>NW_026291518.1:0-346891 GCF_023091745.1 Budorcas taxicolor
TCTCGGGATTCCTCTCCCGTCCATGCCGGGGCCTCAGTCCTTGTGTGGAGTCGGGGCCGGAACCTGAGGATTCCTCTCCAGTGTTGCCATGGATCTTGGGGTGCTTCTGAGTCTCCCCAGGGGAGTCAGGCCTCGTCTCGAGTGGGGGCATGCACGTGCGCTTTCCTCCCGAGCTGCAGCAGTAGTGTCACGCTTCCTGTCACGTGGATCAAGGGATCTGTGGCTTTCCCTCGAGGCTGTCCCTCGAGGCTTTCCCACGAGGCTTTCCCACAGGGCTGTGCCACGTGCCACCTTGGTGGGAGTCGATCCTCGGCGTGAAAGACGAGCCGGTGAAGGGAAAAGAGGTTCCTCTGGAATGGACTGAGACATCTGGGGGACTCTTGGAATGGTGGCACGACCCTGGAGTTCCTCTCGCCGTTCCTGTTGAGAGGGCCTCCTCTTGAGATGCGACGGGAACGCCGGGAACTCTTTCCCGACGAAGCAGGGAAAGGATCCCTCATCTCGAGCTACGAGGCGGGAAACGGGGCTCCTCTGGATGTGGGCGGGACCCTCGTGATTCCTCTCGAGTGGAGACGGCTAGGTCGGGGGAACTTCTTGATTTGCACCAAGGGTGTGAAGGACCCTTTCGAAGTTCCAGAGGTGAGGTGTGATCAGCCTCGAGACGCCTCAGCGGAATGGGCCTCATCTCGCCTGGAGGGGAGAACCTCCTGGATTTTCTCGAGTTGCGGCAGGTCTTCTCGAGTTACGACGGGGGACCTCAGGGACCCGCTCTGGTGGCCTCAGGAAAGGCCAGTCCCCATGCGAGTTGCTAGGGGACCTCTCGGGATTCCTCTCCGTCCATGCCGGGGCCTCAGTCCTTGTGTGGAGTCGGGGCCGGAACCTGAGGATTCCTCTCCAGTGTTGCCATGGATCTTGGGGTGCTTCTGAGTCTCCCCAGGGGAGTCAGGCCTCGTCTCGAGTGGGGGCATGCACGTGCGCTTTCCTCCCGAGCTGCAGCAGTAGTGTCACGCTTCCTGTCACGTGGATCAAGGGATCTGTGGCTTTCCCTCGAGGCTGTCCCTCGAGGCTTTCCCACGAGGCTTTCCCACAGGGCTGTGCCACGTGCCACCTTGGTGGGAGTCGATCCTCGGCGTGAAAGACGAGCCGGTGAAGGGAAAAGAGGTTCCTCTGGAATGGACTGAGACATCTGGGGGACTCTTGGAATGGTGGCACGACCCTGGAGTTCCTCTCGCCGTTCCTGTTGAGAGGGCCTCCTCTTGAGATGCGACGGGAACGCCGGGAACTCTTTCCCGACGAAGCAGGGAAAGGATCCCTCATCTCGAGCTACGAGGCGGAAACGGGGCTCCTCTGGATGTGGGCGGGACCCTCGTGATTCCTCTCGAGTGGAGACGGCTAGGTCGGGGAACTTCTTGATTTGCACCAAGGGTGTGAAGGACCCTTTCGAAGTTCCAGAGGTGAGGTGTGATCAGCCTCGAGATGCCTCAGCGGAAATGGGCCTCATCTCGCCTGGAGGGGAGAACCTCCTGGATTTTCTCGAGTTGCGGCAGGTCTTCTCGAGTTACGACGGGGACCTCAGGGACCCGCTCTGGTGGCCTCAGGAAAGGCCAGTCCCCATGCGAGTTGCTAGGGGACCTCTCGGGATTCCTCTCCCGTCCATGCCGGGGCCTCAGTCCTTGTGTGGAGTCGGGGGCCGGAACCTGAGGATTCCTCTCCAGTGTTGCCATGGATCTTGGGGTGCTTCTGAGTCTCCCCAGGGGAGTCAGGCCTCGTCTCGAGTGGGGGCATGCACGTGCGCTTTCCTCCCGAGCTGCAGCAGTAGTGTCACGCTTCTGTCACGTGGATCAAGGGATCTGTGGCTTTCCCTCGAGGCTGTCCCTCGAGGCTTTCCCACGAGGCTTTCCCACGCTGTGCCACGTGCCACCTTGGTGGGAGTCGATCCTCGGCGTGAAAGACGAGCCGGTGAAGGGAAAAGAGGTTCCTCTGGAATGGACTGAGACATCTGGGGGACTCTTGGAATGGTGGCACGACCCTGGAGTTCCCTCTCGCCGTTCCTGTTGAGAGGGCCTCCTCTTGAGATGCGACGGGAACGCCGGGAACTCTTTCCCGACGAAGCAGGGAAAGGATCCCTCATCTCGAGCTACGAGTCGGAAACGGGGCTCCTCTGGATGTGGGCGGGACCCTCGTGATTCCTCTCGAGTGGAGACGGCTAGGTCGGGGAACTTCTTGATTTGCACCAAGGGTGTGAAGGACCCTTTCGAAGTTCCAGAGGTGAGGTGTGATCAGCCTCGAGACGCCTCAGCGGAAATGGGCCTCATCTCGCCTGAGGGGAGAACCTCCTGGATTTTCTCGAGTTGCGGCAGGTCTTCTCGAGTTACGACGGGGACCTCAGGGACCCGCTCTGGTGGCCTCAGGAAAGGCCAGTCCCCATGCGAGTTGCTAGGGGACCTCTCGGGATTCCTCTCCCGTCCATGCCGGGGCCTCAGTCCTTGTGTGGAGTCGGGGCCGGAACCTGAGGATTCCTCTCCAGTGTTGCCATGGATCTTGGGGTGCTTCTGAGTCTCCCCAGGGGAGTCAGGCCTCGTCTCGAGTGGGGGCATGCACGTGCGCTTTCCTCCCGAGCTGCAGCAGTAGTGTCACGCTTCCTGTCACGTGGATCAAGGGATCTGTGGCTTTCCCTCGAGGCTGTCCCTCGAGGCTTTCCCACGAGGCTTTCCACAGGGCTGTGCCACGTGCCACCTTGGTGGGAGTCGATCCTCGGCGTGAAAGACGAGCCGGTGAAGGGAAAAGAGGTTCCTCTGGAATGGACTGAGACATCTGGGGGACTCTTGGAATGGTGGCACGACCCTGGAGTTCCTCTCGCCGTTCCTGTTGAGAGGGCCTCCTCTTGAGATGCGACGGGAACGCCGGGAACTCTTTCCCGACGAAGCAGGGAAAGGATCCCTCATCTCGAGCTACGAGGCGGAAACGGGGCTCCTCTGGATGTGGGCGGGACCCTCGTGATTCCTCTCGAGTGGAGACGGCTAGGTCGGGGAACTTCTTGATTTGCACCAAGGGTGTGAAGGACCCTTTCGAAGTTCCAGAGGTGAGGTGTGATCAGCCTCGAGACGCCTCAGCGGGAAATGGGCCTCATCTCGCCTGGAGGGGAGAACCTCCTGGATTTTCTCGAGTTGCGGCAGGTCTTCTCGAGTTACGACGGGGACCTCAGGGACCCGCTCTGGTGGCCTCAGGAAAGGCCAGTCCCCATGCGAGTTGCTAGGGGACCTCTCGGGATTCCTCTCCCGTCCATGCCGGGGCCTCAGTCCTTGTGTGGAGTCGGGGCCGGAACCTGAGGATTCCTCTCCAGTGTTGCCATGGATCTTGGGGTGCTTCTGAGTCTCCCCAGGGGAGTCAGGCCTCGTCTCGAGTGGGGGCATGCACGTGCGCTTTCCTCCCGAGCTGCAGCAGTAGTGTCACGCTTCCTGTCACGTGGATCAAGGGATCTGTGGCTTTCCCTCGAGGCTGTCCCTCGAGGCTTTCCCACGAGGCTTTCCCACAGGGCTGTGCCACGTGCCACCTTGGTGGGAGTCGATCCTCGGCGTGAAAGACGAGCCGGTGAAGGGAAAAGAGGTTCCTCTGGAATGGACTGAGACATCTGGGGGACTCTTGGAATGGTGGCACGACCCTGGAGTTCTTCTCGCCGTTCCTGTTGAGAGGGCCTCCTCTTCACATGCGACGGGAACGCCGGGAACTCTTTCCCGACGAAGCAGGGAAAGGATCCCTCATCTCGAGCTACGAGGCGGAAACGGGGCTCCTCTGGATGTGGGCGGGGACCCTCGTGATTCCTCTCGAGTGGAGACGGCTAGGTCGGGGAACTTCTTGATTTGCACCCAAGGGTGTGAAGGACCCTTTCGAAGTTCCAGAGGTGAGGTGTGATCAGCCTCGAGACGCCTCAGCGGAAATGGCCTCATCTCGCCTGGAGGGGAGAACCTCCTGGATTTTCTCGAGTTGCGGCAGGTCTTCTCGAGTTACGACGGGGACCTCAGGGACCCGCTCTGGTGGCCTCAGGAAAGGCCAGTCCCCATGCGAGTTGCTAGGGGACCTCTCGGGATTCCTCTCCCGTCCATGCCGGGGCCTCAGTCCTTGTGTGGAGTCGGGGCCGGAACCTGAGGATTCCTCTCCAGTGTTGCCATGGATCTTGGGGTGCTTCTGAGTCTCCCCAGGGGAGTCAGGCCTCGTCTCGAGTGGGGGCATGCACGTGCGCTTTCCTCCGAGCTGCAGCAGTAGTGTCACGCTTCCTGTCACGTGGATCAAGGGATCTGTGGCTTTCCCTCGAGGCTGTCCCTCGAGGCTTTCCCACGAGGCTTTCCCACAGGGCTGTGCCACGTGCCACCTTGGTGGGAGTCGATCCTCGGCGTGAAGGACGAGCTGGTGAAGGGAAAAGAGGTTCCTCTGGAATGGACTGAGACATCTGGGGGACTCTTGGAATGGTGGCACGACCCTGGAGTTCCTCTCGCCGTTCCTGTTGAGAGGGCCTCCTCTTGAGATGCGACGGGAACGCCGGGAACTCTTTCCCGACGAAGCAGGGAAAGGATCCCTCATCTCGAGCTACGAGGCGGAAACGGGGCTCCTCTGGATGTGGGCGGGACCCTCGTGATTCCTCTCGAGTGGAGACGGCTAGGTCGGGGAACTTCTTGATTTGCACCAAGGGTGTGAAGGACCCTTTCGAAGTTCCAGAGGTGAGGTGTGATCAGCCTCGAGACGCCTCAGCGGAAATGGGCCTCATCTCGCCTGGAGGGGAGAACCTCCTGGATTTTCTCGAGTTGTGGCAGGTCTTCTCGAGTTAGGACGGGGACCTCAGGGACCCGCTCTGGTGGCCTCAGGAAAGGCCAGTCCCCATGCGAGTTGCTAGGGGACCTCTCGGATTCCTCTCCCGTCCATGCCGGGGCCTCAGTCCTTGTGTGGAGTCGGGGGCCGGAACCTGAGGATTCCTCTCCAGTGTTGCCATGGATCTTGGGGTGCTTCTGAGTCTCCCCAGGGGAGTCAGGCCTCGTCTCGAGTGGGGGCATGCACGTGCGCTTTCCTCCCGAGCTGCAGCAGTAGTGTCACGCTTCCTGTCACGTGGATCAAGGGATCTGTGGCTTTCCCTCGAGGCTGTCCCTCGAGGCTTTCCCACGAGGCTTTCCCACAGGGCTGTGCCACGTGCCACCTTGGTGGGAGTCGATCCTCGGCGTGAAAGACGAGCCGGTGAAGGGAAAAGAGGTTCCTCTGGAATGGACTGAGACATCTGGGGGACTCTTGGAATGGTGGCACGACCCTGGAGTTCCTCTCGCCGTTCCTGTTGAGAGGGCCTCCTCTTGAGATGCGACGGGAACGCCGGGAACTCTTTCCCGACGAAGCAGGGAAAGGATCCCTCATCTCGAGCTACGAGGCGGAAACGGGGCTCCTCTGGATGTGGGCGGGACCCTCGTGATTCCTCTCGAGTGGAGACGGCTAGGTCGGGGAACTTCTTGATTTGCACCAAGGGTGTGAAGGACCCTTTCGAAGTTCCAGAGGTGAGGTGTGATCAGCCTCGAGAACGCCTCAGCGGAAATGGGCCTCATCTCGCCTGGAGGGGAGAACCTCCTGGATTTTCTCGAGTTGCGGCAGGTCTTCTCGAGTTACGACGGGGACCTCAGGGACCCGCTCTGGTGGCCTCAGGAAAGGGCCAGTCCCCATGCGAGTTGCTAGGGGACCTCTCGGGATTCCTCTCCCGTCCATGCCGGGGCCTCAGTCCTTGTGTGGAGGTCGGGGCCGGAACCTGAGGATTCCTCTCCAGTGTTGCCATGGATCTTGGGGTGCTTCTGAGTCTCCCCAGGGGAGTCAGGCCTCGTCTCGAGTGGGGGCATGCACGTGCGCTTTCCTCCCGAGCTGCAGCAGTAGTGTCACGCTTCCTGTCACGTGGATCAAGGATCTGTGGCTTTCCCTCGAGGCTGTCCCTCGAGGCTTTCCCACGAGGCTTTCCCACAGGGCTGTGCCACGTGCCACCTTGGTGGGAGTCGATCCTCGGCGTGAAAGACGAGCCGGTGAAGGGAAAAGAGGTTCCTCTGGAATGGACTGAGACATCTGGGGGACTCTTGGAATGGTGGCACGACCCTGGAGTTCCTCTCGCCGTTCCTGTTGAGAGGGCCTCCTCTTGAGATGCGACGGGAACGCCGGGAACTCTTTCCCGACGAAGCAGGGGAAAGGATCCCTCATCTCGAGCTACGAGGCGGAAACGGGGCTCCTCTGGATGTGGGCGGGACCCTCGTGATTCCTCTCGAGTGGAGACGGCTAGGTCGGGGAACTTCTTGATTTGCACCAAGGGTGTGTAGGACCCTTTCGAAGTTCCAGAGGTGAGGTGTGATCAGCCTCGAGACGCCTCAGCGGAAATGGGCCTCATCTCGCCTGGAGGGGAGAACCTCCTGGATTTTCTCGAGTTGCGGCAGGTCTTCTCGAGTTACGACGGGGACCTCAGGGACCCGCTCTGGTGGCCTCAGGAAAGGCCAGTCCCCATGCGAGTTGCTAGGGGACCTCTCGGGATTCCTCTCCCGTCCATGCCGGGGCCTCAGTCCTTGTGTGGAGTCGGGGCCGGAACCTGAGGATTCCTCTCCAGTGTTGCCATGGATCTTGGGGTGCTTCTGAGTCTCCCCAGGGGAGTCAGGCCTCGTCTCGAGTGGGGGCATGCACGTGCGCTTTCCTCCGAGCTGCAGCAGTAGTGTCACGCTTCCTGTCACGTGGATCAAGGGATCTGTGGCTTTCCCTCGAGGCTGTCCCTCGAGGCTTTCCCACGAGGCTTTCCCACAGGGCTGTGCCACGTGCCACCTTGGTGGGAGTCGATCCTCGGCGTGAAAGACGAGCCGGTGAAGGGAAAAGAGGTTCCTCTGGAATGGACTGAGACATCTGGGGGACTCTTGGAATGGTGGCACGACCCTGGAGTTCCTCTCGCCGTTCCTGTTGAGAGGGCCTCCTCTTGAGATGCGACGGGAACGCCGGGAACTCTTTCCCGACGAAGCAGGGAAAGGATCCCTCATCTCGAGCTACGAGGCGGAAACGGGGCTCCTCTGGATGTGGGCGGGACCCTCGTGATTCCTCTCGAGTGGAGACGGCTAGGTCGGGGAACTTCTTGATTTGCACCAAGGGTGTGAAGGACCCTTTCGAAGTTCCAGAGGTGAGGTGTGATCAGCCTCGAGACGCCTCAGCGGAAATGGGCCTCATCTCGCCTGGAGGGGAGAACCTCCTGGATTTTCTCGAGTTGCGGCAGGTCTTCTCGAGTTACGACGGGGACCTCAGGGACCCGCTCTGGTGGCCTCAGGAAAGGCCAGTCCCCATGCGAGTTGCTAGGGGACCTCTCGGGATTCCTCTCCCGTCCATGCCGGGGCCTCAGTCCTTGTGTGGAGTCGGGGCCGGAACCTGAGGATTCCTCTCCAGTGTTGCCATGGATCTTGGGGTGCTTCTGAGTCTCCCCAGGGGAGTCAGGCCTCGTCTCGAGTGGGGGCATGCACGTGCGCTTTCCTCCCGAGCTGCAGCAGGTAGTGTCACGCTTCCTGTCACGTGGATCAAGGGATCTGTGGCTTTCCCTCGAGGCTGTCCCTCGAGGCTTTCCCACGAGGCTTTCCCACAGGGCTGTGCCACGTGCCACCTTGGTGGGAGTCGATCCTCGGCGTGAAAGACGAGCCGGTGAAGGGAAAAGAGGTTCCTCTGGAATGGACTGAGACATCTGGGGGACTCTTGGAATGGTGGCACGACCCTGGAGTTCCTCTCGCCGTTCCTGTTGAGAGGGCCTCCTCTTGAGATGCGACGGGAACGCCGGGAACTCTTTC
Organism: Budorcas taxicolor; assembly: GCF_023091745.1. Lineage (NCBI taxonomy): Eukaryota > Metazoa > Chordata > Mammalia > Artiodactyla > Bovidae > Budorcas > Budorcas taxicolor. The sequence goes on from NW_026291518.1 coordinate 7,818, forward strand.
CCGACGAAGCAGGGAAAGGATCCCTCATCTCGAGCTACGAGGCGGAAACGGGGCTCCTCTGGATGTGGGCGGGACCCTCGTGATTCCTCTCGAGTGGAGACGGCTAGGTCGGGGAACTTCTTGATTTGCACCAAGGGTGTGAAGGACCCTTTCGAAGTTCCAGAGGTGAGGTGTGATCAGCCTCGAGACGCCTCAGCGGAAATGGGCCTCATCTCGCCTGGAGGGGAGAACCTCCTGGATTTTCTCGAGTTGCGGCAGGTCTTCTCGAGTTACGACGGGGACCTCAGGGACCCGCTCTGGTGGCCTCAGGAAAGGCCAGTCCCCATGCGAGTTGCTAGGGGACCTCTCGGGATTCCTCTCCCGTCCATGCCGGGGCCTCAGTCCTTGTGTGGAGTCGGGGCCGGCACCTGAGGATTCCTCTCCAGTGTTGCCATGGATCTTGGGGTGCTTCTGAGTCTCCCCAGGGGAGTCAGGCCTCGTCTCGAGTGGGGGCATGCACGTGCGCTTTCCTCCCGAGCTGCAGCAGTAGTGTCACGCTTCCTGTCACGTGGATCAAGGGATCTGTGGCTTTCCCTCGAGGCTGTCCCTCGAGGCTTTCCCACGAGGCTTTCCCACAGGGCTGTGCCACGTGCCACCTTGGTGGGAGTCGATCCTCGGCGTGAAAGACGAGCCGGTGAAGGGAAAAGAGGTTCCTCTGGAATGGACTGAGACATCTGGGGGACTCTTGGAATGGTGGCACGACCCTGGAGTTCCTCTCGCCGTTCCTGTTGAGAGGGCCTCCTCTTGAGATGCGACGGGAACGCCGGGAACTCTTTCCCGACGAAGCAGGGAAAGGATCCCTCATCTCGAGCTACGAGGCGGAAACGGGGGCTCCTCTGGATGTGGGCGGGACCCTCGTGATTCCTCTCGAGTGGAGACGGCTAGGTCGGGGAACTTCTTGATTTGCACCAAGGGTGTGAAGGACCCCTTTCGAAGTTCCAGAGGTGAGGTGTGATCAGCCTCGAGACGCCTCAGCGGAAATGGGCCTCATCTCGCCTGGAGGGGAGAACCTCCTGGATTTTCTCGAGTTGCGGCAGGTCTTCTCGAGTTACGACGGGGGACCTCAGGGACCCGCTCTGGTGGCCTCAGGAAAGGCCAGTCCCCATGCGAGTTGCTAGGGGACCTCTCGGGATTCCTCTCCCGTCCATGCCGGGGCCTCAGTCCTTGTGTGGAGTCGGGGGCCGGAACCTGAGGATTCCTCTCCAGTGTTGCCATGGATCTTGGGGTGCTTCTGAGTCTCCCCAGGGGAGTCAGGCCTCGTCTCGAGTGGGGGGCATGCACGTGCGCTTTCCTCCCGAGCTGCAGCAGTAGTGTCACGCTTCCTGTCACGTGGATCAAGGGATCTGTGGCTTTCCCTCGAGGCTGTCCCTCGAGGCTTTCCCACGAGGCTTTCCCACAGGGCTGTGCCACGTGCCACCTTGGTGGGAGTCGATCCTCGGCGTGAAAGACGAGCCGGTGAAGGGAAAAGAGGTTCCTCTGGAATGGACTGAGACATCTGGGGGACTCTTGGAATGGTGGCACGACCCTGGAGTTCCTCTCGCCGTTCCTGTTGAGAGGGCCTCCTCTTGAGATGCGACGGGAACGCCGGGAACTCTTTCCCGACGAAGCAGGGAAAGGATCCCTCATCTCGAGCTACGAGGCGGAAACGGGGCTCCTCTGGATGTGGGCGGGACCCTCGTGATTCCTCTCGAGTGGAGACGGCTAGGTCGGGGAACTTCTTGATTTGCACCAAGGGTGTGAAGGACCCTTTCGAAGTTCAGAGGTGAGGTGTGATCATCCTCGAGACGCCTCAGCGGAAATGGGCCTCATCTCGCCTGGAGGGGAGAACCTCCTGGATTTTCTCGAGTTGCGGCAGGTCTTCTCGAGTTACGACGGGGACCTCAGGGACCCGCTCTGGTGGCCTCAGGAAAGGCCAGTCCCCATGCGAGTTGCTAGGGGACCTCTCGGGATTCCTCTCCCGTCCATGCCGGGGCCTCAGTCCTTGTGTGGAGTCGGGGCCGGAACCTGAGGATTCCTCTCCAGTGTTGCCATGGATCTTGGGGTGCTTCTGAGTCTCCCCAGGGGAGTCAGGCCTCGTCTCGAGTGGGGGCATGCACGTGCGCTTTCCTCCCGAGCTGCAGCAGTAGTGTCACGCTTCCTGTCACGTGGATCAAGGGATCTGTGGCTTTCCCTCGAGGCTGTCCCTCGAGGCTTTCCCACGAGGCTTTCCCACAGGGCTGTGCCACGTGCCACCTTGGTGGGAGTCGATCCTCGGCGTGAAAGACGAGCCGGTGAAGGGAAAAGAGGTTCCTCTGGAATGGACTGAGACATCTGGGGGACTCTTGGAATGGTGGCACGACCCTGGAGTTCCTCTCGCCGTTCCTGTTGAGAGGGCCTCCTCTTGAGATGCGACGGGGAACGCCGGGAACTCTTTCCCGACGAAGCAGGGAAAGGATCCCTCATCTCGAGCTACGAGGCGGAAACGGGGCTCCTCTGGATGTGGGCGGGACCCTCGTGATTCCTCTCGAGTGGAGACGGCTAGGTCGGGGAACTTCTTGATTTGCACCAAGGGTGTGAAGGACCCTTTCGAAGTTCCAGAGGTGAGGTGTGATCAGCCTCGAGACGCCTCAGCGGAAATGGGCCTCATCTCGCCTGGAGGGGAGAACCTCCTGGATTTTCTCGAGTTGCGGCAGGTCTTCTCGAGTTACGACGGGGACCTCAGGGACCCGCTCTGGTGGCCTCAGGAAAGGCCAGTCCCCATGCGAGTTGCTAGGGGACCTCTCGGGATTCCTCTCCCGTCCATGCCGGGGCCTCAGTCCTTGTGTGGAGTCGGGGCCGGAACCTGAGGATTCCTCTCCAGTGTTGCCATGGATCTTGGGGTGCTTCTGAGTCTCCCCAGGGGAGTCAGGCCTCGTCTCGAGTGGGGGCATGCACGTGCGCTTTCCTCCCGAGCTGCAGCAGTAGTGTCACGCTTCCTGTCACGTGGATCAAGGGATCTGTGGCTTTCCCTCGAGGCTGTCCCTCGAGGCTTTCCCACGAGGCTTTCCCACAGGGCTGTGCCACGTGCCACCTTGGTGGGAGTCGATCCTCGGCGTGAAAGACGAGCCGGTGAAGGGAAAAGAGGTTCCTCTGGAATGGACTGAGACATCTGGGGGACTCTTGGAATGGTGGCACGACCCTGGAGTTCCTCTCGCCGTTCCTGTTGAGAGGGCCTCCTCTTGAGATGCGACGGGAACGCCGGGAACTCTTTCCCGACGAAGCAGGGAAAGGATCCCTCATCTCGAGCTACGAGGCGGAAACGGGGCTCCTCTGGATGTGGGCGGGACCCTCGTGATTCCTCTCGAGTGGAGACGGCTAGGTCGGGGAACTTCTTGATTTGCACCAAGGGTGTGAAGGACCCTTTCGAAGTTCCAGAGGTGAGGTGTGATCAGCCTCGAGACGCCTCAGCGGAAATGGGCCTCATCTCGCCTGGAGGGGAGAACCTCCTGGATTTTCTCGAGTTGCGGCAGGTCTTCTCGAGTTACGACGGGGACCTCAGGGACCCGCTCTGGTGGCCTCAGGAAAGGCCAGTCCCCATGCGAGTTGCTAGGGGACCTCTCGGGATTCCTCTCCCGTCCATGCCGGGGCCTCAGTCCTTGTGTGGAGTCGGGGGCCGGCACCTGAGGATTCCTCTCCAGTGTTGCCATGGATCTTGGGGTGCTTCTGAGTCTCCCCAGGGGAGTCAGGCCTCGTCTCGAGTGGGGGCATGCACGTGCGCTTTCCTCCCGAGCTGCAGCAGTAGTGTCACGCTTCCTGTCACGTGGATCAAGGGATCTGTGGCTTTCCCTCGAGGCTGTCCCTCGAGGCTTTCCCACGAGGCTTTCCCACAGGGCTGTGCCACGTGCCACCTTGGTGGGAGTCGATCCTCGGCGTGAAAGACGAGCCGGTGAAGGGAAAAGAGGTTCCTCTGGAATGGACTGAGACATCTGGGGGACTCTTGGAATGGTGGCACGACCCTGGAGTTCCTCTCGCCGTTCCTGTTGAGAGGGCCTCCTCTTGAGATGCGACGGGAACGCCGGGAACTCTTTCCCGACGAAGCAGGGAAAGGATCCCTCATCTCGAGCTACGAGGCGGAAACGGGGCTCCTCTGGATGTGGGCGGGACCCTCGTGATTCCTCTCGAGTGGAGACGGCTAGGTCGGGGAACTTCTTGATTTGCACCAAGGGTGTGAAGGACCCTTTCGAAGTTCCAGAGGTGAGGTGTGATCAGCCTCGAGACGCCTCAGCGGAAATGGGCCTCATCTCGCCTGGAGGGGAGAACCTCCTGGATTTTCTCGAGTTGCGGCAGGTCTTCTCGAGTTACGACGGGGACCTCAGGGACCCGCTCTGGTGGCCTCAGGAAAGGCCAGTCCCCATGCGAGTTGCTAGGGGACCTCTCGGGATTCCTCTCCCGTCCATGCCGGGGCCTCAGTCCTTGTGTGGAGTCGGGGCCGGAACCTGAGGATTCCTCTCCAGTGTTGCCATGGATCTTGGGGTGCTTCTGAGTCTCCCCAGGGGAGTCAGGCCTCGTCTCGAGTGGGGGCATGCACGTGCGCTTTCCTCCCGAGCTGCAGCAGTAGTGTCACGCTTCCTGTCACGTGGATCAAGGGATCTGTGGCTTTCCCTCGAGGCTGTCCCTCGAGGCTTTCCCACGAGGCTTTCCCACAGGGCTGTGCCACGTGCCACCTTGGTGGGAGTCGATCCTCGGCGTGAAAGACGAGCCGGTGAAGGGAAAAGAGGTTCCTCTGGAATGGACTGAGACATCTGGGGGACTCTTGGAATGGTGGCACGACCCTGGAGTTCCTCTCGCCGTTCCTGTTGAGAGGGCCTCCTCTTGAGATGCGACGGGAACGCCGGGAACTCTTTCCCGACGAAGCAGGGAAAGGATCCCTCATCTCGAGCTACGAGGCGGAAACGGGGCTCCTCTGGATGTGGGCGGGACCCTCGTGATTCCTCTCGAGTGGAGACGGCTAGGTCGGGGAACTTCTTGATTTGCACCAAGGGTGTGAAGGACCCTTTCGAAGTTCCAGAGGTGAGGTGTGATCATCCTCGAGACGCCTCAGCGGAAATGGGCCTCATCTCGCCTGGAGGGGAGAACCTCCTGGATTTTCTCGAGTTGCGGCAGGTCTTCTCGAGTTACGACGGGGACCTCAGGGACCCGCTCTGGTGGCCTCAGGAAAGGCCAGTCCCCATGCGAGTTGCTAGGGGACCTCTCGGGATTCCTCTCCCGTCCATGCCGGGGCCTCAGTCCTTGTGTGGAGTCGGGGCCGGAACCTGAGGATTCCTCTCCAGTGTTGCCATGGATCTTGGGGTGCTTCTGAGTCTCCCCAGGGGAGTCAGGCCTCGTCTCGAGTGGGGGCATGCACGTGCGCTTTCCTCCCGAGCTGCAGCAGTAGTGTCACGCTTCCTGTCACGTGGATCAAGGGATCTGTGGCTTTCCCTCGAGGCTGTCCCTCGAGGCTTTCCCACGAGGCTTTCCCACAGGGCTGTGCCACGTGCCACCTTGGTGGGAGTCGATCCTCGGCGTGAAAGACGAGCCGGTGAAGGGAAAAGAGGTTCCTCTGGAATGGACTGAGACATCTGGGGGACTCTTGGAATGGTGGCACGACCCTGGAGTTCCTCTCGCCGTTCCTGTTGAGAGGGCCTCCTCTTGAGATGCGACGGGAACGCCGGGAACTCTTTCCCGACGAAGCAGGGAAAGGATCCCTCATCTCGAGCTACGAGGCGGAAACGGGGCTCCTCTGGATGTGGGCGGGACCCTCGTGATTCCTCTCGAGTGGAGACGGCTAGGTCGGGGAACTTCTTGATTTGCACCAAGGGTGTGAAGGACCCTTTCGAAGTTCCAGAGGTGAGGTGTGATCAGCCTCGAGACGCCTCAGCGGAAATGGGCCTCATCTCGCCTGGAGGGGAGAACCTCCTGGATTTTCTCGAGTTGCGGCAGGTCTTCTCGAGTTACGACGGGGACCTCAGGGACCCGCTCTGGTGGCCTCAGGAAAGGCCAGTCCCCATGCGAGTTGCTAGGGGACCTCTCGGGATTCCTCTCCCGTCCATGCCGGGGCCTCAGTCCTTGTGTGGAGTCGGGGCCGGAACCTGAGGATTCCTCTCCAGTGTTGCCATGGATCTTGGGGTGCTTCTGAGTCTCCCCAGGGGAGTCAGGCCTCGTCTCGAGTGGGGGCATGCACGTGCGCTTTCCTCCCGAGCTGCAGCAGTAGTGTCACGCTTCCTGTCACGTGGATCAAGGGATCTGTGGCTTTCCCTCGAGGCTGTCCCTCGAGGCTTTCCCACGAGGCTTTCCCACAGGGCTGTGCCACGTGCCACCTTGGTGGGAGTCGATCCTCGGCGTGAAAGACGAGCCGGTGAAGGGAAAAGAGGTTCCTCTGGAATGGACTGAGACATCTGGGGGACTCTTGGAATGGTGGCACGACCCTGGAGTTCCTCTCGCCGTTCCTGTTGAGAGGGCCTCCTCTTGAGATGCGACGGGAACGCCGGGAACTCTTTCCCGACGAAGCAGGGAAAGGATCCCTCATCTCGAGCTACGAGGCGGAAACGGGGCTCCTCTGGATGTGGGCGGGACCCTCGTGATTCCTCTCGAGTGGAGACGGCTAGGTCGGGGAACTTCTTGATTTGCACCAAGGGTGTGAAGGACCCTTTCGAAGTTCCAGAGGTGAGGTGTGATCAGCCTCGAGACGCCTCAGCGGAAATGGGCCTCATCTCGCCTGGAGGGGAGAACCTCCTGGATTTTCTCGAGTTGCGGCAGGTCTTCTCGAGTTACGACGGGGACCTCAGGGACCCGCTCTGGTGGCCTCAGGAAAGGCCAGTCCCCATGCGAGTTGCTAGGGGACCTCTCGGGATTCCTCTCCCGTCCATGCCGGGGCCTCAGTCCTTGTGTGGAGTCGGGGCCGGAACCTGAGGATTCCTCTCCAGTGTTGCCATGGATCTTGGGGTGCTTCTGAGTCTCCCCAGGGGAGTCAGGCCTCGTCTCGAGTGGGGGCATGCACGTGCGCTTTCCTCCCGAGCTGCAGCAGTAGTGTCACGCTTCCTGTCACGTGGATCAAGGGATCTGTGGCTTTCCCTCGAGGCTGTCCCTCGAGGCTTTCCCACGAGGCTTTCCCACAGGGCTGTGCCACGTGCCACCTTGGTGGGAGTCGATCCTCGGCGTGAAAGACAAGCCGGTGAACGGAAAAGAGGTTCCTCTGGAATGGACTGAGACATCTGGGGGACTCTTGGAATGGTGGCACGACCCTGGAGTTCCTCTCGCCGTTCCTGTTGAGAGGGCCTCCTCTTGAGATGCGACGGGAACGCCGGGAACTCTTTCCCGACGAAGCAGGGAAAGGATCCCTCATCTCGAGCTACGAGGCGGAAACGGGGCTCCTCTGGATGTGGGCGGGACCCTCGTGATTCCTCTCGAGTGGAGACGGGTATGTCGGGGAACTTCTTGATTTGCACCAAGGGTGTGAAGGACCCTTTCGAAGTTCCAGAGGTGAGGTGTGATCAGCCTCAAGACGCCTCAGCGGAAATGGGCCTCATCTCGCCTGGAGGGGAGAACCTCCTGGATTTTCTCGAGTTGCGGCAGGTCTTCTCGAGTTACGACGGGGACCTCAGGGACCCGCTCTGGTGGCCTCAGGAAAGGCCAGTCCCCATGCGAGTTGCTAGGGGACCTCTCGGGATTCCTCTCCCGTCCATGCCGGGGCCTCAGTCCTTGTGTGGAGTCGGGGCCGGAACCTGAGGATTCCTCTCCAGTGTTGCCATGGATCTTGGGGTGCTTCTGAGTCTCCCCAGGGGAGTCAGGCCTCGTCTCGAGTGGGGGCATGCACGTGCGCTTTCCTCCCGAGCTGCAGCAGTAGTGTCACGCTTCCTGTCACGTGGATCAAGGGATCTGTGTCTTTCCCTCGAGGCTGTCCCTCGAGGCTTTCCCACGAGGCTTTCCCACAGGGCTGTGCCACGTGCCACTTTGGTGGGAGTCGATCCTCGGCGTGAAAGACGAGCCGGTGAAGGGAAAAGAGGTTCCTCTGGAATGGACTGAGACATCTGGGGGACTCTTGGAATGGTGGCACGACCCTGGAGTTCCTCTCGCCGTTCCTGTTGAGAGGGCCTCCTCTTGAGATGCGACGGGAACGCCGGGAACTCTTTCCCGACGAAGCAGGGAAAGGATCCCTCATCTCGAGCTACGAGGCGGAAACGGGGCTCCTCTGGATGTGGGCGGGACCCTCGTGATTCCTCTCGAGTGGAGACGGCTAGGTCGGGGAACTTCTTGATTTGCACCAAGGGTGTGAAGGACCCTTTCGAAGTTCCAGAGGTGAGGTGTGATCAGCCTCGAGACGCCTCAGCGGAAATGGGCCTCATCTCGCCTGGAGGGGAGAACCTCCTGGATTTTCTCGAGTTGCGGCAGGTCTTCTCGAGTTACGACGGGGACCTCAGGGACCCGCTCTGGTGGCCTCAGGAAAGGCCAGTCCCCATGCGAGTTGCTAGGGGACCTCTCGGGATTCCTCTCCCGTCCATGCCGGGGCCTCAGTCCTTGTGTGGAGTCGGGGCCGGAACCTGAGGATTCCTCTCCAGTGTTGCCATGGATCTTGGGGTGCTTCTGAGACTCCCCAGGGGAGTCAGGCCTCGTCTCGAGTGGGGGCATGCACGTGCGCTTTCCTCCCGAGCTGCAGCAGTAGTGTCACGCTTCCTGTCACGTGGATCAAGGGATCTGTGGCTTTCCCTCGGGGCTGTCCCTCGAGGCTTTCCCATGAGGCTTTCCCACAGGGCTGTGCCACGTGCCACCTTGGTGTGAGTCGATCCTCGGCGTGAAAGACGAGCCGGTGAAGGGAAAAGAGGTTCCTCTGGAATGGACTGAGACATCTGGGGGACTCTTGGAATGGTGGCACGACCCTGGAGTTCCTCTCGCCGTTCCTGTTGAGAGGGCCTCCTCTTGAGATGCGACGGGAACGCCGGGAACTCTTTCCCGACGAAGCAGGGAAAGGATCCCTCATCTCGAGCTACGAGGCGGAAACGGGGCTCCTCTGGATGTGGGCGGGACCCTCGTGATTCCTCTCGAGTGGAGACGGCTAGGTCGGGGAACTTCTTGATTTACACCAAGGGTGTGAAGGACCCTTTCGAAGTTCCAGAGGTGACGTGTGATCAGCCTCGAGACGCCTCAGCGGAAATGGGCCTCATCTCGCCTGGAGGGGAGAACCTCCTGGATTTTCTCGAGTTGCGGCAGGTCTTCTCGAGTTACGACGGGGACCTCAGGGACCCGCTCTGGTGGCCTCAGGAAAGGCCAGTCCCCATGCGAGTTGCTAGGGGACCTCTCGGGATCCCTCTCCCGTCCATGCCGGGGCCTCAGTCCTTGTGTGGAGTCGGGGCCGGAACCTGAGGATTCCTCTCCAGTGTTGCCATGGATCTTGGGGTGCTTCTGAGTCTCCCCAAGGGAGTCAGGCCTCGTCTCGAGTGGGGGCATGCACGTGCGCTTTCCTCCCGAGCTGCAGCAGTAGTGTCACGCTTCCGGTCACGTGGATCAAGGGATCTGTGGCTTTCCCTCGAGGCTGTCCCTCGAGGCTTTCCCACGAGGCTTTCCCACAGGGTTGTGCCACGTGCCACCTTGGTGGGAGTCGATCCTCGGCGTGAAAGACGAGCCGGTGAAGGGAAAAGAGGTTCCTCTGGAATGGACTGAGACATCTGGGGGACTCTTGGAATGGTGGCACGACCCTGGAGTTCCTCTCGCCGTTCCTGTTGAGAGGGCCTCCTCTTGAGATGCGACGGGAACGCCGGGAACTCTTTCCCGACGAAGCAGGGAAAGGATCCCTCATCTCGAGCTACGAGGCGGAAACGGGGCTCCTCTGGATGTGGGCGGGACCCTCGTGATTCCTCTCGAGTGGAGACGGCTAGGTCGGGGAACTTCTTGATTTGCACCAAGGGTGTGAAGGACCCTTTCGAAGTTCCAGAGGTGAGGTGTGATCAGCCTCGAGACGCCTCAGCGGAAATGGGCCTCATCTCGCCTGGAGGGGAGAACCTCCTGGATTTTCTCGAGTTGCGGCAGGTCTTCTCGAGTTACGACGGGGACCTCAGGGACCCGCTCTGGTGGCCTCAGGAAAGGCCAGTCCCCATGCGAGTTGCTAGGGGACCTCTCGGGATTCCTCTCCCGTCCATGCCGGGGCCTCAGTCCTTGTGTGGAGTCGGGGCCGGAACCTGAGGATTCCTCTCCAGTGTTGCCATGGATCTTGGGGTGCTTCTGAGTCTCCCCAGGGGAGTCAGGCTTCGTCTCGAGTGGGGGCATGCACGTGCGCTTTCCTCCCGAGCTGCAGCAGTAGTGTCACGCTTCCTGTCACGTGGATCAAGGGATCTGTGGCTTTCCCTCGAGGCTGTCCCTCGAGGCTTTCCCATGAGGCTTTCCCACAGGGCTGTGCCACGTGCCACCTTGGTGGGAGTCGATCCTCGGCGTGAAAGACGAGCCGGTGAAGGGAAAAGAGGTTCCTCTGGAATGGACTGAGACATCTGGGGGACTCTTGGAATGGTGGCACGACCCTGGAGTTCCTCTCGCCGTTCCTGTTGAGAGGGCCTCCTCTTCACATGCGACCGGAACGCCGGGAACTCTTTCCCGACGAAGCAGGGAAAGGATCCCTCATCTCGAGGTACGAGGCGGAAACGGGGCTCCTCTGGATGTGGGCGGGACCCTCGTGATTCCTCTCGAGTGGAGACAGCTAGGTCGGGGAACTTCTTGATTTGCACCAAGGGTGTGAAGGACCCTTTCGAAGTTCCAGAGGTGAGGTGTGATCAGCCTCGAGACGCCTCAGCGGAAATGGGCCTCATCTCGCCTGGAGGGGAGAACCTCCTGGATTTTCTCGAGTTGCGGCAGGTCTTCTCGAGTTACGACGGGGACCTCAGGGACCCGCTCTGGTGGCCTCAGGAAAGGCCAGTCCCCATGCGAGTTGCTAGGGGACCTCTCGGGATTCCTCTCCCGTCCATGCCGGGGCCTCAGTCCTTGTGTGGAGTCGGGGCCGGAACCTGAGGATTCCTCTCCAGTGTTGCCATGGATCTTGGGGTGCTTCTGAGTCTCCCCAGGGGAGTCAGGCCTCGTCTCGAGTGGGGGCATGCACGTGCGCTTTCCTCCCGAGCTGCAGCAGTAGTGTCACGCTTCCTGTCACGTGGATCAAGGGATCTGTGGCTTTCCCTCGAGGCTGTCCCTCGAGGCTTTCCCGCGAGGCTTTCCCACAGGGCTGTGCCACGTGCCAACTTGGTGGGAGTCGATCCTCGGCGTGAAAGACGAGCCGGTGAAGGGAAAAGAGGTTCCTCTGGAATGGACTGAGACATCTGGGGGACTCTTGGAATGGTGGCACGACCCTGGAGTTCCTCTCGCCGTTCCTGTTGAGAGGGCCTCCTCTTCACATGCGACGGGAACGCCGGGAACTCTTTCCCGACGAAGCAGGGAAAGGATCCCTCATCTCGAGCTACGAGGCGGAAACGGGGCTCCTCTGGATGTGGGCGGGACCCTCGTGATTCCTCTCGAGTGGAGACGGCTAGGTCGGGGAACTTCTTGATTTGCACCAAGGGTGTGAAGGACCCTTTCGAAGTTCCAGAGGTGAGGTGTGATCAGCCTCGAGACGCCTCAGCGGAAATGGGCCTCATCTCGCCTGGAGGGGAGAACCTCCTGGATTTTCTCGAGTTGCGGCAGGTCTTCTCGAGTTACGACGGGGACCTCAGGGACCCGCTCTGGTGGCCTCAGGAAAGGCCAGTCCCCATGCGAGTTGCTAGGGGACCTCTCGGGATTCCTCTCCCGTCCATGCCGGGGCCTCAGTCCTTGTGTGGAGTCGGGGCCGGAACCTGAGGATTCCTCTCCAGTGTTGCCATGGATCTTGGGGTGCTTCTGAGTCTCCCCAGGGGAGTCAGGCCTCGTCTCGAATGGGGGCATGCACGTGCGCTTTCCTCCCGAGCTGCAGCAGTAGTGTCACGCTTCCTGTCACGTGGATCAAGGGATCTGTGGCTTTCCCTCGAGGCTGTCCCTCGAGGCTTTCCCACGAGGCTTTCCCACAGGGCTGTGCCACGTGCCACCTTGGTGGGAGTCGATCCTCGGCGTGAAAGACGAGCCGGTGAAGGGAAAAGACGTTCCTCTGGAATGGACTGAGACATCTGGGGGACTCTTGGAATGGTGGCACGACCCTGGAGTTCCTCTCGCCGTTCCTGTTGAGAGGGCCTCCTCTTCACATGCGACGGGAACGCCGGGAACTCTTTCCCGACGAAGCAGGGAAAGGATCCCTCATCTCGAGCTACGAGGCGGAAACGGGGCTCCTCTGGATGTGGGCGGGACCCTCGTGATTCCTCTCGAGTGGAGACGGCTAGGTCGGGGAACTTCTTGATTTGCACCAAGGGTGTGAAGGACCCTTTCGAAGTTCCAGAGGTGAGGTGTGATCAGCCTCGAGACGCCTCAGCGGAAATGGGCCTCATCTCGCCTGGAGGGGAGAACCTCCTGGATTTTCTCGAGTTGCGGCAGGTCTTCTCGAGTTACGACGGGGACCTCAGGGACCCGCTCTGGTGGCCTCAGGAAAGGCCAGTCCCCATGCGAGTTGCTAGGGGACCTCTCGGGATTCCTCTCCCGTCCATGCCGGGGCCTCAGTCCTTGTGTGGAGTCGGGGCCGGAACCTGAGGATTCCTCCCCAGTGTTGCCATGGATCTTGGGGTGCTTCTGAGTCTCCCCAGGGGAGTCAGGCCTCGTCTCGAGTGGGGGCATGCACGTGCGCTTTCCTCCCGAGCTGCAGCAGTAGTGTCACGCTTCCTGTCACGTGGATCAAGGGATCTGTGGCTTTCCCTCGAGGCTGTCCCTCGAGGCTTTCCCACGAGGCTTTCCCACAGGGCTGTGCCACGTGCCACCTTGGTGGGAGTCGATCCTCGGCGTGAAAGACGAGCCGGTGAAGGGAAAAGAGGTTCCTCTGGAATGGACTGAGACATCTGGGGGACTCTTGGAATGGTGGCACGACCCTGGAGTTCCTCTCGCCGTTCCTGTTGAGAGGGCCTCCTCTTCACATGCGACGGGAACGCCGGGAACTCTTTCCCGACGAAGCAGGGAAACGATCCCTCATCTCGAGCTACGAGGCGGAAACGGGGCTCCTCTGGATGTGGGCGGGACCCTCGTGATTCCTCTCGAGTGGAGACGGCTAGGTCGGGGAACTTCTTGATTTGCACCAAGGGTGTGAAGGACCCTTTCGAAGTTCCAGAGGTGAGGTGTGATCAGCCTCGAGACGCCTCAGCGGAAATGGGCCTCATCTCGCCTGGAGGGGAGAACCTCCTGGATTTTCTCGAGTTGCGGCAGGTCTTCTCGAGTTACGACGGGGACCTCAGGGACCCGCTCTGGTGGCCTCAGGAAAGGCCAGTCCCCATGCGAGTTGCTAGGGGACCTCTCGGGATTCCTCTCCCGTCCATGCCGGGGCCTCAGTCCTTGTGTGGAGTCGGGGCCGGAACCTGAGGATTCCTCTCCAGTGTTGCCATGGATCTTGGGGTGCTTCTGAGTCTCCCCAGGGGAGTCAGGCCTCGTCTCGAGTGGGGGCATGCACGTGCGCTTTCCTCCCGAGCTGCAGCAGTAGTGTCACGCTTCCTGTCACGTGGATCAAGGGATCTGTGGCTTTCCCTCGAGGCTGTCCCTCAAGGCTTTCCCACGAGGCTTTCCCACAGGGCTGTGCCACGTGCCACCTTGGTGGGAGTCGATCCTCGGCGTGAAAGACGAGCCGGTGAAGGGAAAAGAGGTTCCTCTGGAATGGACTGAGACATCTGGGGGACTCTTGGAATGGTGGCACGACCCTGGAGTTCCTCTCGCCGTTCCTGTTGAGAGGGCCTCCTCTTGAGATGCGACGGGAACGCCGGGAACTCTTTCCCGACGAAGCAGGGAAAGGATCCCTGATCTCGAGCTACGAGGCGGAAACGGGGCTCCTCTGGATGTGGGCGGGACCCTCGTGATTCCTCTCGAGTGGAGACGGCTAGGTCGGGGAACTTCTTGATTTGCACCAAGGGTGTGAAGGACCCTTTCGAAGTTCCAGAGGTGAGGTGTGATCCTCCTAGAGACGCCTCATCGGAAATGGGCCTCATCTCGCCTGCAGGGGAGAACCTCCTGGATTTTCTCGAGTTGCGGCATGTCTTCTCGAGTTACGACGGGGACCTCAGGGACCCGCTCTGGTGGCCTCAGGAAAGGCCAGTCCCCATGCGAGTTGCTAGGGGCCATCTCGGGATTCCTCTCCCGTCCATGCCGGGGCAGAAGACTTTGTGTGGAGTCGTGGCCGGAACCTGAGGATCCCTCTCCAGTGTTGCCATGGATCTTGGGGTGCTTCTGAGTCTCCCCAGGGGAGTCAGACCTCGTCTCGAGTGGGGGCATGCACGTGCGCTTTCCTCCCGAGCTGCAGCAGTAGTGTCACGCTTCCTGTCACGTGGATCAAGGGATCTGTGGTTTCCCTCGAGGCTTTCGTTCGAGGCTTTCCCACGAGGCTTCCCACAGGGCTGTGCCACGTGCCACCTTGGTGGGAGTCGATCCTCGGCGTGAAAGACGAGCCGGTGAAGGGAAAAGAGGTTCCTCTGGAATGGACTGAGACATCTGGGGGACTCTTGGAATGGTGGCACGACCCTGGAGTTCCTCTCGCCGTTCCTGTTGAGAGGGCCTCCTCTTCACATGCGACGGGAACGCCTGGAACTCTTTCCCGACGAAGCAGGGAAAGGATCCCTCATCTCGAGCTACGAGGCGGAAACGGGGCACCTCTGGATGTGGGCGGGACCCTCGTGATTCCTCTCGAGTGGAGACGGGTATGTCGGGGAACTTCTTGATTTGCACCAAGGGTGTGAAGGACCCTTTCGAAGTTCCAGAGGTGAGGTGTGATCAGCCTCGAGACGCCTCAGCGGAAATGGGCCTCATCTCACCTGGAGGGGAGAACCTCCTGGATTTTCTCGAGTTGCGGCAGGTCTTCTCGAGTTACGACGGGGACCTCAGGGACCCGCTCTGGTGGCCTCAGGAAAGGCCAGTCCCCATGCGACTTGCTAGGGGCCATCTCGGGATTCCTCTCCCTTCCATGCCGGGGCCTAAGACTTTGTGTGGTGTCGGGGCTGGAACCTGAGGATCCCTCTCCAGTGTTGCCATGGATCTTGGGGTGCTTCTGAGTCTCCCCAGGGGAGTCAGGCCTCGTCTCGACTGGGGGCATGCACGTGCGCTTTCCTTCCTAGCTGCAGCAGTAGTGTCACGCTTTCTGTCACGTGGATCAAGGGATCTGTGGTTTCCCTCGAGGCTTTCGCTCGAGGCTTTCCCACGAGGCTTCCCACAGGGCTGTGCCACGTGCCACCTTGGTGGGAGTCGATCCTCGGCGTGAAAGACGAGCCGGTGAAGGGAAAAGAGGTTCCTCTGGAATGGACTGTGACATCTGGGGGACTCTTGGAATGGTGACACGACCCTGGAGTTCCTCTCGCCGTTCCTGTTGAGAGGGCTTCCTCTTGAGATGCGACGGGAACGCCGGGAACTCTTTCCCGACGAAGCAGGGAAAGGATCCCTCATCTCGAGCTATGAGGCGGAAACGGGGCTCCTCTGGATGTGGGCGGGACCCTCGTGTTTCCTCTCGAGTGGAGACGGGTATGTCGGGGAACTTCTTGATTTGCACCAAGGGTGTGAAGGACCCTTTCGAAGTTCCAGAGGTGAGGTGTTATCAGCCTCGAGACGCCTCAGCGGAAATGGGCCTCATCTCGCCTGGAGGGGAGAACCTCCTGGATTTTCTCGAGTTGGGGCAGGTCTTCTCGAGTTACGAGGGGAACTCGGGACCCGCTCTGGTGGCCTCAGGAGAGGCCAGGCCCCATGCGAGTTGCTAGGGGCCATCTCGGGATTCCTCTCCCGTCCATGCCGGGGCCTAAGACCTTGTGTGGAGTCGGGGCCGAAACCTGAGGATTCCTCTCCAGTGTTGCCATGGATCTTGGGGTGCTTCTGAGTCTCCCCAGGGGAGTCATGCCTCGTCTCGAGTGGGGGCATGCACGTGCGCTTTCCTCCCGAGCTGCAGCAGTAGTGTCACGCTTCCTGTCACGTGGATCAAGGGATCTGTGGATTCCCTCGAGGCTTCCGATGGGAGCTTTCCCACGAGGCTTTCCCACAGGGCTGGGCCACGTGCCACCTTGGTGGGAGTCTATCCTCGGCGTGAAAGATGAGCCGGTGAAGGAGAAGAGGTTCCTCTGGAATGGACTGAGACATCAGGGGGACTCTTGGAGTGGTGGCACGACCCTGGAGTTCCGCTCGCCATTCCTGTTGAGAGGGCCTCCTCTTGAGATGCGACGGGAAAGCCGGGAACTCTTTCCCGACGAAGCAGGGAAAGGATCCCTCATCTCGAGCTATGAGGCGGAAACGGGGCTCCTCTGGATGTGGGCGGGACCCTCGTGTTTCCTCTCGAGTGGAGGCGGGTATGTCGGCGAACTTCTTGATTTGCACCAAGGGTGTGAAGGACCCTTTCGAAGTTCCATAGGTGAGGTGTGATCAGCCTCGAGACGCCTCAGCGGAAATGGGCCTCATCTCGCCTGGAGGGGAGAACCTCCTGGGTTTTCTCGAGTTGCGGCAGGTCTTCCCGAGTTACGAATGGGACCTCAGGGACCCGCTCTGGTGGCCTCAGGAAAGGCCAGTCCCCATGCGAGTTGCTAGGGGACTTCTCGGGATTACTCTCCTGTCCATGCCGGGGTCTCATTCCTTGTGTGGAATCGGGGCTGGAACCTGAGGATTCCTCTCCAGTGTTGCCATGGTTCTTGGGGTGCTTCTGAGTCTCCCCAGTGGAGTCGGGCATCGTCTCGAGAGGGGGCATGCACGAGCGCTTTCCTCCCGAGCTGCAGCAGTAGTGTCACGCTTCCTGTCACCTGGATCAAGGGATCTGTGGCTTTCCCTCGAGGCTGTCCCTCGAGGCTTTCGTACGAGGCTTTCCCACAGGGCTGTGCCACGTGCCACCTTGGTGGGAGTCGATCCTCGGCGTGAAAGACGAGCCGGTGAAGGGAAAAGAGGTTCCTCTGGAATGGACTGAGACATCTGGGGGACTCTTGGAATGGTGGCACGACCCTGGAGTTCCTCTCGCCGTTCCTGTTGAGAGGGCCTCCTCTTGAGATGCGACAGGAACGCCGGGAACTCTTTCCCGACGAAGCAGGGAAAGGATCCCTCATCTCGAGCTACGAGGCCGAAACGGGGCTCCTCTGGATGTGGGCGGGACTCTCGTGTTTCCTCTCGAGTGGAGGCGGGTATGTCGGGGAACTTCTTGATTTGCACCAAGGGTGTGAAGGACCCTTGCGAAGTTCCAGAGGTGAGGTGTGATCAGCCTCTAGACGCCTCAGCGCAAATGGGCCTCATCTCGCCTGGAGGGGAGAACCTCCTGGATTTTCTCGAGTTGCGGCAGGTCTTCTCGAGTTACGAAGGGGACCTCAGGGACTCGCTCTGGTTGACTCAGGAAAGGCCAGTCCCCATGCGAGGTGCTAGGGGACCTCTCGGGATTCCTCTCTCGTCCATGCCGCAGCCTCAGTCCTTGTGTGGAGTCGGGGCCGGTACCTGAGGATTCCTCTCCAGTGTTGCCATGGATCTTGGGGTGCTTCTGAGTCTCCCCAGGGGAGTCAGGCCTCGTCTCGAGTGGGGGCATGCACGTGCGCTTTCCTCCCGAGCTGCAGCAGTAGTGTCACGCTTCCTGTCACGTGGATCAAGGGATCTGTGGCTTTCCCTCGAGGCTGTCCCTCGAGGCTTTCCCACGAGGCTTCCCCACAGGGCTGTGCCACGTGCCACCTTGGTGGGAGTCGATCCTCGGCGTGAAAGACGAGCCGGTGAAGGGAAAAGAGGTTCCTCTGGAATGGACTGAGACATCTGGGGGACTCTTGGAATGGTGGCACGACCTTGGAGTTCCTCTCGCCGTTCCTGTTGAGAGGGCCTCCTCTTGAGATGCGACAGGAACGCCGGGAACTCTTGCCCGACGAAGCAGGGAAAGGATCCCTCATCTCGAGCTACGAGGCGGAAACGGGGCTCCTCTGGATGTGGGCGGGACTCTCGTGTTTCCTCTCGAGTGGAGGCGGGTATGTCGGGGAACTTCTTGATTTGCACCAAGGGTGTGAAGGACCCTTTCGAAGTTCCAGAGGTGAGGTGTGATCAGCCTCGAGACGCCTCAGCGGAAATGGGCCTCATCTCGCCTGGAGGGGAGAACCTCCTGGATTTTCTCGAGTTGCGGCAGGTCTTCTCGAGTTACGAAGGGGACCTCAGGGACTCGCTCTGGTTGACTCAGGAAAGGCCAGTCCCCATGCGAGGTGCTAGGGGACCTCTCGGGATTCCTCTCCCGTCCATGCCACAGCCTCAGTCCTTGTGTGGAGTCGGGGCCGGTACCTGAGGATTCCTCTCCAGTGTTGCCATGGATCTTGGGGTGCTTCTGAGTCTCCCCAGGGGAGTCAGGCCTCGTCTCGAGTGGGGGCATGCACGTGCGCTTTCCTCCCGAGCTGCAGCAGTAGTGTCACGCTTCCTGTCACGTGGATCAAGGGATCTGTGGATTCCCTCGAGGCTTCCGATGGGGGCTTTCCCACTAGGCTTTCCCACAGGGCTGTGCCACGTGCCACCTTGGTGGGAGGCGATCCTCGGCGTGAAAGACGAGCCGGTGAAGGGAAAAGAGGTTCCTCTGTAATGGACTGAGACATCTGGGGGACTCTTGGAATGGTGGCACGACCCTGGAGTTCCTCTCGCCGTTCCTGTTGAGAGGGCCTCCTCTTGAGATGCGACGGGAACGCCGGGAACTCTTTCGGGACGAAGCAGGGAAAGGATTCCACATCTCGAGCTACGAGGCGGAAACGGGGCTCCTCTGGATGTGGGCGGGACCCTCGTGTTTCCTCTCGAGTGGAGACGGGTATGTCGGGGAACTTCTTGATTTGCACCAAGGGTGTGAAGGACCCTTTCGAAGTTCCAGAGGTGAGGTGTGATCAGCCTCGAGACGCCTCAGCGGAAATGGGCCTCATCTCGCCTGGAGGGGAGAACCTCCTGGATTTTCTCGAGTTGCGGCAGGTCTTCTCGAGTTACGACGGGGACCTCAGGGACCCGCTCTGCTGGCCTCAGAAAAGGCCAGTCCCCATGCGAGTTGCTAGGGGACCTCTCGGGATTCCTCTCCCATCCATGCCAGGGCCTCAGTTCTTGTGTGGAGTCGGGGCCGGAACGTGAGGATTCCTCTTCATTGTTGCCATGGATCTCGGGATGCTTCTGAGTCTCCCCAGGGGAGTCATGCCTCGTTTCGAGTGGGGGCATGCACGTGCGCTTTCCTCTCGAGCTGGAGGAGTAGTGTCACGCTTCCTGTCACGGGGATCAAGGGGTCTGCGGCTTTCCCTCGAGGCTGTCCCTCGAGGCTTTCCCACGAGGCTTTCCAACAGGGCTGTGCCACGTGCCACCTTGGTGTGAGTCTATCCTCGCGTGAAAGACGAGCCGGTGTAGGGAAAAGAGGTTCCTCTGGTATGGACTGACACATCTGGGAGACTCTTGGAATGGTGGCACGACCCTGGAGTTCCTCTCGCCGTTCCTGTTGAGAGGGCCTCCTCTTGAGGTGCGACGGGAACGCCGGGAACTCTTTCCCGACGAAGCAGGGAAAGGATCCCTCATCTCGAGCTACGAGGCGGAAACGGGGCTCCTCTGGATGTGGGCGGGACCCTCGTGTTTCCTCTCGAGTGGAGACGGCTAGGTCGGGGAACTTCTTGATTTGCACCAAGGGTGTGAAGGACCCTTTCGAAGTTCCAGAGGTGAGGTGCGATCAGCCTCGAGACGCCTCAGCGGAAATGGGCCTCATCTCGCCTGGAGGGGAGAACCTCCTGGATTTTCTCGAGTTGCGGCAGGTCTTCTCGAGTTACGACGGGGACCTCAGGGTCCCGCACTGGTGGCCTCAGGAAAGGCCAGTCCCCATGCGAGTTGCTAGGGGACCTCTCGGGATTCCTCTCCCGTCCATGCCGGGGCCTCAGTCCTTGTGTGGAGTCGGGGCCGGAACCTGAGGATTCCTCTCCAGTGTTGCCATGGATCTTGGGCTGCTTCTGAGTCTCCCCAGGGGAGTCAGGCCTCATCTCGAGTGGGGGCATGCACGTGCGCTTTCCTCCCGATCTGCAGCAGTAGTGTCACCCTTCCTGTCACGTGGATCAAGGGATCTGTGGCTTTCCCTCGAGGCTGTCCCTCGAGGCTTTCCCACGAGGCTTTCCCACAGGGCTGTGCCACGTGCCACCCTGGTGTGAGTCGATCCTCGGCGTGAAAGATGAGCCGGTGAAGGGAAAAGAGGTTCCTCTGGAATGGACTGAGACATCTGGGGGACTCTTGGAATGGTGGCACGACCCTGGAGTTCCTCTCGCCGTTCCTGTTGAGAGGGCCTCCTCTTGAGATGCGACGGGAACGCCGGAAACTCTTTACCGAAGAAGCAGGGAAAGGATTCCTCATCTCGAGCTACGAGGCGGAAACGGGGCTCCTCTGGATGTGGGCGGGACCGTCGTGATTCCTCTCGAGTGGAGACGGGTATGTCGGGGAACTTCTTGATTTGCACCAACGGTGTGAAGGAGCCTTTCGAAGTTCCAGAGGTGAGGTGTGATCAGCCTCGAGACGCCTCAGCGGAAATGAGCCTCATCTCGCCTGGAGGGGAGAACCTCCTGGATTTTCTCGAGTTGCGGCAGGTCTTCTCGAGTTACAACGGGGACCTCAGGGATCCACTCTTGTGGCCTCAGGAAAGGCCAGTCCCCATGTGAGTTGCTAGGGGGCCTCTCGGGATTCCTCTCCCGTCCATGCCGGGGCCTCAGTCCTTGTGTGGAGTCGGGGCTGGAACCTGAGGATTCCTCTCCAGTGTTGCCATGGATCTTGGGGTGCTTCTGAGTCTCCCCAGGGGAGTCAGGCCTCGTCTCGAGTGGGGGCATGCACGTGCGCTTTCCTCCCGAGCTGCAGCAGAAGTGTCACGCTTCCTGTCACGTGGATCAAGGGATCTGTTGCTTTCCCTCGAGGCTGTCCCTCGAGGCTTTCCCACGAGGCTTTCCCACAGGGCTGTGCCACGTGCCACCTTGGTGTGAGTCGATCCTCGGCGTGAAAGACGAGCCGGTGAAGCGAAAAGAGGTTCCTCTGGAATGGACTGAGACATCTGGGGGACTCTTGGAATGGTGGCACGACCCTGGAGTTCCTCTCCCCGTTCCTGTTGAGAGGGCCTGCTCTTGAGATGCGACGGGAATGCTGGGAACTCTTTCCCGACGAAGCAGGGAAAGGATCCCTCATCTCGAGCTACGAGGCGGAAACGGGGCTCCTCTGGATGTGGGCGGGACCCTCGTGATTCCTCTCGAGTGGGGACGGGTATGTCGGGGAACTTCTTGATTTGCAGCAAGGGTGTGAAGGAGCCTTTCGAAGTTCCAGAGGTGAGGTGTGATCAGCCTCGAGATGCCTCAGCGGAAATGGGCCTCATCTCTTCTGGAGGGGAGAACCTCCTGGATTTTCTCGAGTTGCGGCAGGTCTTCTCGAGTTACGACGGGGACCTCAGGGACCCGCTCTGGTGGCCTCAGGAAAGGCCAGTCCCCATGCGAGTGGCTAGGGACCCTCTCGGGATTCCTCTCCCGTCCATGCCGCAGCCTCAGCCCTTGTGTGGAGTCGGGGCCGGAACCTGAGGATTCCTCTCCAGTGTTGCCATGGATCTTGGGGTGCTTCTGAGTCTCCCCAGGGGAGTCAGGCCTCGTCTCGAGAGGGTGCATGCACGTGCGCTTTCCTCCATAGCTGCAGCAGTAGTGTCACCCTTCCTGTCACGTGGATCAAGGGATCTGTGGCTTTCCCTCGAGGCTTTCCCTCGAGGCTGTCCCTCGAGGCTTTCCCACGAGGCTTTCCCACAGGGCTGTGCCACGTGCCACCTTAGTGTGAGTCGATCCTCGGCGTGAAAGACGAGCCGGTGAAGGTAAAAGAGGTTCCTCTGGAATGGAGTGAGACACCTGGGGGACTCTTGGAATGGTGGCACGACCCTGGAGTTCCTCTCGCCGTTCCTGTTGAGAGGGCCTCCTCTTGAGATGCGACGGGAACGCCAGGAACTCTTTCCCGACGAAGCAGGGAAAGGATCCCTCATCTCGAGCTACGAGGTGGAAACGGGGCTCCTCTGGATGTGGGCGGGACTCCCGTGTTTCCTCTCGAGTGGAGGCGGGTATGTCGGGGAACTTCTTGATTTGCACCAAGGGTTTGAAGGACCCTTTCGAAGTTCCAGAGGTGAGGTGTGATCAGCCTCGATAAGCCTCTGCGGAAATGGGCCTCATCTCGCCTGGAGGGGAGAACCTCCTGGATTTTCTCGAGTTGCGGCAGGTCTTCTCGAGTTACGACGGGGACCTCAGGGACCCGCTCTGGTGGACTCAGGAAAGGCCAGTCCCCATGCGAGTTGCTAGGGGCCATCTCGGGATTCCTCTCCCGTCCATGCCGGGGCCTAAGACTTTGTGTGGAGTCGGGGCCGGAACCTGAGGATCCCTCTCCAGTGTTGCCATGGATCTTGGGGTGCTTCTGAGTCTCCCCAGGGGAGTCAGGCCTCGTCTCGAGTGGGGGCATGCACGTGCGCTTTCCTCCCGAGTTGCAGCAGTAGTGTCACGCTTCCTGTCACGTGGATCAAGGGATCTGTTGCTTTCCCTCGAGGCTTTCGTTCGAGGCTTTCCCACGAGGCTTCCCACAGGGCTGTGCCACGTGCCACCTTGGTGGGAGTCGATCCTCGGCGTGAAAGACGAGCCGGTGAAGGGAAAAGAGGTTCCTCTGGAATGGACTGAGACATCTGGGGGACTCTTGGAATGGTGGCACGACCCTGGAGTTCCTCTCGCCGTTCCTGTTGAGAGGGCCTCCTCTTGAGATGCGACGGGAACGCCGGGAACTCTTTCCCGACGAAGCAGGGAAAGGATCCCTCATCTCGAGCTACGAGGCGGAAACGGGGCTCCTCTGGATGTGGGCGGGACCCTCGTGATTCCTCTCGAGTGGAGACAGCTAGGTCGGGGAACTTCTTGATTTGCACCAAGGGTGTGAAGGACCCTTTCGAAGTTCCAGAGGTGAGGTGTGATCAGCCTCGAGACGCCTCAGCGGAAATGGGCCTCATCTCGCCTGGAGGGGAGAACCTCCTGGATTTTCTCGAGTTGCGGCAGGTCTTCTCGAGTTACGACGGGGACCTCAGGGACCCGCTCTGGTGGCCTCAGGAAAGGCCAGTCCCCATGCGACTTGCTAGAGGCCATCTCGGGATTCCTCTCCCGTCCATGCCGGGGCCTCAGTCCTTGTGTGGAGTCGGGGCCGGAACCTGAGGATTCCTCTCCAGTGTTGCCATGGATCTTGGGGTGCTTCTGAGTCTCCCCAGGGGAGTCGGGCATCGTCTCGAGAGGGGGCATGCACGTGTGCTTTCCTCCCGAGCTGCAGCAGTAGTGTCACGCTTCCTGTCACCTGGATCAAGGGATCTGTGGCTTTCCCTCGAGGCTGTCCCTCGAGGCTTTCCCACGAGGCTTTCCCACAGGGCTGTGCCACGTGCCACCTTGGTGGGAGTCGATCCTCGGCCTGAAAGACGAGCCGGTGAAGGGAAAAGAGGTTCCTCTGGAATGGACTGAGACATCTGGGGGACTCTTGGAATGGTGGCACGACCCTGGAGTTCCTCTCGCCGTTCCTGTTGAGAGGGCCTCCTCTTGAGATGCGACAGGAACACCGGGAACTCTTTCCCGACGAAGCAGGGAAAGGATCCCTCATCTCGAGCTACGAGGCGGAAACGGGGCTCCTCTGGATGTGGGCGGGACTGTCGTGTTTCCTCTCTAGTGGAGGCGGGTATGTCGGGGAACTTCTTGATTTGCACCAAGGGTGTGAAGGACCCTTTCTAAGTTCCAGAGGTGAGGTGTGATCAGCCTCGAGACGCCTCAGCGGAAATGGGCCTCATCTCGCCTGGAGGGGAGAACCTCCTGGATTTTCTCGAGTTGCGGCAGGTCTTCTCGAGTTACGAAGGGGACCTCAGGGACTCGCTCTGGTTGACTCAGGAAAGGCCAGTCCCCATGCGAGGTTCTAGGGGACCTCTCGGGATTCCTCTCCCGTCCATGCCGGGGCCTCAGTCCTTGTGTGGAGTCGGGGCCGGAACCTGAGGATTCCTCTCCAGTGTTGCCATGGATCTTGGGCTGCTTCTGAGTCTCCCCAGGGGAGTCAGGCCTCATCTCGAGTGGGGGCATGCACGTGCGCTTTCCTCCCGATCTGCAGCAGTAGTGTCACCCTTCCTGTCACGTGGATCAAGGGATCTGTGGCTTTCCCTCGAGGCTGTCCCTCGAGGCTTTCCCACGAGGCTTTCCCACAGGGCTGTGCCACGTGCCACCCTGGTGTGAGTCGATCCTCGGCGTGAAAGATGAGCCGGTGAAGGGAAAAGAGGTTCCTCTGGAATGGACTGAGACATCTGGGGGACTCTTGGAATGGTGGCACGACCCTGGAGTTCCTCTCGCCGTTCCTGTTGAGAGGGCCTCCTCTTGAGATGCGACGGGAACGCCGGAAACTCTTTACCGAAGAAGCAGGGAAAGGATTCCTCATCTCGAGCTACGAGGCGGAAACGGGGCTCCTCTGGATGTTGGCGGGACCGTCGTGATTCCTCTCGAGTGGAGACGGGTATGTCGGGGAACTTCTTGATTTGCACCAACGGTGTGAAGGAGCCTTTCGAAGTTCCAGAGGTGAGGTTTGATCAGCCTCGAGACGCCTCAGCGGAAATGAGCCTCATCTCGCCTGGAGGGGAGAACCTCCTGGATTTTCTCGAGTTGCGGCAGGTCTTCTCGAGTTACAACGGGGACCTCAGGGATCCACTCTTGTGGCCTCAGGAAAGGCCAGTCCCCATGTGAGTTGCTAGGGGGCCTCTCGGGATTCCTCTCCCGTCCATGCCGGGGCCTCAGTCCTTGTGTGGAGTCGGGGCTGGAACCTGAGGATTCCTCTCCAGTGTTGCCATGGATCTTGGGGTGCTTCTGAGTCTCCCCAGGGGAGTCAGGCCTCGTCTCGAGTGGGGGCATGCACGTGCGCTTTCCTCCCGAGCTGCAGCCGAAGTGTCACGCTTCCTGTCACGTGGATCAAGGGATCTGTTGCTTTCCCTCGAGGCTGTCCCTCGAGGCTTTCCCACGAGGCTTTCCCACAGGGCTGTGCCACGTGCCACCTTGGTGTGAGTCGATCCTCGGCGTGAAAGACGAGCCGGTGAAGGGAAAAGAGGTTCCTCTGGAATGGACTGAGACATCTGGGGGACTCTTGGAACGGTGGCACGACCCTGGAGTTCCTCTCGCCGTTCCTGTTGAGAGGGCCTCCTCTTGAGATGCGACGGGAACGCCGGGAACTCTTTCCCGAAGAAGCAGGGAAAGGATTCCTCATCTCGAGCTACGAGACGGAAACGGGGCTACTGTGGATGTGAGCGGGACCCTCGTGATTCCTCTCGAGTGGAGACGGGTATGTCGGGGAACTTCTTGATTTGCACCAAGGGTGTGAAGGACCCTTTCGAAGTTCCAGAGGTGAGGTGTGATCAGCCTCGAAACGCCTCAGCGGAAATGGGCCTCATCTCGCCTGGAGGGGAGAACCTCCTGGATTTTCTCGAGTTGCGGCAGGTCTTCTCGAGTTACGACGGGGACCTCAGGGACCCGCTCTGGTGGCCTCAGGAAAGGCCAGTCCCCATGCGAGTTGCTATGGGGCCTCTCGGGATTCCTCTCCCGTCCATGCCGGGGCCTAAGTCCTTGTGTGGAGTCGGGGCCGGAACCTGAGGATTCCTCTCCAGTGTTGCCATGGAACTTGGGGTGCTTCTGAGTCTCCCCAGGGGAGTCAGACCTTGTTTCGAGTGGGGGCATGCACGTGCGCTTTCCTCCCGAGCTGCAGCAGTAGTGTCACGCTTCCTGTCAAGTGGATCAAGGGATCTGTGGCTTTCCCTTGAGGCTGTCCCTCGAGGCTTTCCCACGAGGCTTTCCCACAGGGCTGTACCAAGTGCCACCTTGGTGTGAGTCGATCCTCGGCGTGAAAGACGAGCCGGTGAAGGGAAAAGAGGTTCCTCTGGAATGGACTGAGACATCTGGGGGACTCTTGGAATGGTGGCACGACCCTGGAGTTCCTCTCCCCGTTCCTGTTGAGAGGGCCTGCTCTTGAGATGCGACGGGAATGCTGGGAACTCTTTCCCGACGAAGCAGGGAAAGGATCCCTCATCTCGAGCTACGAGGCGGAAACGGGGCTCCTCTGGATGTGGGCGGGACCCTCGTGATTCCTCTCGAGTGGGGACGGGTATGTCGGGGAACTTCTTGATTTGCAGCAAGGGTGTGAAGGAGCCTTTCGAAGTTCCAGAGGTGAGGTGTGATCAGCCTCGAGATGCCTCAGCGGAAATGGGCCTCATCTCTTCTGGAGGGGAGAACCTCCTGGATTTTCTCGAGTTGCGGCAGGTCTTCTCGAGTTACGACGGGGACCTCAGGGACCCGCTCTGGTGGCCTCAGGAAAGGCCAGTCCCCATGCGAGTGGCTAGGGACCCTCTCGGGATTCCTCTCCCGTCCATGCCGCAGCCTCAGCCCTTGTGTGGAGTCGGGGCCGGAACCTGAGGATTCCTCTCCAGTGTTGCCATGGATCTTGGGGTGCTTCTGAGTCTCCCCAGGGGAGTCAGGCCTCGTCTCGAGAGGGTGCATGCACGTGCGCTTTCCTCCATAGCTGCAGCAGTAGTGTCACCCTTCCTGTCACGTGGATCAAGGGATCTGTGGCTGTCCCTCGAGGCTTTCCCACGAGGCTTTGCCACAGGGCTGTGCCACGTGCCACCTTAGTGTGAGTCGATCCTCGGCGTGAAAGACGAGCCGGTGAAGGTAAAAGAGGTTCCTCTGGAATGGAGTGAGACACCTGGGGGACTCTTGGAATGGTGGCACGACCCTGGAGTTCCTCTCGCCGTTCCTGTTGAGAGGGCCTCCTCTTGAGATGCGACGGGAACGCCAGGAACTCTTTCCCGACGAAGCAGGGAAAGGATCCCTCATCTCGAGCTACGAGGTGGAAACGGGGCTCCTCTGGATGTGGGCGGGACTCTCGTGTTTCCTCTCGAGTGGAGGCGGGTATGTCGGGGAACTTCTTGATTTGCACCAAGGGTTTGAAGGACCCTTTCGAAGTTCCAGAGGTGAGGTGTGATCAGCCTCGATAAGCCTCTGCGGAAATGGGCCTCATCTCGCCTGGAGGGGAGAACCTCCTGGATTTTCTCGAGTTGCGGCAGGTCTTCTCGAGTTACGACGGGGACCTCAGGGACCCGCTCTGGTGGACTCAGGAAAGGCCAGTCCCCATGCGAGTTGCTAGGGGCCATCTCGGGATTCCTCTCCCGTCCATGCCGGGGCCTAAGACTTTGTGTGGAGTCGGGGCCGGAACCTGAGGATCCCTCTCCAGTGTTGCCATGGATCTTGGGGTGCTTCTGAGTCTCCCCAGGGGAGTCAGGCCTCGTCTCGAGTGGGGGCATGCACGTGCGCTTTCCTCCCGAGCTGCAGCAGTAGTGTCACGCTTCCTGTCACGTGGATCAAGGGATCTGTGGTTTCCCTCGAGGCTTTCGTTCGAGGCTTTCCCACGAGGCTTCCCACAGGGCTGTGCCACGTGCCACCTTGGTGGGAGTCGATCCTCGGCGTGAAAGACGAGCCGGTGAAGGGAAAAGAGGTTCCTCTGGAATGGACTGAGACATCTGGGGGACTCTTGGAATGGTGGCACGACCCTGGAGTTCCTCTCGCCGTTCCTGTTGAGAGGGCCTCCTCTTGAGATGCGACGGGAACGCCGGGAACTCTTTCCCGACGAAGCAGGGAAAGGATCCCTCATCTCGAGCTACGAGGCGGAAACGGGGCTCCTCTGGATGTGGGCGGGACCCTCGTGATTCCTCTCGAGTGGAGACGGCTAGGTCGGGGAACTTCTTGATTTGCACCAAGGGTGTGAAGGACCCTTTCGAAGTTCCAGAGGTGAGGTGTGATCAGCCTCGAGACGCCTCAGCGGAAATGGGCCTCATCTCGCCTGGAGGGGAGAACCTCCTGGATTTTCTCGAGTTGCGGCAGGTCTTCTCGAGTTACGACGGGGACCTCAGGGACCCGCTCTGGTGGCCTCAGGAAAGGCCAGTCCCCATGCGACTTGCTAGGGGCCATCTCGGGATTCCTCTCCCGTCCATGCCGGGGCCTCAGTCCTTGTGTTGTGTCGGGGCCGGAACCTGAGGATTCCTCTCCAGGGTTGCCATGGATCTTGGGGTGTTTCTCAGTCTCACGAGTGGAGTCAGGCCTCGTCTCGTGTGGGGGCATGCACGTGCGCTTTCCTCCCGAGCTGCAGCAGTAGTGTCACGCTTCCTGTCACGTGGATCAAAGGATCTGTGGCTTTCCCTCGAGGCTGTCCCTCGAGGCTTTCCCACGAGGCTTTCCCACAGGGCTGTGCCACGTGCCACCTTGGTGTGAGTCGATCCTCGGCGTGAAAGACGAGCCGGTGAAGGGAAAAGAGGTTCCTCTGGAATGGACTGAGACATCTGGGGGACTCTTGGAACGGTGGCACGACCCTGGAGTTCCTCTCGCCGTTCCTGTTGAGAGGGCCTCCTCTTGAGATGCGACGGGAACGCCGGGAACTCTTTCCCGAAGAAGCAGGGAAAGGATTCCTCATCTCGAGCTACGAGACGGAAACGGGGCTACTGTGGATGTGAGCGGGACCCTCGTGATTCCTCTCGAGTGGAGACGGGTATGTCGGGGAACTTCTTGATTTGCACCAAGGGTGTGAAGGACCCTTTCGAAGTTCCAGAGGTGAGGTGTGATCAGCCTCGAAACGCCTCAGCGGAAATGGGCCTCATCTCGCCTGGAGGGGAGAACCTCCTGGATTTTCTCGAGTTGCGGCAGGTCTTCTCGAGTTACGACGGGGACCTCAGGGACCCGCTCTGGTGGCCTCAGGAAAGGCCAGTCCCCATGCGAGTTGCTATGGGGCCTCTCGGGATTCCTCTCCCGTCCATGCCGGGGCCTAAGTCCTTGTGTGGAGTCGGGGCCGGAACCTGAGGATTCCTCTCCAGTGTTGCCATGGAACTTGGGGTGCTTCTGAGTCTCCCCAGGGGAGTCAGACCTTGTTTCGAGTGGGGGCATGCACGTGCGCTTTCCTCCCGAGCTGCAGCAGTAGTGTCACGCTTCCTGTCAAGTGGATCAAGGGATCTGTGGCTTTCCCTTGAGGCTGTCCCTCGAGGCTTTCCCACGAGGCTTTCCCACAGGGCTGTACCAAGTGCCACCTTGGTGTGAGTCGATCCTCGGCGTGAAAGACGAGCCGCTGAAGGGAAAAGAGGTTCCTCTGGAATGGACTGAGACATCTGGGGGACTCTTGGAATGGTGGCACGACCCTGGAGTTCCTCTCCCCGTTCCTGTTGAGAGGGCCTGCTCTTGAGATGCGACGGGAATGCTGGGAACTCTTTCCCGACGAAGCAGGGAAAGGATCCCTCATCTCGAGCTACGAGGCGGAAACGGGGCTCCTCTGGATGTGGGCGGGACCCTCGTGATTCCTCTCGAGTGGGGACGGGTATGTCGGGGAACTTCTTGATTTGCAGCAAGGGTGTGAAGGAGCCTTTCGAAGTTCCAGAGGTGAGGTGTGATCAGCCTCGAGATGCCTCAGCGGAAATGGGCCTCATCTCTTCTGGAGGGGAGAACCTCCTGGATTTTCTCGAGTTGCGGCAGGTCTTCTCGAGTTACGACGGGGACCTCAGGGACCCGCTCTGGTGGCCTCAGGAAAGGCCAGTCCCCATGCGAGTGGCTAGGGACCCTCTCGGGATTCCTCTCCCGTCCATGCCGCAGCCTCAGCCCTTGTGTGGAGTCGGGGCCGGAACCTGAGGATTCCTCTCCAGTGTTGCCATGGATCTTGGGGTGCTTCTGAGTCTCCCCAGGGGAGTCAGGCCTCGTCTCGAGAGGGTGCATGCACGTGCGCTTTCCTCCATAGCTGCAGCAGTAGTGTCACCCTTCCTGTCACGTGGATCAAGGGATCTGTGGCTGTCCCTCGAGGCTTTCCCACGAGGCTTTGCCACAGGGCTGTGCCACGTGCCACCTTAGTGTGAGTCGATCCTCGGCGTGAAAGACGAGCCGGTGAAGGTAAAAGAGGTTCCTCTGGAATGGAGTGAGACACCTGGGGGACTCTTGGAATGGTGGCACGACCCTGGAGTTCCTCTCGCCGTTCCTGTTGAGAGGGCCTCCTCTTGAGATGCGACGGGAACGCCAGGAACTCTTTCCCGACGAAGCAGGGAAAGGATCCCTCATCTCGAGCTACGAGGTGGAAACGGGGCTCCTCTGGATGTGGGCGGGACTCTCGTGTTTCCTCTCGAGTGGAGGCGGGTATGTCGGGGAACTTCTTGATTTGCACCAAGGGTTTGAAGGACCCTTTCGAAGTTCCAGAGGTGAGGTGTGATCAGCCTCGATAAGCCTCTGCGGAAATGGGCCTCATCTCGCCTGGAGGGGAGAACCTCCTGGATTTTCTCGAGTTGCGGCAGGTCTTCTCGAGTTACGACGGGGACCTCAGGGACCCGCTCTGGTGGACTCAGGAAAGGCCAGTCCCCATGCGAGTTGCTAGGGGCCATCTCGGGATTCCTCTCCCGTCCATGCCGGGGCCTAAGACTTTGTGTGGAGTCGGGGCCGGAACCTGAGGATCCCTCTCCAGTGTTGCCATGGATCTTGGGGTGCTTCTGAGTCTCCCCAGGGGAGTCAGGCCTCGTCTCGAGTGGGGGCATGCACGTGCGCTTTCCTCCCGAGCTGCAGCAGTAGTGTCACGCTTCCTGTCACGTGGATCAAGGGATCTGTGGTTTCCCTCGAGGCTTTCGTTCGAGGCTTTCCCACGAGGCTTCCCACAGGGCTGTGCCACGTGCCACCTTGGTGGGAGTCGATCCTCGGCGTGAAAGACGAGCCGGTGAAGGGAAAAGAGGTTCCTCTGGAATGGACTGAGACATCTGGGGGACTCTTGGAATGGTGGCACGACCCTGGAGTTCCTCTCGCCGTTCCTGTTGAGAGGGCCTCCTCTTGAGATGCGACGGGAACGCCGGGAACTCTTTCCCGACGAAGCAGGGAAAGGATCCCTCATCTCGAGCTACGAGGCGGAAACGGGGCTCCTCTGGATGTGGGCGGGACCCTCGTGATTCCTCTCGAGTGGAGACGGCTAGGTCGGGGAACTTCTTGATTTGCACCAAGGGTGTGAAGGACCCTTTCGAAGTTCCAGAGGTGAGGTGTGATCAGCCTCGAGACGCCTCAGCGGAAATGGGCCTCATCTCGCCTGGAGGGGAGAACCTCCTGGATTTTCTCGAGTTGCGGCAGGTCTTCTCGAGTTACGACGGGGACCTCAGGGACCCGCTCTGGTGGCCTCAGGAAAGGCCAGTCCCCATGCGACTTGCTAGGGGCCATCTCGGGATTCCTCTCCCGTCCATGCCGGGGCCTCAGTCCTTGTGTTGTGTCGGGGCCGGAACCTGAGGATTCCTCTCCAGGGTTGCCATGGATCTTGGGGTGTTTCTCAGTCTCACGAGTGGAGTCAGGCCTCGTCTCGTGTGGGGGCATGCACGTGCGCTTTCCTCCCGAGCTGCAGCAGTAGTGTCACGCTTCCTGTCACGTGGATCAAAGGATCTGTGGCTTTCCCTCGAGGCTGTCCCTCGAGGCTTTCCCACGAGGCTTTCCCACAGGACTGTGCCACGTGCCACCTTAGTGTGAGTCGATCCTCGGCGTGAAAGACGAGCCGGTGAAGGTAAAAGAGGTTCCTCTGGAATGGACTGAGACACCTGGGGGACTCTTGGAATGGTGGCACGACCCTGGAGTTCCTCTCGCCGTTCCTGTTGAGAGGGCCTCCTCTTGAGATGCGACAGGAACACCGGGAACTCTTTCCCGACGAAGCAGGGAAAGGATCCCTCATCTGGAGCTACGAGGCGGAAACGGGGCTCCTATGGATGTGGGCGGGACTCTCGTGTTTCCTCTCTAGTGGAGGCGGGTATGTCGGGGAACTTCTTGATTTGCACCAAGGGTGTGAAGGACCCTTTCTAAGTTCCAGAGGTGAGGTGTGATCAGCCTCGAGACGCCTCAGCGGAAATGGGCCTCATCTCGCCTGGAGGGGAGAACCTCCTGGATTTTCTCGAGTTGCGGCAGGTCTTCTCGAGTTACGAAGGGGACCTCAGGGACTCGCTCTGGTTGACTCAGGTAAGGCCAGTCCCCATGCGAGGTGCTAGGGGACCTCTCGGGATTCCTCTCCGGTCCATGCCGGGTCTTAAGACCTTGTGTGGAGTCGGAGCCGGAACCTGAGGATTCCTCTCCAGGGTTGCCATGGATCTTGGGGTGTTTCTCAGTCTCACGAGTGGAGTCAGGCCTCGTCTCGTGTGGGGGCATGCACGTGCGCTTTCCTCCCGAGCTGCAGCAGTAGTGTCACGCTTCCTGTCACGTGGATCAAAGGATCTGTGGCTTTCCCTCGAGGCTGTCCCTCGAGGCTTTCCCACGAGGCTTTCCCACAGGACTGTGCCACGTGCCACCTTAGTGTGAGTCGATCCTCGGCGTGAAAGACGAGCCGGTGAAGGTAAAAGAGGTTCCTCTGGAATGGACTGAGACACCTGGGGGACTCTTGGAATGGTGGCACGACCCTGGAGTTCCTCTCGCCGTTCCTGTTGAGAGGGCCTCCTCTTGAGATGCGACGGGAACGCCGGGAACTCTTTCCCGACGAAGCAGGGAAAGGATCCCTCATCTGGAGCTACGAGGCGGAAACGGGGCTCCTCTGGATGTGGGCGGGACCCTCGTGATTCCTCTCGAGTGGAGACGGGTATGTCGGGGAACTTCTTGATTTGCACCAAGGGTGTGAAGGACCCTTTCGAAGTTCCAGAGGTGAGGTGTGATCAGCCTCGAGATGCCTCAGCGGAAATGGGCCTCATCTCGCCTGGAGGGGAGAACCTCCTGGATTTTCTCGTGTTGCGGCAGGTCTAACCGAGTTATGAATGGGACCTCAGGGACCCGCTCTGGTGGTCTCAGGAAAGGCCAGTCCCCATGCGAGTTGCTAGGGGACCTCTCGGGATTCCTCTCCGGTCCATGCCGGGTCTTAAGACCTTGTGTGGAGTCGGAGCCGGAACCTGAGGATTCCTCTCCAGGGTTGCCATGGATCTTGGGGTGTTTCTCAGTCTCACGAGTGGAGTCAGGCCTCGTCTCGTGTGGGGGCATGCACGTGCGCTTTCCTCCCGAGCTGCAGCAGTAGTGTCACGCTTCCTGTCACGTGGATCAAAGGATCTGTGGCTTTCCCTCGAGGCTGTCCCTCGAGGCATTCCCACGAGGCTTTCCCACAGGGCTGTGCCACGTGCCACCTTGGTGTGAGTCGATCATCGGCGTGAAAGACGAGCCGGTGAAGGGAAAAGAGGTTCCTCTGGAATGGACTGAGACATCCGGGGGACTCTTGGAATGGTGGCACGACCCTGGAGTTCCTCTCGCCGTTCCTGTTGAGAGGGCCTCCTCTTGAGATGCGACGGGAACGCCGGGAACTCTTTCCCGACGAAGCAGGGAAAGGATCCCTCATCTCGAGCTACGAGGCGGAAACGGGGCTCCTCTGGATGTGGGCGGACCCTCGTGTTTCCCCTCGAGTGGAGACGGGTAGGTCGGAGATCTTCTTGATTTGCACCAAGGGTGTGAAGGACCCTTTCTAAGTTCCAGAGGTGAGGTGTGATCAGCCTCGAGACGCCTCAGCGGAAATGGGACTCATCTCTCCTGGAGGGGAGAACCTCCTGGATTTTCTCGAGTTGCGGCAGCTCTTCTCGAGTTACGAAGGGGACCTCAGGGACCCGCTATGGTGGCCTCAGGAAAGGTCAGTCCCCATGCGAGTTGCTAGGGGCCATCTCGGAATTCCTCTCCCGTCCATGCCGGGGCTTAAGACCTTTTGTGGAGACGGGGCCGGAACCTGAGGATTCCTCTCCAGTGTTGCCATGGATCTTGGGGTGCTTCTGAGTCTCCCCAGGGGAGTCAGGCCTCGTCTCGAGTGGGGGCATGCACGTGCGCTTTCCTCCCGAGCTGCAGCAGTAGTGTCACGCTTCCTGTCACGTGGATCAAGGGATCTGTGGTTTCCCTCGAGGCTTTCGTTCGAGGCTTTCCCACGAGGCTTCCCACAGGGCTGTGCCACGTGCCACCTTGGTGGGAGTCGATCCTCGGCGTGAAAGACGAGCCGGTGAAGGGAAAAGAGGTTCCTCTGGAATGGACTGAGACACCTGGGGGACTCTTGGAATGGTGGCACGACCCTGGAGTTCCTCTCGCCGTTCCTGTTGAGAGGGCCTCCTCTTGAGATGCGACGGGAACGCCGGGAACTCTTTCCCGACGAAGCAGGGAAAGGATCCCTCATCTGGAGCTACGAGGCGGAAACGGGGCTCCTCTGGATGTGGGCGGGACCCTCGTGATTCCTCTCGAGTGGAGACGGCTAGGTCGGGGAACTTCTTGATTTGCACCAAGGGTGTGAAGGACCCTTTCGAAGTTCCAGAGGTGAGGTGTGATCAGCCTCGAGACGCCTCAGCGGAAATGGGCCTCATCTCGCCTGGAGGGGAGAACCTCCTGGATTTTCTCGAGTTGCGGCAGGTCTTCTCGAGTTACGACGGGGACCTCAGGGACCCGCTCTGGTGGCCTCAGGAAAGGCCAGTCCCCATGCGAGTTGCTAGGGGACCTCTCGGGATTCCTCTCCCGTCCATGCCGGGGCCTCAGTCCTTGTGTGGAGTCGGGGCCGGAACCTGAGGATTCCTCCCCAGTGTTGCCATGGATCTTGGGGTGCTTCTGAGTCTCCCCAGGGGAGTCAGGCCTCGTCTCGAGTGGGGGCATGCACGTGCGCTTTCCTCCCGAGCTGCAGCAGTAGTGTCACGCTTCCTGTCACGTGGATCAAGGGATCTGTGGCTTTCCCTCGAGGCTGTCCCTCGAGGCTTTCCCACGAGGCTTTCCCACAGGGCTGTGCCACGTGCCACCTTGGTGGGAGTCGATCCTCGGCGTGAAAGACGAGCCGGTGAAGGGAAAAGAGGTTCCTCTGGAATGGACTGAGACATCTGGGGGACTCTTGGAATGGTGGCACGACCCTGGAGTTCCTCTCGCCGTTCCTGTTGAGAGGGCCTCCTCTTGAGATGCGACGGGAACACCGGGAACTCTTTCCCGACGAAGCAGGGAAAGGATCCCTCATCTCGAGCTACGAGGCGGAAACGGGGCTCCTCTGGATGTGGGCGGGACCCTCGTGATTCCTCTCGAGTGGAGACGGCTAGGTCGGGGAACTTCTTGATTTGCACCAAGGGTGTGAAGGACCCTTTCGAAGTTCCAGATGTGAGGTGTGATCAGCCTCGAGACGCCTCAGCGGAAATGGGCCTCATCTCGCCTGGAGGGGAGAACCTCCTGGATTTTCTCGAGTTGCGGCAGGTCTTCTCGAGTTACGACGGGGACCTCAGGGACCCGCTCTGGTGGCCTCAGGAAAGCCCAGTCCCCATGCGAGTTGCTAGGGGACCTCTCGGGATTCCTCTCCCGTCCATGCCGGGGCCTAAGACTTTGTGTGGAGTCGGGGCCGGAACCTGAGAATCCCTCTCCAGTGTTGCCATGGATGGTGCTTCTGAGTCTCCCCAGGTGAGTCAGGCCTCGTCTCGAGTGGGGGCATGCACGTGCGCTTTCCTCCCGATCTGCAGTAGTGTCACGCATCCTGTCAGGTGGATCAAGGGATCTGTGGTCTCCCTCGAGGCTTTCCCTCGAGGCTTTCCCACGAGGCTTTCCCACAGGGCTGTTCCACATGCCACCTTGGTGTGAGTCGATCCTCGGCGTGAAAGACGAGCCGGTGAAGGGAAAAGAGGTTCCTCTGGAATGGACTGAGACTTCTGGGGAACTCTTGGAATGGTGGCACGAGCCTGGAGTTCCTCTCGTCGATCCTCTTGAGAGGGCCTCCTCTTGAGATGCGACGGGAACGCCTGGAACTCTTTCCCGACGAAGCAGGGAAAGGATCCCTCATCTCGAGCTACGAGGCGGAAACGGGGCTCCTCTGGATGTGGGCGGGACCCTCGTGTTTCCTCTCGAGTGGAGACGGGTATGTCGGGGAACTTCTTGATTTGCACCAAGGGTGTGAAGGACCCTTTCGAAGTTCCAGAGGTGAGGTGTGATCAGCCTCGAGACGCCTCAGCGGAAATGGGCCTCATCTCGCCTGGAGGGGAGAACCTCCTGGATTTTCTCGAGTTGCGGCAGGTCTTCTCGAGTTACGACGGGGACCTCAGGGACCCGCTCTGGTGGCCTCAGGAAAGGCCAGTCCCCATGCGAGTTGCTAGGGGCCATCACGGGATTCCTCTCCCATCCATGCCGGGGCCTAAGACCTTGTGTGGAGTTGGGGCTGAAACCTGAGGATTCCTCTCCAGTGTTGCCATGGATCTTGGGGTGCTTCTGAGTCTCCCCAGGGGAGTCAGGCCTCGTCTCGAGTGGGGGCATGCACGTGCGCTTTCCTCCCGATCTGCAGCAGTAGTGTTACACTTCCTGTCACGTGGATCAAGGGATCTGTGGCTTTCCCTCGAGGCTGTCCCTCGAGGCTTTCGCACGAGGCTTTCCCACAGGGCTGTGCCACGTGCCACCTTGGTGTGAGTCGATCCTCGGCGTGAAAGAAGAGCCGGTGAAGGGAAAAGAGGTTCCTCTGGAATGGATTGAGACATCTGGGGGACTCTTGGAATGGTGGCACGACCCTGGAGTTCCTCTCGCCATTCCTGCTGAGAGGGCCTCCTCTTGAGATGCGATGGGAACACCGGGAACTCTTTCCCGAAGAAGCAGGGAAAGGATCCCTCATCTCGAGCTACGAGGTGGGAACGGGGCTCCTCTGGATGTGGGCGGGACTCTCGTGTTTCCTCTCGAGTGGAGACGGGTATGTCGGGGAACTTCTTGATTTGCACCAAGGGTGTGAAGGACCCTTTCAAAGTTCCAGAGGTGAGGTGTGATCAGCCTCGATAAGCCTCTGCGGAAATGGGCCTCATCTCGCCTGGAGGGGAGAACCTCCTGGATTTTCTCGAGTTGCGGCAGGTCTTCTCGAGTTATGACGGGGACCTCAGGGACCCGCTCTGGTGGCCTCAGGAAAGGCCAGTCCCCATGCGAGTTGCTAGGGGCCATCTCGGGATTCCTCTCCCGTCCATGCCGCGGCCTCAGTCCTTGTGTGGAGTCGGGGCCGGAACCTGAGGATTCTTCTCTAGTGTTGCCATGGATCTTGGGGTGCTTCTGAGTCTCCCCAGGGGAGTCAGGCCTCGTCTCGAGTGGGGGCATGCACGTGCGCTTTCCTCCCGAGCTGCAGCAGTAGTGTCACGCTTCCTGTCACGTGGATCAAGGGATCTGTGGCTTTCCCACGAGGCTGTTCCTCGAGGCTTTCCCACGAAGAATTCCCACAGGGCTGTGCCACGTGCCACCTTGGTGGGAGTCGATCCTCGGCGTGAAAGGCGAGCCGGTGAAGGGAAAAGAGGTTCCTCTGGAATGGACTGAGACATCTGGGGAACTCTTGGAATGGTGGCACGACCCTGGAGTTCCTCTCGCCGTTCCTGTTGAGAGGGCCTCCTCTTGAGATGCGACGGGAACGCCGGGAACTCTTTCCCGACGAAGCAGGAAAGGATCCCTCATCTCGAGCTACGAGGTGGAAACGGGGCTCCTCTGGATGTGGGCGGGACTCTCGTGTTTCCTCTCCAGTGGAGGCGGGTATGTCGGGGAACTTCTTGATTTGCACCTAGGGTGTGAAGGACCCTTTCGAAGTTCCAGAGGTGAGGTGTGATCAGCCTCGATAAGCCTCTGCGGAAATGGGCCTCATCTCGCCTGGAGGGGAGAACCTCCTGGATTTTCTCGAGTTGCGGCAGGTCTTCTCGAGTTACGACGGGGACCTCAGGGACCCGCTCTGGTGGCCTCAGGAAAGGCCAGTCCCCATGCGAGTTGCTAGGGGCCATCTCGGGATTCCTCTCCCGTCCATGCCGGGGCAGAAGACTTTGTGTGGAGTCGTGGCCGGAACCTGAGGATCCCTCTCCAGTGTTGCCATGGATCTTGGGGTGCTTCTGAGTCTCCCCAGGGGAGTCAGACCTCGTCTCGAGTGGGGGCATGCACGTGCGCTTTCCTCCCGAGCTGCAGCAGTAGTGTCACGCTTCCTGTCACGTGGATCAAGGGATCTGTGGTTTCCCTCGAGGCTTTCGTTCGAGGCTTTCCCACGAGGCTTCCCACAGGGCTGTGCCACGTGCCACCTTGGTGGGAGTCGATCCTCGGCGTGAAAGACGAGCCGGTGAAGGGAAAAGAGGTTCCTCTGGAATGGACTGAGACATCTGGGGGACTCTTGGAATGGTGGCACGACCCTGGAGTTCCTCTCGCCGTTCCTGTTGAGAGGGCCTCCTCTTCACATGCGACGGGAACGCCGGGAACTCTTTCCCGACGAAGCAGGGAAAGGATCCCTCATCTCGAGCTACGAGGCGGAAACGGGGCTCCTCTGGATGTGGGCGGGACCCTCGTGATTCCTCTCGAGTGGAGACGGGTATGTCGGGGAACTTCTTGATTTGCACCAAGGGTGTGAAGGACCCTTTCGAAGTTCCAGAGGTGAGGTGTGATCAGCCTCGAGACGCCTCAGCGGAAATGGGCCTCATCTCACCTGGAGGGGAGAACCTCCTGGATTTTCTCGAGTTGCGGCAGGTCTTCTCGAGTTACGACGGGGACCTCAGGGACCCGCTCTGGTGGCCTCAGGAAAGGCCTGTCCCCATGCGACTTGCTAGGGGCCATCTCGGGATTCCTCTCCCGTCCATGCCGGGGCCTAAGACTTTGTGTGGTGTCGGGGCTGGAACCTGAGGATCCCTCTCCAGTGTTGCCATGGATCTTGGGGTGCTTCTGAGTCTCCCCAGGGGAGTCAGGCCTCGTCTCGACTGGGGGCATGCACGTGCGCTTTCCTTCCTAGCTGCAGCAGTAGTGTCACGCTTTCTGTCACGTGGATCAAGGGATCTGTGGTTTCCCTCGAGGCTTTCGCTCGAGGCTTTCCCACGAGGCTTCCCACAGGGCTGTGCCACGTGCCACCTTGGTGGGAGTCGATCCTCGGCGTGAAAGACGAGCCGGTGAAGGGAAAAGAGGTTCCTCTGGAATGGACTGTGACATCTGGGGGACTCTTGGAATGGTGACACGACCCTGGAGTTCCTCTCGCCGTTCCTGTTGAGAGGGCTTCCT
Source organism: Budorcas taxicolor (assembly GCF_023091745.1). Classification (NCBI taxonomy): domain Eukaryota; kingdom Metazoa; phylum Chordata; class Mammalia; order Artiodactyla; family Bovidae; genus Budorcas; species Budorcas taxicolor. The sequence continues at coordinate 46,913 of NW_026291518.1, forward strand.
CTTGAGATGCGACGGGAACGCCGGGAACTCTTTCCCGACGAAGCAGGGAAAGGATCCCTCATCTCGAGCTATGAGGCGGAAACGGGGCTCCTCTGGATGTGGGCGGGACCCTCGTGTTTCCTCTCGAGTGGAGACGGGTATGTCGGGGAACTTCTTGATTTGCACCAAGGGTGTGAAGGACCCTTTCGAAGTTCCAGAGGTGAGGTGTTATCAGCCTCGAGACGCCTCAGCGGAAATGGGCCTCATCTCGCCTGGAGGGGAGAACCTCCTGGATTTTCTCGAGTTGGGGCAGGTCTTCTCGAGTTACGAGGGGAACTCGGGACCCGCTCTGGTGGCCTCAGGAGAGGCCAGGCCCCATGCGAGTTGCTAGGGGCCATCTCGGGATTCCTCTCCCGTCCATGCCGGGGCCTAAGACCTTGTGTGGAGTCGGGGCCGAAACCTGAGGATTCCTCTCCAGTGTTGCCATGGATCTTGGGCTGCTTCTGAGTCTCCCCAGGGGAATCAGGCCTCGTCTCGAGTGGGGGCATTCACGTGCGCTTTCCTCCCGAGCTGCAGCAGTAGTGTCACGCTTCCTGTCACGTGGATCAAGGGATCTGTGGCTTTCCCTCGAGGCTGTCCCTCGAGGCTTTCCCACGAGGCTTTCCCACAGGGCTGTGCCACGTGCCACCTTGTTGGGAGTCGATCCTCGGCGTGAAAGACGAGCCGGTGAAGGGAAAAGAGGTTCCTCTGGAATGGACTGAGACATCTGGGGGACTCTTGGAATGGTGGCACGACCCTGGAGTTCCTCTCGCCGTTCCTGTTGAGAGGGCCTCCTCTTCACATGCGACGGGAACGCCGGGAACTCTTTCCCGAAGAAGCAGGGAAAGGATCCCTCATCTCGAGCTACGAGGCGGAAACGGGGATCCTCTGGATGTGGGCGGGACCCTCGTGATTCCTCTCGAGTGGAGACGGGTATGTCGGGGAAATTCTTGATTTGCACCAAGGGTGTGAAGGAACCTTTCGAAGTTCCAGAGGTGAGGTGTGATCAGCCTCGAGACGTCTCAGCGGGAATGGCCTCATCTCGCCTGGAGGGGAGAATTTCCTGGATTTTCTCGAGTTGCGGCAGGTCTTCTCGACTTACGACGGGGACCTCAGGGACCCGATCTGGTGGCCTCAGGAAAGGCCAGTCCCCATGCGAGGTGCTAGGGGACCTCTCGGGATTCCTCTCCCGTCCATGCCGCGGCCTCAGTCTATGTGTGGAGTCGGGGCCGGAACCTGAGGTATCCTCTCCAGTGTTGCCATGGATCTTGGGGTGCTTCTGAGTCTCCCCAGGGGAGTCATGCCTCGTCTCGAGTGGGGGCATGCACGTGCGCTTTCCTCCCGAGCTGCAGCAGTAGTGTCACGCTTCCTGTCACGTGGATCAAGGGATCTGTGGATTCCCTCGAGGCTTCCGATGGGAGCTTTCCCACGAGGCTTTCCCACAGGGCTGTGCCACGTGCCACCTTGGTGGGAGTCTATCCTCGGCGTGAAAGATGAGCCGGTGAAGGAGAAGAGGTTCCTCTGGAATGGACTGAGACATCAGGGGGACTCTTGGAGTGGTGGCACGACCCTGGAGTTCCGCTCGCCATTCCTGTTGAGAGGGCCTCCTCTTGAGATGCGACGGGAACGCCGGGAACTCTTTCCCGACGAAGCAGGGAAAGGATCCCTCATCTCGAGCTATGAGGCGGAAACGGGGCTCCTCTGGATGTGGGCGGGACCCTCGTGTTTCCTCTCGAGTGGAGGCGGGTATGTCGGGGAACTTCTTGATTTGCACCAAGGGTGTGAAGGACCCTTTCGAAGTTCCATAGGTGAGGTGTGATCAGCCTCGAGACGCCTCAGCGGAAATGGGCCTCATCTCGCCTGGAGGGGAGAACCTCCTGGGTTTTCTCGAGTTGCGGCAGGTCTTCCCGAGTTACGAATGGGACCTCAGGGACCCGCTCTGGTGGCCTCAGGAAAGGCCAGTCCCCATGCGAGTTGCTAGGGGACTTCTCGGGATTACTCTCCTGTCCATGCCGGGGTCTCATTCCTTGTGTGGAATCGGGGCTGGAACCTGAGGATTCCTCTCCAGTGTTGCCATGGTTCTTGGGGTGCTTCTGAGTCTCCCCAGTGGAGTCGGGCATCGTCTCGAGAGGGGGCATGCACGAGCGCTTTCCTCCCGAGCTGCAGCAGTAGTGTCACGCTTCCTGTCACCTGGATCAAGGGATCTGTGGCTTTCCCTCGAGGCTGTCCCTCGAGGCTTTCGTACGAGGCTTTCCCACAGGGCTGTGCCACGTGCCACCTTGGTGGGAGTCGATCCTCGGCGTGAAAGACGAGCCGGTGAAGGGAAAAGAGGTTCCTCTGGAATGGACTGAGACATCTGGGGGACTCTTGGAATGGTGGCACGACCCTGGAGTTCCTTTCGCCGTTCCTGTTGAGAGGGCCTCCTCTTGAGATGCGACGGGAACGCCGGGAACTCTTTCCCGACGAAGCAGGGAAAGGATCCCTCATCTCGAGCTACGAGGCCGAAACGGGGCTCCTCTGGATGTGGGCGGGACTCTCGTGTTTCCTCTCGAGTGGAGGCGGGTATGTCGGGGAACTTCTTGATTTGCACCAAGGGTGTGAAGGACCCTTGCGAAGTTCCAGAGGTGAGGTGTGATCAGCCTCTAGACGCCTCAGCGCAAATGGGCCTCATCTCGCCTGGAGGGGAGAACCTCCTGGATTTTCTCGAGTTGCGGCAGGTCTTCTCGAGTTACGAAGGGGACCTCAGGGACTCGCTCTGTTTGACTCAGGAAAGGCCAGTCCCCATGCGAGGTGCTAGGGGACCTCTCGGGATTCCTCTCCCGTCCATGCCGGGGCCTCAGTCCTTGTGTGGAGTCGGGGCCGGTACCTGAGGATTCCTCTCCAGTGTTGCCATGGATCTTGGGGTGCTTCTGAGTCTCCCCAGGGGAGTCAGGCCTCGTCTCGAGTGGGGGCATGCACGTGCGCTTTCCTCCCGAGCTGCAGCAGTAGTGTCACGCTTCCTGTCACGTGGATCAAGGGATCTGTGGCTTTCCCTCGAGGCTGTCCCTCGAGGCTTTCCCACGAGGCTTCCCCACAGGGCTGTGCCACGTGCCACCTTGGTGGGAGTCGATCCTCGGCGTGAAAGACGAGCCGGTGAAGGGAAAAGAGGTTCCTCTGGAATGGACTGAGACATCTGGGGGACTCTTGGAATGGTGGCACGACCCTGGAGTTCTTCTCGCCGTTCCTGTTGAGAGGGCCTCCTCTTCACATGCGACGGGAACGCCGGGAACTCTTGCCCGACGAAGCAGGGAAAGGATCCCTCATCTCGAGCTACGAGGCGGAAACGGGGCTCCTCTGGATGTGGGCGGGACTCTCGTGTTTCCTCTCGAGTGGAGGCGGGTATGTCGGGGAACTTCTTGATTTGCACCAAGGGTGTGAAGGAACCTTTCGAAGTTCCAGAGGTGAGGTGTGATCAGCCTCGAGACGCCTCAGCGGAAATGGGCCTCATCTCGCCTGGAGGGGAGAACCTCCTGGATTTTCTCGAGTTGCGGCAGGTCTTCTCGAGTTACGAAGGGGACCTCAGGGACTCGCTCTGGTTGACTCAGGAAAGGCCAGTCCCCATGCGAGGTGCTAGGGGACCTCTCGGGATTCCTCTCCCGTCCATGCCACAGCCTCAGTCCTTGTGTGGAGTCGGGGCCGGTACCTGAGGATTCCTCTCCAGTGTTGCCATGGATCTTGGGGTGCTTCTGAGTCTCCCCAGGGGAGTCAGGCCTCGTCTCGAGTGGGGGCATGCACGTGCGCTTTCCTCCCGAGCTGCAGCAGTAGTGTCACGCTTCCTGTCACGTGGATCAAGGGATCTGTGGATTCCCTCGAGGCTTCCGATGGGGGCTTTCCCACTAGGCTTTCCCACAGGGCTGTGCCACGTGCCACCTTGGTGGGAGGCGATCCTCGGCGTGAAAGACGAGCCGGTGAAGGGAAAAGAGGTTCCTCTGTAATGGACTGAGACATCTGGGGGACTCTTGGAATGGTGGCACGACCCTGGAGTTCCTCTCGCCGTTCCTGTTGAGAGGGCCTCCTCTTGAGATGCGACGGGAAAGCCGGGAACTCTTTCGGGACGAAGCAGGGAAAGGATTCCACATCTCGAGCTACGAGGCGGAAACGGGGCTCCTCTGGATGTGGGCGGGACCCTCGTGTTTCCTCTCGAGTGGAGACGGGTATGTCGGGGAACTTCTTGATTTGCACCAAGGGTGTGAAGGACCCTTTCGAAGTTCCAGAGGTGAGGTGTGATCAGCCTCGAGACGCCTCAGCGGAAATGGGCCTCATCTCGCCTGGAGGGGAGAACCTCCTGTATTTTCTCGATTTGCGGCAGGTCTTCTCGAGTTACGACGGGGACCTCAGGGACCCGCTCTGCTGGCCTCAGAAAAGGCCAGTCCCCATGCGAGTTGCTAGGGGACCTCTCGGGATTCCTCTCCCATCCATGCCAGGGCCTCAGTTCTTGTGTGGAGTCGGGGCCGGAACGTGAGGATTCCTCTCCATTGTTGCCATGGATCTCGGGATGCTTCTGAGTCTCCCCATGGGAGTCATGCCTCGTTTCGAGTGGGGGCATGCACGTGCGCTTTCCTCTCGAGCTGGAGGAGTAGTGTCACCCTTCCTGTCACGTGGATCAAGGGATCTGTGGCTTTCCCTCGAGGCTGTCCCTCGAGGCTTTCCCACGAGGCTTTCCCACAGGGCTGTGCCACGTGCCACCCTGGTGTGAGTCGATCCTCGGCGTGAAAGATGAGCCGGTGAAGGGAAAAGAGGTTCCTCTGGAATGGACTGAGACATCTGGGGGACTCTTGGAATGGTGGCACGACCCTGGAGTTCCTCTCGCCGTTCTTGTTGAGAGGGCCTCCTCTTGAGATGCGACGGGAACGCCGGAAACTCTTTACCGAAGAAGCAGGGAAAGGATTCCTCATCTCGAGCTACGAGGCGGAAACGGGGCTCCTCTGGATGTGGGCGGGACCGTCGTGATTCCTCTCGAGTGGAGACGGGTATGTCGGGGAACTTCTTGATTTGCACCAACGGTGTGAAGGAGCCTTTCGAAGTTCCAGAGGTGAGGTGTGATCAGCCTCGAGACGCCTCAGCGGAAATGAGCCTCATCTCGCCTGGAGGGGAGAACCTCCTGGATTTTCTCGAGTTGCGGCAGGTCTTCTCGAGTTACAACGGGGACCTCAGGGACCCACTCTTGTGGCCTCAGGAAAGGCCAGTCCCCATGTGAGTTGCTAGGGGGCCTCTCGGGATTCCTCTCCCGTCCATGCCGGGGCCTCAGTCCTTGTGTGGAGTCGGGGCTGGAACCTGAGGATTCCTCTCCAGTGTTGCCATGGATCTTGGGGTGCTTCTGAGTCTCCCCAGGGGAGTCAGGCCTCGTCTCGAGTGGGGGCATGCACGTGCGCTTTCCTCCCGAGCTGCAGCAGAAGTGTCACGCTTCCTGTCACGTGGATCAAGGGATCTGTTGCTTTCCCTCGAGGCTGTCCCTCGAGGCTTTCCCACGAGGCTTTCCCACAGGGCTGTGCCACGTGCCACCTTGGTGTGAGTCGATCCTCGGCGTGAAAGACGAGCCGGTGAAGGGAAAAGAGGTTCCTCTGGAATGGACTGAGACATCTGGGGGACTCTTGGAACGGTGGCACGACCCTGGAGTTCCTCTCGCCGTTCCTGTTGAGAGGGCCTCCTCTTGAGATGCGACGGGAACGCCGGGAACTCTTTCCCGAAGAAGCAGGGAAAGGATTCCTCATCTCGAGCTACGAGACGGAAACGGGGCTACTGTGGATGTGAGCGGGACCCTCGTGATTCCTCTCGAGTGGAGACGGGTATGTCGGGGAACTTCTTGATTTGCACCAAGGGTGTGAAGGACCCTTTCGAAGTTCCAGAGGTGAGGTGTGATCAGCCTCGAAACGTCTCAGCGGAAATGGGCCTCATCTCGCCTGGAGGGGAGAACCTCCTGGATTTTCTCGAGTTGCGGCAGGTCTTCTCGAGTTACGACGGGGACCTCAGGGACCCGCTCTGGTGGCCTCAGGAAAGGCCAGTCCCCATGCGAGTTGCTAGGGGGCCTCTCGGGATTCCTCTCCCGTCCATGCCGGGGCCTAAGTCCTTGTGTGGAGTCGGGGCCGGAACCTGAGGATTCCTCTCCAGTGTTGCCATGGAACTTGGGGTGCTTCTGAGTCTCCCCAGGGGAGTCAGACCTTGTTTCGAGTGGGGGCATGCAGGTGCGCTTTCCTCCCGAGCTGCAGCAGTAGTGTCACGCTTCCTGTCAAGTGGATCAAGGGATCTGTGGCTTTCCCTTGAGGCTGTCTCTCGAGGCTTTCCCACGAGGCTTTCCCACAGGGCTGTACCAAGTGCCACCTTGGTGTGAGTCGATCCTCGGCGTGAAAGACGAGCCGGTGAAGGGAAAAGAGGTTCCTCTGGAATGGACTGAGACATCTGGGGGACTCGGAATGGTGGCACGACCCTGGAGTTCCTCTCCCCGTTCCTGTTGAGAGGGCCTGCTCTTGAGATGCGACGGGAATGCTGGGAACTCTTTCCCGACGAAGCAGGGAAAGGATCCCTCATCTCGAGCTACGAGGCGGAAACGGGGCTCCTCTGGATGTGGGCGGGACCCTCGTGATTCCTCTCGAGTGGGGACGGGTATGTCGGGGAACTTCTTGATTTGCAGCAAGGGTGTGAAGGAGCCTTTCGAAGTTCCAGAGGTGAGGTGTGATCAGCCTCGAGATGCCTCAGCGGAAATGGGCCTCATCTCTTCTGGAGGGGAGAACCTCCTGGATTTTCTCGAGTTGCGGCAGGTCTTCTCGAGTTACGACGGGGACCTCAGGGACCCGCTCTGGTGGCCTCAGGAAAGGCCAGTCCCCATGCGAGTGGCTAGGGACCCTCTCGGGATTCCTCTCCCGTCCATGCCGCAGCCTCAGCCCTTGTGTGGAGTCGGGGCCGGAACCTGAGGATTCCTCTCCAGTGTTGCCATGGATCTTGGGGTGCTTCTGAGTCTACCCAGGGGAGTCAGGCCTCGTCTCGAGAGGGTGCATGCACGTGCGCTTTCCTCCATAGCTGCAGCAGTAGTGTCACCCTTCCTGTCACGTGGATCAAGGGATCTGTGGCTTTCCCTCGAGGCTTTCCCTCGAGGCTGTCCCTCGAGGCTTTCCCACGAGGCTTTGCCACAGGGCTGTGCCACGTGCCACCTTAGTGTGAGTCGATCCTCGGCGTGAAAGACGAGCCGGTGAAGGTAAAAGAGGTTCCTCTGGAATGGAGTGAGACACCTGGGGGACTCTTGGAATGGTGGCACGACCCTGGAGTTCCTCTCGCCGTTCCTGTTGAGAGGGCCTCCTCTTGAGATGCGACGGGAACGCCAGGAACTCTTTCCCGACGAAGCAGGGAAAGGATCCCTCATCTCGAGCTACGAGGTGGAAACGGGGCTCCTCTGGATGTGGGCGGGACTCTCGTGTTTCCTCTCGAGTGGAGGCGGGTATGTCGGGGAACTTCTTGATTTGCACCAAGGGTTTGAAGGACCCTTTCGAAGTTCCAGAGGTGAGGTGTGATCAGCCTCGATAAGCCTCTGCGGAAATGGGCCTCATCTCGCCTGGAGGGGAGAACCTCCTGGATTTTCTCGAGTTGCGGCAGGTCTTCTCGAGTTACGACGGGGACCTCAGGGACCCGCTCTGGTGGCCTCAGGAAAGGCCAGTCCCCATGCGAGTTGCTAGGGGCCATCTCGGGATTCCTCTCCCGTCCATGCCGGGGCCTAAGACTTTGTGTGGAGTCGGGGCCGGAACCTGAGGATCCCTCTCCAGTGTTGCCATGGATCTTGGGGTGCTTCTGAGTCTCCCCAGGGGAGTCAGGCCTCGTCTCGAGTGGGGGCATGCACGTGCGCTTTCCTCCCGAGCTGCAGCAGTAGTGTCACGCTTCCTGTCACGTGGATCAAGGGATCTGTGGTTTCCCTCGAGGCTTTCGTTCGAGGCTTTCCCACGAGGCTTCCCACAGGGCTGTGCCACGTGCCACCTTGGTGGGAGTCGATCCTCGGCGTGAAAGACGAGCCGGTGAAGGGAAAAGAGGTTCCTCTGGAATGGACTGAGACATCTGGGGGACTCTTGGAATGGTGGCACGACCCTGGAGTTCCTCTCGCCGTTCCTGTTGAGAGGGCCTCCTCTTGAGATGCGACGGGAACGCCGGGAACTCTTTCCCGACGAAGCAGGGAAAGGATCCCTCATCTCGAGCTACGAGGCGGAAACGGGGCTCCTCTGGATGTGGGCGGGACCCTCGTGATTCCTCTCGAGTGGAGACGGCTAGGTCGGGGAACTTCTTGATTTGCACCAAGGGTGTGAAGGACCCTTTCGAAGTTCCAGAGGTGAGGTGTGATCAGCCTCGAGACGCCTCAGCGGAAATGGGCCTCATCTCGCCTGGAGGGGAGAACCTCCTGGATTTTCTCGAGTTGCGGCAGGTCTTCTCGAGTTACGACGGGGACCTCAGGGACCCGCTCTGGTGGCCTCAGGAAAGGCCAGTCCCCATGCGACTTGCTAGGGGCCATCTCGGGATTCCTCTCCCGTCCATGCCGGGGCCTCAGTCCTTGTGTTGTGTCGGGGCCGGAACCTGAGGATTCCTCTCCAGTGTTGCCATGGATCTTGGGGTGCTTCTGAGTCTCCCCAGGGGAGTCGGGCATCGTCTCGAGAGGGGGCATGCACGTGTGCTTTCCTCCCGAGCTGCAGCAGTAGTGTCACGCTTCCTGTCACCTGGATCAAGGGATCTGTGGCTTTCCCTCGAGGCTGTCCCTCGAGGCTTTCCCACGAGGCTTTCCCACAGGGCTGTGCCACGTGCCACCTTGGTGGGAGTCGATCCTCGGCCTGAACGACGAGCCGGTGAAGGGAAAAGAGGTTCCTCTGGAATGGACTGAGACATCTGGGGGACTCTTGGAATGGTGGCACGACCCTGGAGTTCCTCTCGCCGTTCCTGTTGAGAGGGCCTCCTCTTGAGATGCGACAGGAACACCGGGAACTCTTTCCCGACGAAGCAGGGAAAGGATCCCTCATCTCGAGCTACGAGGCGGAAACGGGGCTCCTCTGGATGTGGGCGGGACTCTCGTGTTTCCTCTCTAGTGGAGGCGGGTATGTCGGGGAACTTCTTGATTTGCACCAAGGGTGTGAAGGACCCTTTCTAAGTTCCAGAGGTGAGGTGTGATCAGCCTCGAGACGCCTCAGCGGAAATGGGCCTCATCTCGCCTGGAGGGGAGAACCTCCTGGATTTTCTCGAGTTGCGGCAGGTCTTCTCGAGTTACGAAGGGGACCTCAGGGACTCGCTCTGGTTGACTCAGGAAAGGCCAGTCCCCATGCGAGGTGCTAGGGGACCTCTCGGGATTCCTCTCCGGTCCATGCCGGGTCTTAAGACCTTGTGTGGAGTCGGAGCCGGAACCTGAGGATTCCTCTCCAGGGTTGCCATGGATCTTGGGGTGTTTCTCAGTCTCACGAGTGGAGTCAGGCCTCGTCTCGTGTGGGGGCATGCACGTGCGCTTTCCTCCCGAGCTGCAGCAGTAGTGTCACGCTTCCTGTCACGTGGATCAAAGGATCTGTGGCTTTCCCTCGAGGCTGTCCCTCGAGGCTTTCCCACGAGGCTTTCCCACAGGACTGTGCCACGTGCCACCTTAGTGTGAGTCGATCCTCGGCGTGAAAGACGAGCCGGTGAAGGTAAAAGAGGTTCCTCTGGAATGGACTGAGACACCTGGGGGACTCTTGGAATGGTGGCACGACCCTGGAGTTCCTCTCGCCGTTCCTGTTGAGAGGGCCTCCTCTTGAGATGCGACGGGAACGCCGGGAACTCTTTCCCGACGAAGCAGGGAAAGGATCCCTCATCTGGAGCTACGAGGCGGAAACGGGGCTCCTCTGGATGTGGGCGGGACCCTCGTGATTCCTCTCGAGTGGAGACGGGTATGTCGGGGAACTTCTTGATTTGCACCAAGGGTGTGAAGGACCCTTTCGAAGTTCCAGAGGTGAGGTGTGATCAGCCTCGAGACGCCTCAGCGGAAATGGGCCTCATCTCGCCTGGAGGGGAGAACCTCCTGGATTTTCTCGTGTTGCGGCAGGTCTAACCGAGTTATGAATGGGACCTCAGGGACCCGCTCTGGTGGTCTCAGGAAAGGCCAGTCCCCATGCGAGTTGCTAGGGGACCTCTCGGGATTCCTCTCCGGTCCATGCCGGGTCTTAAGACCTTGTGTGGAGTCGGAGCCGGAACCTGAGGATTCCTCTCCAGGGTTGCCATGGATCTTGGGGTGTTTCTCAGTCTCACGAGTGGAGTCAGGCCTCGTCTCGTGTGGGGGCATGCACGTGCGCTTTCCTCCCGAGCTGCAGCAGTAGTGTCACGCTTCCTGTCACGTGGATCAAAGGATCTGTGGCTTTCCCTCGAGGCTGTCCCTCGAGGCATTCCCACGAGGCTTTCCCACAGGGCTGTGCCACGTGCCACCTTGGTGTGAGTCGATCATCGGCGTGAAAGACGAGCCGGTGAAGGGAAAAGAGGTTCCTCTGGAATGGACTGAGACATCCGGGGGACTCTTGGAATGGTGGCACGACCCTGGAGTTCCTCTCGCCGTTCCTGTTGAGAGGGCCTCCTCTTGAGATGCGACGGGAACGCCGGGAACTCTTTCCCGACGAAGCAGGGAAAGGATCCCTCATCTCGAGCTACGAGGCGGAAACGGGGCTCCTCTGGATGTGGGCGGGACCCTCGTGATTCCTCTCGAGTGGAGACGGGTATGTCGGGGAACTCCTTGATTTGCACCAAGGGTGTGAAGGACCCTTTCGAAGTTCCAGAGGTGAGGTGTGATCAGCCTCGAGACGCCTCAGCGGAAATGGGCCTCATCTCGCCTGGAGGGGAGAACCTCCTGGATTTTCTCGAGTTGCGGCAGGTCTTCTCGAGTTACGACGGGGACCTCAGGGACCCGCTCTGGTGGCCTCAGGAAAGGCCAGTCCCCATGCGACTTGCTAGGGGCCATCTCGGGATTCCTCTCCCGTCCATGCCGGGGCCTCAGTCCTTGTGTTGTGTCGGGGCCGGAACCTGAGGATTCCTCTCCAGTGTTGCCATGGATCTTGGGGTGCTTCTGAGTCTCCCCAGGGGAGTCGGGCATCGTCTCGAGAGGGGGCATGCACGTGTGCTTTCCTCCCGAGCTGCAGCAGTAGTGTCACGCTTCCTGTCACCTGGATCAAGGGATCTGTGGCTTTCCCTTGAGGCTGTCCCTCGAGGCTTTCCCACGAGGCTTTGCCACAGGGCTGTGCCACGTGCCACCTTGGTGGGAGTCGATCCTCGGCCTGAAAGACGAGCCGGTGAAGGGAAAAGAGGTTCCTCTGGAATGGACTGAGACACCTGGGGGACTCTTGGAATGGTGGCACGACCCTGGAGTTCCTCTCGCCGTTCCTGTTGAGAGGGCCTCCTCTTGAGATGCGAGGGGAACGCCGGGAACTCTTTCCCGACGAAGCAGGGAAAGGATCCCTCATCTGGAGCTACGAGGCGGAAACGGGGCTCCTCTGGATGTGGGCGGGACCCTCGTGATTCCTCTCGAGTGGAGACGGGTATGTCGGGGAACTTCTTGATTTGCACCAAGGGTGTGAAGGACCCTTTCGAAGTTCCAGAGGGTGAGGTGTGATCAGCCTCGAGACGCCTCAGCGGAAATGGGCCTCATCTCGCCTGGAGGGGAGAACCTCCTGGATTTTTTCGTGTTGCGGCAGGTCTAAACCGAGTTATGAATGGGACCTCAGGGACCCGCTCTGGTGGTCGCAGGAAAGGCCAGTCCCCATGCGAGTTGCTAGGGGAACTCTCGGGATTCCTCTCCGGTCCATGCCGGGTCTTAAGACCTTGTGTGGAGTCGGAGCCGGAACCTGAGGATTCCTCTCCAGGGTTGCCATGGATCTTGGGTTGTTTCTCAGTCTCACGAGTGGAGTCAGGCCTCGTCTCGTGTGGGGGCATGCACGTGCGCTTTCCTCCCGAGCTGCAGCAGTAGTGTCACGCTTCCTGTCACGTGGATCAAAGGATCTGTGGCTTTCCTTCGAGGCTGTCCCTCGAGGCTTTCCCACGAGGCTTTCCCACAGGACTGTGCCACGTGCCACCTTAGTGTGAGTCGATCCTCGGCGTGAAAGACGAGCCGGTGAAGGTAAAAGAGGTTCCTCTGGAATGGACTGAGACACCTGGGGGACTCTTGGAATGGTGGCACGACCCTGGAGTTCCTCTCGCCGTTCCTGTTGAGAGGGCCTCCTCTTGAGATGCGACGGGAACGCCGGGAACTCTTTCCCGACGAAGCAGGGAAAGGATCCCTCATCTGGAGCTACGAGGCGGAAACGGGGCTCCTCTGGATGTGGGCGGGGACCCTCGTGATTCCTCTCGAGTGGAGACGGGTATGTCGGGGAACTTCTTGATTTGCACCAAGGGTGTGAAGGACCCTTTCTAAGTTCCAGAGGTGAGGTGTGATCAGCCTCGAGACGCCTCAGCGGAAATGGGCCTCATCTCGCCTGGAGGGGAGAACCTCCTGGATTTTCTCGTGTTGCTGCAGGTCTAACCGAGTTATGAATGGGACCTCAGGGACCCGCTCTGTTGGTCTCAGGAAAGGCCAGTCCCCATGCGAGTTGCTAGGGGACCTCTCGGGATTCCTCTCCGGTCCATGCCGGGTCTTAAGACCTTGTGTGGAGTCGGAGCCGGAACCTGAGGATTCCTCTCCAGTGTTGCCATGGATCTTGGGGTGTTTCTCAGTCTCACGAGTGGAGTCAGGCCTCGTCTCGTGTGGGGGCATGCACGTGCGCTTTCCTCCCGAGCTGCAGCAGTAGTGTCACGCTTCCTGTCACGTGGATCAAAGGATCTGTGGCTTTCCCTCGAGGCTGTCCCTCGAGGCATTCCCACGAGGCTTTCCCACAGGGCTGTGCCACGTGCCACCTTGGTGTGAGTCGATCATCGGCGTGAAAGACGAGCCGGTGAAGGGAAAAGAGGTTCCTCTGGAATGGACTGAGACATCCGGGGGACTCTTGGAATGGTGGCACGACCCTGGAGTTCCTCTCGCCGTTCCTGTTGAGAGGGCCTCCTCTTGAGATGCGACGGGAACGCCGGGAACTCTTTCCCGACGAAGCAGGGAAAGGATCCCTCATCTCGAGCTTCGAGGCGGAAACGGGGCTCCTCTGGATGTGGGCGGACCCTCGTGTTTCCCCTCGAGTGGAGACGGGTAGGTCGGAGAACTTCTTGATTTGCACCAAGGGTGTGAAGGACCCTTTCGAAGTTCCAGAGGTGAGGTGTGATCAGCCTCGAGACGCCTCAGCGGAAATGGGACTCATCTCTCCTGGAGGGGAGAACCTCCTGGATTTTCTCGAGTTGCGGCAGCTCTTCTCGAGTTACGAAGGGGACCTCAGGGACCCGCTATGGTGGCCTCAGGAAAGGTCAGTCCCCATGCGAGTTGCTAGGGGCCATCTCGGAATTCCTCTCCTGTCCATGCCGGGGCTTAAGACCTTTTGTGGAGACGGGGCCGGAACCTGAGGATTCCTCTCCAGTGTTGCCATGGATCTTGGGGTGCTTCTGAGTCTCCCCAGGGGAGTCAGGCCTCGTCTCGAGTGGGGGCATGCACGTGCGCTTTCCTCCCGAGCTGCAGCAGTAGTGTCACGCTTCCTGTCACGTGGATCAAGGGATCTGTGGTTTCCCTCGAGGCTTTCGTTCGAGGCTTTCCCACGAGGCTTCCCACAGGGCTGTGCCACGTGCCACCTTGGTGGGAGTCGATCCTCGGCGTGAAAGACGAGCCGGTGAAGGGAAAAGAGGTTCCTCTGGAATGGACTGAGACATCTGGGGGACTCTTGGAATGGTGGCACGACCCTGGAGTTCCTCTCGCCGTTCCTGTTGAGAGGGCCTCCTCTTGAGATGCGACGGGAACGCCGGGAACTCTTTCCCGACGAAGCAGGGAAAGGATCCCTCATCTCGAGCTACGAGGCGGAAACGGGGCTCCTCTGGATGTGGGCGGGACCCTCGTGATTCCTCTCGAGTGGAGACGGGTATGTCGGGGAACTTCTTGATTTGCACCAAGGGTGTGAAGGACCCTTTCGAAGTTCCAGAGGTGAGGTGTGATCAGCCTCGAGACGCCTCAGCGGAAATGGGCCTCATCTCGCCTGGAGGGGAGAACCTCCTGGATTTTCTCGTGTTGCGGCAGGTCTAACCGAGTTATTAATGGGACCTCAGGGACCCGCTCTGGTGGTCTCAGGAAAGGCCAGTCCCCATGCGAGTTGCTAGGGGACCTCTCGGGATTCCTCTCCGGTCCATGCCGGGTCTTAAGACCTTGTGTGGAGTCGGAGCCGGAACCTGAGGATTCCTCTCCAGGGTTGCCATGGATCTTGGGGTGTTTCTCAGTCTCACGAGTGGAGTCAGGCCTCGTCTCGTGTGGGGGCATGCACGTGCGCTTTCCTCCCGAGCTGCAGCAGTAGTGTCACGCTTCCTGTCACGTGGATCAAAGGATCTGTGGCTTTCCCTCGAGGCTGTCCCTCGAGGCATTCCCACGAGGCTTTCCCACAGGGCTGTGCCACGTGCCACCTTGGTGTGAGTCGATCATCGGCGTGAAAGACGAGCCGGTGAAGGGAAAAGAGGTTCCTCTGGAATGGACTGAGACATCCGGGGGACTCTTGGAATGGTGGCACGACCCTGGAGTTCCTCTCGCCGTTCCTGTTGAGAGGGCCTCCTCTTGAGATGCGACGGGAACGCCGGGAACTCTTTCCCGACGAAGCAGGGAAAGGATCCCTCATCTCGAGCTTCGAGGCGGAAACGGGGCTCCTCTGGATGTGGGCGGACCCTCGTGTTTCCCCTCGAGTGGAGACGGGTAGGTCGGAGAACTTCTTGATTTGCACCAAGGGTGTGAAGGACCCTTTCGAAGTTCCAGAGGTGAGGTGTGATCAGCCTCGAGACGCCTCAGCGGAAATGGGACTCATCTCTCCTGGAGGGGAGAACCTCCTGGATTTTCTCGAGTTGCGGCAGCTCTTCTCGAGTTACGAAGGGGACCTCAGGGACCCGCTATGGTGGCCTCAGGAAAGGTCAGTCCCCATGCGAGTTGCTAGGGGCCATCTCGGAATTCCTCTCCCGTCCATGCCGGGGCTTAAGACCTTGTGTGGAGACGGGGCCGGAACCTGAGGATTCCTCTCCAGTGTTGCCATGGATCTTGGGGTGCTTCTGAGTCTCCCCAGGGGAGTCAGGCCTCGTCTCGAGTGGGGGCATGCACGTGCGCTTTCCTCCCGAGCTGCAAGTGTCACGCTTCCTGTCACGTGGATCAAGGGATCTGTGGTTTCCCTCGAGGCTTTCGTTCGAGGCTCTCCCACGAGGCTTCCCACAGGGCTGTGCCACGTGCCACCTTGGTGGGAGTCGATCCTCGGCGTGAAAGACGAGCCGGTGAAGGGAAAAGAGGTTCCTCTGGAATGGACTGAGACATCTGGGGGACTCTTGGAATGGTGGCACGACCCTGGAGTTCCTCTCGCCGTTCCTGTTGAGAGGGCCTCCTCTTGAGATGCGACGGGAACGCCGGGAAGTCTTTCCCGACGAAGCAGGGAAAGGATCCCTCATCTCGAGCTACGAGGCGGAAACGGGGCTCCTCTGGATGTGGGCGGGACCCTCGTGATTCCTCTCGAGTGGAGACGGGTATGTCGGGGAACTTCTTGATTTGCACCAAGGGTGTGAAGGACCCTTTCGAAGTTCCAGAGGTGAGGTGTGATCAGCCTCGAGACGCCTCAGCGGAAATGGGCCTCATCTCGCCTGGAGGGGAGAACCTCCTGGATTTTCTCGTGTTGCGGCAGGTCTAACCGAGTTATGAATGGGACCTCAGGGACCCGCTCTGGTGGTCTCAGGAAAGGCCAGTCCCCATGCGAGTTGCTAGGGGACCTCTCGGGATTCCTCTCCGGTCCATGCCGGGTCTTAAGACCTTGTGTGGAGTCGGAGCCGGAACCTGAGGATTCCTCTCCAGTGTTGCCATGGATCTTGGGGTGTTTCTCAGTCTCACGAGTGGAGTCAGGCCTCGTCTCGTGTGGGGGCATGCACGTGTGCTTTCCTCCCGAGCTGCAGCAGTAGTGTCACGCTTCCTGTCACGTGGATCAAAGGATCTGTGGCTTTCCCTCGAGGCTATCCCTCGAGGATTTCCCACGAGGCTTTCCCACAGGACTGTGCCACGTGCCACCTTAGTGTGAGTCGATCCTCGGCGTGAAAGACGAGCCGGTGAAGGTAAAAGAGGTTCCTCTGGAATGGACTGAGACACCTGGGGGACTCTTGGAATGGTGGCACGACCCTGGAGTTCCTCTCGCCGTTCCTGTTGAGAGGGCCTCCTCTTGAGATGCGATGGGAACGCCGGGAACTCTTTCCCGACGAAGCAGGGAAAGGATCCCTCATCTGGAGCTACGAGGCGGAAACGGGGCTCCTCTGGATGTGGGCGGGACCCTCGTGATTCCTCTCGAGTGGAGACGGGTATGTCGGGGAACTTCTTGATTTGCACCAAGGGTGTGAAGGACCCTTTCGAAGTTCCAGAGGTGAGGTGTGATCAGCCTCGAGATGTCTCAGCGGAAATGGCCTCATCTCGCCTGGAGGGGTGAACCTCCTGGTTTTCTCGAGTTGCGGCAGGTCTTCTCGACTTACGACGGGGACCTCAGGGACCCGCTCTGGTGGCCTCAGGAAAGGCCAGTCCCCATGCGAGGTGCTAGGGGACCTCTCGGGATTCCTCTCCCGTCCATGCCGGGGCCTCAGTCCTTGTGTGGAGTCGGGGCCGGAACCTGAGGATTCCTCTCCAGTGTTGCCATGGATCTTGGGGTGCTTCTGAGTCTCCCCAGGGGAGTCAGGCCTCGTCTCGAGCGGGGGCATGCACGTGCGCTTTCCTCCAGAGCTGAAGCAGTAGTGTCACGCTTCCTGTCACGTGGATCAAGGGATCTGTGGCTTTCCCTCGAGGCTTTCCCTCGAGGCTTTCCCTCGAGGCATTTCCACGAGGCTTTCCCACAGGGCTGTGCCACGTGCCACCTTGGTGGGAGTCGATCCTCGGCGTGAAACACGAGCCGGTGAAGGGAAAAGAGGTTCCTCTGGAATGGACTGAGACATCTGGGGGACTCTTGGAGTGGTGGCACGACCCTGAAGTTTCTATCGCCATTCCTGTTGAGAGGGCCTCCTCTTGAGATGCGACGGGAACGCCGGGAACTCTTTCCCGACGAAGCAGGGAAAGGATCCCACATCTCGAGCTATGAGGCGGAAACGGGGCTCTTCTGGATGTGGGCGGGACCCTCGTGTTTCCTCTCGAGTGGAGACGGGTATGTCGGGGAACTTCTTGATTTGCACCAAGGGTGTGAAGGACCCTTTCTAATTTCCAGAGGGGAGGTGTGATCAGCCTCGAGACGCCTCAGCGGAAATGGGCCTCATCTCGCCTGGAGGGGAGAACCTCCTGGATTTTCTCGAGTTGCGGCAGGTCTAACCGAGTTATGAATGGGACCTCAGGGACCCGCTCTGTTGGTCTCAGGAAATGCCAGTCCCCATGCGAGTTGCTAGGGGGCCTCTCGGGATTCCTCTCCCGTCCATGCTGGTGCCTCAGTCCTTGTGTGGAGTCGGGGCCGGAACCTGAGGATTCCTCTCCAGTGTTGCCATGGATCTTGGGGTGCTTCTGAGTCTCCCCAGGGGAGTCAGGCCTCGTCTCGTTTGGGGCATGCACGTGCGCTATCCTCCCGAGCTGCAGCAGTAGTGTCACGCTTCCTGTCACGTGGATCAAGGGATTTGTGGCTTTCCCTCGAGGCTGTTACTCGAGGCTTTCCCACGAGGCTTTCCCACGAGGCTTTCCCACAGGGCTGTGCCACGTGCCACCTTGGTGTGAGTCGATCCTCGGCGTGAAAGACGAGCCGGTGAAGGGAAAAGAGGTTCCTCTGGAATGGACTGAGATATCTGGGGGACTCTTGGAATGGTGGCACGACCCTGGAGTTTCTCTCGCCGTTCCTGTTGAGAGGGCCTCCTTTTGAGATGCGACGGGAACGCCGGGAACTCTTTCCCGAAGAAGCAGGGAAAGGATCCCTCATCTCGATCTACGAGGCGGAAACGGGGCTCCTTTGGATGTGGGCGGGACCCTCGTGATTTCTCTCGAGTGGAGACGGCCAGGTCGGGGAACTTCTTGATTTGCACCAAGGGTGTGAAGGACCCTTTCGAAGTTCCAGAGGTGAGGTGTGATTAGCCTCGAGACACCTCAGCGGAAATGGGCCTCATCTCGCCTGGAGGGGAGAACCTCCTGGATTTTCTCGAGTTGCGGCAGGTCTTCTCGAGTTACGACGGGGACCTCAGGGACCCGCTCTGGTGGCCTCAGGAAAGGCCGGTCCCCATGCGAGTTGCTAGGGGGCCTCTCGGGATTCCTCTCCCTTCCATGCCGGGGCCTCAGTCCTTGTGTGGAGTCGGGGCTGGAACCTGAGGATTCCTCTCCAGTGTTGCCATGGATCTTGGGGTGCTTCTGAGTCTCCCCAGGGAAGTCAGGCCTCGTCTCGAGTGGGGGCATGCACGTGCGCTTTCCTCCCGAGCTGCAGCAGTAGTGTCACGCTTCCTGTCACGTGGATCAAGGGATCTGTGGCTTTCCCTCGAGGCTGTCCCTCGAGGCTTTCCCACGAGGCTTTCCCACAGGGCTGTGCCACGTGCCACCTTGGTGTGAGTCGATCCTCGGCGTGAAAGACAAGCCAGTGAAGGGAAAAGAGGTTCCTCTGGAATGGACTGAGACATCTGGGGGACTCTTGGAATGGTGGCACGACCCTGGAGTTCCTCTCGCCGTTCCTGTTTAGAGGGCCTCCTCTTGAGATGCGACGGGAACGCTGGGAACTCTTTCCCGATGAAGCAGGGAAAGAATCCCTCATCTCGAGCTACGAGGCCGAAACGGGGCTCCTCTGGATATGGGCGGGACCCTCGTGATTCCTCTCGAGTGGAGACGGGTATGTCGGGGAACTTCTTGATTTGCACCAAGGGTGTGAAGGACCCTTTCGACGTTGCAGAGGTGAGGTGTGATCAGCCTCGAGACGCCTCAGCGGAAATGGGCCTCATCTCGCCTGGAGGGGAGAACCTCCTGGATTTTCTCGAGTTGTGGCAGGTCTTCTCGAGTTAAGACGGGGACCTCAGGAACCCGGTCTGGTGGCCTCAGGAAAGGACAGTGCCCATGCGAGTTGCTAGGGGGCCTCTCGGGATTCCTCTCCCGTCCATGCCGGGGCCTCAGTCCTTGTGTGGAGTCGGGGCCGGAACCTGAGGATTCCTCTCCAGCGTTGCCATGGATCTTGGGGTGCTTCTGAGTCTCCCCAGGAGAGTCAGGCCTTGTCTCGTTTGGGGCCTGCACGTGCGCTATCCTCCCGAGCTGCAGCAGTAGTGTCACGCTTCCTGTCACGTGGATCAAGGGATCTGTGGCTTTCCCTCGAGGCTGTCCCTCGAGGCTTTCCCACGAGGCTTTCCCACAGGGCTGTGCCACGTGCCACCTTGGTGTGAGTCGATCCTCGGCGTGAAAGACGAGCCGGTGAAGGGAAAAGAGGTTCCTCTGGAATGGACTGAGACATCTGGGGGACTCTTGGAATGGTGGCACGACCCTGGAGTTCCTCTCGCCCTTCCTGTTGAGAGGGCCTCCTCTTGAGATGCGACGGGAACGCCGGGAACTCTTTCCCGACGAAGCAGGGAAAGGATCCCTCACCTCGAGCTACGAGGCGGAAACAGGGCTCCTCTGGTAGTGCGCGGGACCCTCGTGATTCCTCTCGAGTGGAGACGCGTATGTTGGGGAACTTCTTGATTTGCACCAAGGGTGTGAATGAGCCTTTCGAAGTTCCAGAGGGGAGGTGTGATCAGCCTCGAGACGCCTCAGCGGAAATGGGCCTCATCTCGCCTGGAGGGGAGAACCTCCTGGATTTTCTCGAGTTGCGGCAGGTCTTCTCGAGTTACGACGGGGACCTCAGGGACCCGCTCTGGTGGCCTCAGGAAAGGCTAGTCCCCATGCGAGTTGCTAGGCGGCCTCTCGGGATTCCTCTCCCGTCCATGGCGGGGCCTCAGTCCTTGTGTGGAGACGGGGCCGGAACCTGAGGATTCCTCTCCAGTGTTGCCATGGATCTTGGGGTGCTTCTGAGTCTCCCCAGGGGAGTCAGGCCTCGTCTCAATGGGGGCATGCACGTGCGCTTTCCTCCCGAGCTGCAGCAGTAGTGTCACGCTTCCTGTCACGTGGATCAAGGGATCTGTGGCTTTCCCTCGAGGCTGTCACTCGAGGCTTTCCCACGAGGCTTTCCCACGAGGCTTTCCCACAGGGATGTGCCACGTGCCACCTTGGTGGGAGTCGATCCTCGGCGTGAAAGACGAGCCGGTGAAGGGAAAAGAGGTTCCTCTGGAATGGACTGAGACATCTGGGGGACTCTTGGAATGGTGGCACGACCCTGGAGTTCCTCTCGCCGTTCCTGTTGAGAGGGCCTCCTCTTGAGATGCGACGGGAACGCCGGGAACTCTTTCCCGACGAAGCAGGGAAAGGATCCCTCATCTCGAGCTACGAGGCGGAAACGGGGCTCCTCTGGATGTGGGCGGGACCCTCGTGATTCCTCTCGAGTGGAGACGGCTAGGTCGGGGAACTTCTTGATTTGCACCAAGGGTGTGAAGGACCCTTTCGAAGTTCCAGAGGTGAGGTGTGATCAGCCTCGAGACGCCTCAGCGGAAATGGGCCTCATCTCGCCTGGAGGGGAGAACCTCCTGGATTTTCTCGAGTTGCGGCAGGTCTTCTCGAGTTACGACGGGGACCTCAGGGACCCGCTCTGGTGGCCTCAGGAAAGGCCAGTCCCCATGCGAGTTGCTAGGGGACCTCTCGGGATTCCTCTCCCGTCCATGTCGGGGCCTCACTCCTTGTGTGGAGTCGGGGCCGGAACCTGAGGATTCCTCTCCAGTGTTGCCATGGATCTTGGGGTGCTTCTGAGTCTCCCCAGGGGAGTCAGGCCTCGTCTCGAGTGGGGGCATGCACGTGCGCTTTCCTCCCGAGCTGCAGCAGTAGTGTCACGCTTCCTGTCACGTGGATCAAGGGATCTGTGGCTTTCCCTCGAGGCTGTCCCTCGAGGCTTTCCCGCGAGGCTTTCCCACAGGGCTGTGCCACGTGCCACCTTGGTGGGAGTCGATCCTCGGCGTGAAAGACGAGCCGGTGAAGGGAAAAGAGGTTCCTCTGGAATGGACTGAGACATCTGGGGGACTCTTGGAATGGTGGCACGACCCTGGAGTTCCTCTCGCCGTTCCTGTTGAGAGGGCCTCCTCTTGAGATGCGACGGGAACACCGGGAACTCTTTCCCGACGAAGCAGGGAAAGGATCCCTCATCTCGAGCTACGAGGCGGAAACGGGGCTCCTCTGGATGTGGGTGGGACCCTCGTGATTCCTCTCGAGTGGAGACGGCTAGGTCGGGGAACTTCTTGATTTGCACCAAGGGTGTGAAGGACCCTTTCGAAGTTCCAGAGGTGAGGTGTGATCAGCCTCGAGACGCCTCAGCGGAAATGGGCCTCATCTCGCCTGGAGGGGAGAACCTCCTGGATTTTCTCGAGTTGCGGCAGGTCTTCTCGAGTTACGACGGGGACCTCAGGGACCCGCTCTGGTGGCCTCAGGAAAGGCCAGTCCCCATGCGAGTTGCTAGGGGACCTCTCGGGATTCCTCTCCCGTCCATGTCGGGGCCTCACTCCTTGTGTGGAGTCGGGGCCAGAACCTGAGGATTCCTCTCCAGTGTTGCCATGGATCTTGGGGTGCTTCTGAGTCTCCCCAGGGGAGTCAGGCCTCGTCTCGAGTGGGGGCATGCACGTGCGCTTTCCTCCCGAGCTGCAGCAGTAGTGTCACGCTTCCTGTCACGTGGATCAAGGGATCTGTGGCTTTCCCTCGAGGCTGTCCCTCGAGGCTTTCCCGCGAGGCTTTCCCACAGGGCTGTGCCACGTGCCACCTTGGTGTGAGTCGATCCTCGGCGTGAAAGACGAGCCGGTGAAGGGAAAAGAGGTTCCTCTGGAATGGACTGAGACATCTGGGGGACTCTTGGAATGGTGGCACGACCCTGGAGTTCCTCTCGCCGTTCCTGTTGAGAGGGCCTCCTCTTGAGATGCGACGGGAACGCCGGGAACTCTTTCCCGACGAAGCAGGGAAAGGATCCCTCATCTCGAGCTACGAGGCGGAAACGGGGCTCCTCTGGATGTGGGCGGGACCCTCGTGATTCCTCTCGAGTGGAGACGGCTTGGTCGGGGAACTACTTGATTTGCACCAAGGGTGTGAAGGACCCTTTCGAAGTTCCAGAGGTGAGGTGTGATCAGCCTCGAGACGCCTCAGCGGAAATGGGCCTCATCTCGCCTGGAGGGGAGAACCTCCTGGATTTTCTCGAGTTGCGGCAGGTCTTCTCGAGTTACGACGGGGACCTCAGGGACCCGCTCTGGTGGCCTCAGGAAAGGCCAGTCCCCATGCGAGTTGCTAGGGGACCTCTCGGGATTCCTCTCCCGTCCATGCCGGGGCCTCAGTCCTTGTGTGGAGTCGGGGCCGGAACCTGAGGATTCCTCTCCAGTGTTGCCATGGATCTTGGGGTGCTTCTGAGTCTCCCCAGGGGAGTCAGGCCTCGTCTCGAGTGGGGGCATGCACGTGCGCTTTCCTCCCGAGCTGCAGCAGTAGTGTCACGCTTCCTGTCACGTGGATCAAGGGATCTGTGGCTTTCCCTCGAGGCTGTCCCTCGAGGCTTTCCCACGAGGCTTTCCCACAGGGCTGTGCCACGTGCCACCTTGGTGGGAGTCGATCCTCGGCGTGAAAGACGAGCCGGTGAAGGGAAAAGAGGTTCCTCTGGAATGGACTGAGACATCTGGGGGACTCTTGGAATGGTGGCACGACCCTGGAGTTCCTCTCGCCGTTCCTGTTGAGAGGGCCTCCTCTTGAGATGCGACGGGAACGCCGGGAACTCTTTCCCGACGAAGCAGGGAAAGGATCCCTCATCTCGAGCTACGAGGGGGAAACGGGGCTCCTCTGGATGTGGGCGGGACCCTCGTGATTCCTCTCGAGTGGAGACGGCTAGGTCGGGGAACTTCTTGATTTGCACCAAGGGTGTGAAGGACCCTTTCGAAGTTCCAGAGGTGAGGTGTGATCAGCCTCGAGACGCCTCAGCGGAAATGGGCCTCATCTCGCCTGGAGGGGAGAACCTCCTGGATTTTCTCGAGTTGCGGCAGGTCTTCTCGAGTTACGACGGGGACCTCAGGGACCCGCTCTGGTGGCCTCAGGAAAGGCCAGTCCCCATGCGAGTTGCTAGGGGACCTCTCGGGATTCCTCTCCCGTTCATGTCGGGGCCTCACTCCTTGTGTGGAGTCGGGGCCGGAACCTGAGGATTCCTCTCCAGTGTTGCCATGGATCTTGGGGTGCTTCTGAGTCTCCCCAGGGGAGTCAGGCCTCGTCTCGAGTGGGGGCATGCACGTGCGCTTTCCTCCCGAGCTGCAGCAGTAGTGTCACGCTTCCTGTCACGTGGATCAAGGGATCTGTGGCTTTCCCTCAAGGCTGTCCCTCGAGGCTTTCCCACGAGGCTTTCCCACAGGGCTGTGCCACGTGCCACCTTGGTGGGAGTCGATCCTCGGCGTGAAAGACGAGCCGGTGAAGGGAAAAGAGGTTCCTCTGGAATGGACTGAGACATCTGGGGGACTCTTGGAATGGTGGCACGACCCTGGAGTTCCTCTCGCCGTTCCTGTTGAGAGGGCCTCCTCTTGAGATGCGACGGGAACGCCGGGAACTCTTTCCCGACGAAGCAGGGAAAGGATCCCTCATCTCGAGCTACGAGGCGGAAACGGGGCTCCTCTGGATGTGGGCGGGACCCTCGTGATTCCTCTCGAGTGGAGACGGCTAGATCGGGGAATTACTTGATTTGCACCAAGGGTGTGAAGGACCCTTTCGAAGTTCCAGAGGTGAGGTGTGATCAGCCTCGAGACGCCTCAGCGGAAATGGGCCTCATCTCGCCTGGAGGGGAGAACCTCCTGGATTTTCTCGAGTTGCGGCAGGTCTTCTCGAGTTACGACGGGGACCTCAGGGACCCGCTCTGGTGGCCTCAGGAAAGGCCAGTCCCCATGCGAGTTGCTAGGGGACCTCTCGGGATTCCTCTCCCGTCCATGCCGGGGCCTCAGTCCTTGTGTGGAGTCGGGGCCGGAACCTGAGGATTCCTCTCCAGTGTTGCCATGGATCTTGGGGTGCTTCTGAGTCTCCCCAGGGGAGTCAGGCCTCGTCTCGAGTGGGGGCATGCATGTGCGCTTTCCTCCCGAGCTGCAGCAGTAGTGTCACGCTTCCTGTCACGTGGATCAAGGGATCTGTGGCTTTCCCTCGAGGCTGTCCCTCGAGGCTTTCCCGCGAGGCTTTCCCACAGGGCTGTGCCACGTGCCACCTTGGTGGGAGTCGATCCTCGGCGTGAAAGACGAGCCGGTGAAGGGAAAAGAGGTTCCTCTGGAATGGACTGAGACATCTGGGGGACTCTTGGAATGGTGGCACGACCCTGGAGTTCCTCTCGCCGTTCCTGTTGAGAGGGCCTCCTCTTGAGATGCGACGGGAACGCCGGGAACTCTTTCCCGACGAAGCAGGGAAAGGATCCCTCATCTCGAGCTACGAGGCGGAAACGGGGCTCCTCTGGATGTGGGCGGGACCCTCGTGATTCCTCTCGAGTGGAGACGGCTAGGTCGGGGAACTTCTTGATTTGCACCAAGGGTGTGAAGGACCCTTTCGAAGTTCCAGAGGTGAGGTGTGATCAGCCTCGAGACGCCTCAGCGGAAATGGGCCTCATCTCGCCTGGAGGGGAGAACCTCCTGGATTTTCTCGAGTTGCGGCAGGTCTTCTCGAGTTACGACGGGGACCTCAGGGACCCGCTCTGGTGGCCTCAGGAAAGGCCAGTCCCCATGCGAGTTGCTAGGGGACCTCTCGGGATTCCTCTCCCGTCCATGTCGGGGCCTCACTCCTTGTGTGGAGTCGGGGCCGGAACCTGAGGATTCCTCTCCAGTGTTGCCATGGATCTTGGGGTGCTTCTGAGTCTCCCCAGGGGAGTCAGGCCTCGTCTCGAGTGGGGGCATGCACGTGCGCTTTCCTCCCGAGCTGCAGCAGTAGTGTCACGCTTCCTGTCACGTGGATCAAGGGATCTGTGGCTTTCACTCGACGCTGTCCCTCGAGGGTTTCCCACGAGGCTTTCCCACAGGGCTGTGCCACGTGCCACCTTGGTGGGAGTCGATCCTCGGCGTGAAAGACGAGCCGGTGAAGGGAAAAGAGGTTCCTCTGGAATGGACTGAGACATCTGGGGGACTCTTGGAATGGTGGCACGACCCTGGAGTTCCTCTCGCCGTTCCTGTTGAGAGGGCCTCCTCTTGAGATGCGACGGGAACGCCGGGAACTCTTTCCCGACGAAGCAGGGAAAGGATCCCTCATCTCGAGCTACGAGGCGGAAACGGGGCTCCTCTGGATGTGGGCGGGACCCTCGTGATTCCTCTCGAGTGGAGACGGGTATGTCGGGGAACTTCTTGATTTGCACCAAGGGTGTGAAGGACCCTTTCGAAGTTCCAGAAGTGAGGTGTGATCAGCCTCGAGACGCCTCAGCGGAAATGGGCCTCATCTCGCCTGGAGGGGAGAACCTCCTGGATTTTCTCGAGTTGCGGCAGGTCTTCTCGAGTTACGACGGGGACCTCAGGGACCCGCTCTGGTGGCCTCAGGAAAGGCCAGTCCCCATGCGACTTGCTAGGGGCCATCTCGGGATTCCTCTCCCGTCCATGCCGGGGCCTCAGTCCTTGTGTTGTGTCGGGGCCGGAAACTGAGGATTCCTCTCCAGTGTTGCCATGGATCTTGGGGTGCTTCTGAGTCTCCCCAGGGGAGTCGGGCATCGTCTCGAGAGGGGGCATGCACGTGTGCT
This sequence comes from Budorcas taxicolor, assembly GCF_023091745.1. Taxonomy (NCBI): domain Eukaryota; kingdom Metazoa; phylum Chordata; class Mammalia; order Artiodactyla; family Bovidae; genus Budorcas; species Budorcas taxicolor. Next base: position 72,778 of record NW_026291518.1, read on the forward strand.
TTCCTCCCGAGCTGCAGCAGTAGTGTCACGCTTCCTGTCACCTGGATCAAGGGATCTGTGGCTTTCCCTCGAGGCTGTCCCTCGAGGCTTTCCCACGAGGCTTTCCCACAGGGCTGTGCCACGTGCCACCTTGGTGGGAGTCGATCCTCGGCCTGAAAGACGAGCCGGTGAAGGGAAAAGAGGTTCCTCTGGAATGGACTGAGACATCTGGGGGACTCTTGGAATGGTGGCACGACCCTGGAGTTCCTCTCGCCGTTCCTGTTGAGAGGGCCTCCTCTTAAGATGCGACAGGAACACCGGGAACTCTTTCCCGACGAAGCAGGGAAAGGATCCCTCATCTCGAGCTACGAGGCGGAAACGGGGCTCGTCTGGATGTGGGCGGGACCCTCGTGATTCCTCTCGAGTGGAGACGGGTATGTCGGGGAACTTCTTGATTTGCACCAAGGGTGTGAAGGACCCTTTCTAAGTTCCAGAGGTGAGGTGTGATCAGCCTCGAGACGCCTCAGCGGAAATGGGCCTCATCTCGCCTGGAGGGGAGAACCTCCAGGATTTTCTCGAGTTGCGGCAGGTCTTCTCGAGTTACGAAGGGGACCTCAGGGACTCGCTCTGGTTGACTCAGGAAAGGCCAGTCCCCATGCGAGGTGCTAGGGGACCTCTCGGGATTCCTCTCCGGTCCATGCCGGGTCTTAAGACCTTGTGTGGAGTCGGAGCCGGAACCTGAGGATTCCTCTCCAGGGTTGCCATGGATCTTGGGGTGTTTCTCAGTCTCACGAGTGGAGTCAGGCCTCGTCTCGTGTGGGGGCATGCACGTGCGCTTTCCTCCCGAGCTGCAGCAGTAGTGTCACGCTTCCTGTCACGTGGATCAAAGGATCTGTGGCTTTCCCTCGAGGCTGTCCCTCGAGGCTTTCCCACGAGGCTTTCCCACAGGACTGTGCCACGTGCCACCTTAGTGTGAGTCGATCCTCGGCGTGAAAGACGAGCCGGTGAAGGTAAAAGAGGTTCCTCTGGAATGGACTGAGACACCTGGGGGACTCTTGGAATGGTGGCACGACCCTGGAGTTCCTCTCGCCGTTCCTGTTGAGAGGGCCTCCTCTTGAGATGCGACGGGAACGCCGGGAACTCTTTCCCGACGAAGCAGGGAAAGGATCCCTCATCTGGAGCTACGAGGCGGAAACGGGGCTCCTCTGGATGTGGGCGGGACCCTCGTGATTCCTCTCGAGTGGAGACGGGTATGTCGGGGAACTTCTTGATTTGCACCAAGGGTGTGAAGGACCCTTTCGAAGTTCCAGAGGTGAGGTGTGATCAGCCTCGAGACGCCTCAGCGGAAATGGGCCTCATCTCGCCTGGAGGGGAGAACCTCCTGGATTTTCTCGTGTTGCGGCAGGTCTAACCGAGTTATGAATGGGACCTCAGGGACCCGCTCTGGTGGTCTCAGGAAAGGCCAGTCCCCATGCGAGTTGCTAGGGGACCTCTCGGGATTCCTCTCCGGTCCATGCCGGGTCTTAAGACCTTGTGTGGAGTCGGAGCCGGAACCTGAGGATTCCTCTCCAGGGTTGCCATGGATCTTGGGGTGTTTCTCAGTCTCACGAGTGGAGTCAGGCCTCGTCTCGTGTGGGGGCATGCACGTGCGCTTTCCTCCCGAGCTGCAGCAGTAGTGTCACCCTTCCTGTCACGTGGATCAAAGGATCTGTGGCTTTCCCTCGAGGCTGTCCCTCGAGGCATTCCCACGAGGCTTTCCCACAGGGCTGTGCCACGTGCCACCTTGGTGTGAGTCGATCATCGGCGTGAAAGACGAGCCGGTGAAGGGAAAAGAGGTTCCTCTGGAATGGACTGAGACATCCGGGGGACTCTTGGAATGGTGGCACGACCCTGGAGTTCCTCTCGCCGTTCCTGTTGAGAGGGCCTCCTCTTGAGATGCGACGGGAACGCCGGGAACTCTTTCCCGACGAAGCAGGGAAAGGATCCCTCATCTCGAGCTTCGAGGCGGAAACGGGGCTCCTCTGGATGTGGGCGGACCCTCGTGTTTCCCCTCGAGTGGAGACGGGTAGGTCGGAGAACTTCTTGATTTGCACCAAGGGTGTGAAGGACCCTTTCGAAGTTCCAGAGGTGAGGTGTGATCAGCCTCGAGACGCCTCAGCGGAAATGGGACTCATCTCTCCTGGAGGGGAGAACCTCCTGGATTTTCTCGAGTTGCGGCAGCTCTTCTCGAGTTACGAAGGGGACCTCAGGGACCCGCTATGGTGGCCTCAGGAAAGGTCAGTCCCCATGCGAGTTGCTAGGGGCCATCTCGGAATTCCTCTCCCGTCCATGCCGGGGCTTAAGACCTTTTGTGGAGACGGGGCCGGAACCTGAGGATTCCTCTCCAGTGTTGCCATGGATCTTGGGGTGCTTCTGAGTCTCCCCAGGGGAGTCAGGCCTCGTCTCGAGTGGGGGCATGCACGTGCGCTTTCCTCCCGAGCTGCAGCAGTAGTGTCACGCTTCCTGTCACGTGGATCAAAGGATCTGTGGCTTTCCTTCGAGGCTGTCCCTCGAGGCTTTCCCACGAGGCTTTCCCACAGGACTGTGCCACGTGCCACCTTAGTGTGAGTCGATCCTCGGCGTGAAAGACGAGCCGGTGAAGGTAAAAGAGGTTCCTCTGGAATGGACTGAGACACCAGGGGGACTCTTGGAATGGTGGCACGACCCTGGAGTTCCTCTCGCCGTTCCTGTTGAGAGGGCCTCCTCTTGAGATGCGACGGGAACGCCGGGAACTCTTTCCCGACGAAGCAGGGAAAGGATCCCTCATCTGGAGCTACGAGGCGGAAACGGGGCTCCTCTGGATGTGGGCGGGACCCTCGTGATTCCTCTCGATTGGAGACGGGTATGTCGGGGAACTTCTTGATTTGCACCAAGGGTGTGAAGGACCCTTTCGAAGTTCCAGAGGTGAGGTGTGATCAGCCTCGAGACGCCTCAGCGGCAATGGGCCTCATCTCGCCTGGAGGGGAGAACCTCCTGGATTTTCTCGTGTTGCGGCAGGTCTAACCGAGTTATGAATGGGACCTCAGGGACCCGCTCTGGTGGTCTCAGGAAAGGCCAGTCCCCATGCGAGTTGCTAGGGGACCTCTCGGGATTCCTCTCCGGTCCATGCCGGGTCTTAAGACCTTGTGTGGAGTCGGAGCCGGAACCTGAGGTTTCCTCTCCAGTGTTGCCATGGATCTTGGGGTGTTTCTCAGTCTCACGAGTGGAGTCAGGCCTCGTCTCGTGTGGGGGCATGCACGTGCGCTTTCCTCCCGAGCTGCAGCAGTAGTGTCACGCTTCCTGTCACGAGGATCAAAGGATCTGTGGCTTTCCCTCGAGGCTGTCCCTCGAGGCTTTCCCACGAGGCTTTCCCACAGGACTGTGCCACGTGCCACCTTAGTGTGAGTCGATCCTCGGCGTGAAAGACGAGCCGGTGAAGGTAAAAGAGGTTCCTCTGGAATGGACTGAGACACCTGGGGGACTCTTGGAATGGTGGCACGACCCTGGAGTTCCTCTCGCCGTTCCTGTTGAGAGGGCCTCCTCTTGAGATGCGATGGGAACGCCGGGAACTCTTTCCCGACGAAGCAGGGAAAGGATCCCTCATCTGGAGCTACGAGGCGGAAACGGGGCTCCTCTGGATGTGGGCGGGACCCTCGTGATTCCTCTCGAGTGGAGACGGGTATGTCGGGGAACTTCTTGATTTGCACCAAGGGTGTGAAGGAGCCTTTCGAAGTTCCAGAGGTGAGGTGTGATCAGCCTCGAGATGTCTCAGCGGAAATGGCCTCATCTCGCCTGGAGGGGAGAACCTCCTGGATTTTCTCGAGTGCGGCAGGTCTTCTCGAGTTACGACGGGGACCTCAGGGACCCGCTATGGTGGCCTCAGGAAAGGCCAGTCCCCATGCGAGTTGCTAGGGGACCTTTCGGGATTCCTCTCCCGTCCATGCCGGGGCCTCAGTCCTTGTGTGGAGTCCGGACCGGAACCTGAGGATTCCTCTCCAGTGTTGCCATGGATCTTGGGGTGCTTCTGAGTCTCCCCAGGGGAGTCAGGCCTCGTCTCGAGTGGGGGCATGCACGTGCGCTTTCCTCCCGAGCTGCAGCAGTAGTGTCACGCTTCCTGTCACGTGGATCAAGGGATCTGTGGCTTTCCCTCGAGGCTGTCACTCGAGGCTTTCCCACGAGGCTTTCCCACAGGGATGTGCCACGTGCCACCTTGGTGTGAGTCGATCCTCGGCGTGAAAGACGAGCCGGTGAAGGGAAAAGAGGTTCCTCTGGAATGGACTGAGACATCTGGGGGACTCTTGGAATGGTGGCACGACCCTGGAGTTCCTCTCGCCGTTCCTGTTGAGAGGGCCTCCTTTTGAGATGCGATGGGAACGCCGGGAACTCTTTCGCGACGAAGCAGGGAAAGGATCCCTCATCTCGATCTACGAGGTGGAAACGGGGCTCCTCTGGATGTGGGCGGGACCCTCGTGATTCCTCTCGAGTGGAGACGGGTATGTCGGGGAACTTCTTTATTTGCACCAAGGGTGTGAAGGACCCTTTCGAAGTTCCAGAGGTGAGGTGTGATCATCCTCGAGACGCCTCAGCGGAAATGGGCCTCATCTCGCCTGGAGGGGAGAACCTCCTGGATTTTCTCGAGTGCGGCAGGTCTTCTCGAGTTACGACGGGGACCTCAGGGACCCGCTCTGGTGGCCTCAGGAAAGGCCAGTCCCCATGCGAGTTGCTAGGGGACCTTTCGGGATTCCTCTCCCGTCCATGCCGGGGCCTCAGTCCTTGTGTGGAGTCCGGACCGGAACCTGAGGATTCCTCTCCAGTGTTGCCATGGATCTTGGGGTGCTTCTGAGTCTCCCCAGGGGAGTCAGGCCTCGTCTCCAGTGGGGGCATGCACGTGCGCTTTCCTCCCGAGCTGCAGCAGTATGGTCACGCTTCCTGTCACGTGGATCAAGGGATCTGTGGCTTTCCCTCGAGGCTGTCCCTCGAGGCTTTCCCACGAGGCTTTCCCACAGGGCTGTGCCACGTGCCACCTTGGTGTGAGTCGATCCTCGGCGTGAAAGACGAGCCGGTGAAGGGAAAAGAGGTTCCTCTGGAATGGACTGAGACATCTGGGGGACTCTTGGAATGGTGGCACGACCCTGGAGTTCCTCTCGCCATTCCTGTTGAGAGGGCCTCCTCTTGAGATGCGACGGAAATGCCGGGAACTCTTTCCCGACGAAGCAGGGAAAGCATCCCTCATCTCGAGCTACGAGGCGGAAACGGGGCTCCTCTGGATGTGGGCGGGACCCTCGTGATTCCTCTCGAGTGGAGACGGGTATGTCGGGGAACTTCTTGATTTGCACCAAGGGTGTGAAGGAGCCTTTCGAAGTTCCAGAGGTGAGGTGTGATCAGCCTCGAGATGCCTCAGCGGAAATGGGCCTCATCTCGCCTGGAGGGGAGAACCTCCCGGATTTTCTCGATTGCGGCAGGTCTTCTCGAGTTACGACAGGGACCTCAGGGACCCCCTCTGTTGGCCTCAGGAAAGGCCAGTCCCCATGCGAGTTGCTAGGGGGCCTCTCGGGATTCCTCTCCCGTCCATGCCGGGGCCTCAGTCCTTGTGTGGAGTCAGGGCCGGAACCTGAGGATTCCTCTCCAGTGTTGCCATGGATCTTGGCGTGCTTCTGAGTCTCCCCAGGGGAGTCAGGCCTCGTCTCGAGTGGGGGCATGCACGTGCGCTTTCCTCCCGAGCTGCAGCAGTAGTGTCACGCTTCCTGTCACGTGGATCAAGGGATCTGTGGCTTTCCCTCGAGGCTTTCCCACAGGGCGGTGCTACGTGCCACCCTGGTGTGACTCGATCCTCGGCGTGAAAGACGAGCCGGTGAAGGGAAAAGAGGTTCCTCTGGAATGGACTGAGACATCTGGGGTACTCTTGGAATGGTGGCACGACCCTGGAGTTCCTCTCGCCGTTCCTGTGAGAGGGCCTCCTCTTGAGATGCGACTGAAACGCCGGGAACTCTTTCCCGACGAAGCAGGGAAAGGATCCCTCATCTCGAGCTACGAGGGGGAAACGGGGCTCCTCTGGATGTGGGCGGGACCCTCGTGATTCCCCTCAAGTGGAGACGGGTATGTCGGGGAACTTCTTGATTTGCACCAACGGTGTGAAGGAGCCTTGCGAAGTTCCAGAGGTGAGGTGTGATCAGCCTCGAGACGCCTCAGCGGAAATGGGCCTCATCTCGCCTGGAGGGGAGAACCTCCTGGATTTTCTCGAGTTGCGGCAGGTCTTCTCGAGTTACGACGGGGACCTCAGGGACCCGCTCTGGTGGCCTCAGGAAAGGCCAGTCCCCATGCGAGTTGCTAGGGGACCTCTCGGGATTCCTCTCCCGTCCATGCCGGGGCCTCAGTCCTTGTGTGGAGTTGGGGCCGGAACCTGAGGATTCCTCTCTAGTGTTGCCATGGATCTTGGGGTGCTTCTGAGTCTCCCCAGGGGAGTCAGGCCTCGTCTCGAGTGGGGGCATGCACGTGCGCTTTCCTCCCGAGCTGCAGCAGTAGTGTCACGCTTCCTGTCACGTGGATCAAGGGATCTGTGGCTTTCCCTCGAGGCTGTCCCTCGAGGCTTTCCCACGAGGCTTTCCCACAGGGCTGTGCCACGTGCCACCTTGGTGTGAGTCGATCCTCGGCGTGAAAGACGAGCCGGTGAAGGGAAAAGAGGTTCCTCTGGAATGGACTGAGACATCTGGGGGACTCTTGGAATGGTGGCACGACCCTGGAGTTCCTCTCGCCGTTCCTGTTGAGAGGGCCTCCTCTTGAGAGGCGACGGGAATGCCGGGAATTCTTTCCCGACGAAGCAGGGATAGGATCCCTCATCTCGATCTACGAGGCGGAAACGGGGCTCCTATGGATGTGGGCGGGACCCTCGTGATTCCTCTCGAGTGGAGACGGGTATGTCGGGGAACTTCTTGATTTGCACCAAGGGTGTGAAGGACCCTTTCGAAGTTGCAGAGGTGAGGTGTGATCAGCCTCGAGACGCCTCAGCGGAAATGGGCCTCATCTCACCTGGAGGAGAGAACCTTCCGGATTTTCTCGAGTTGCGGCAGGTCTTCTCGAGTTACGACGGGGACCTCAGGGACCCGCTCTGGTGGCCCAGCAAAGGCCAGTCCCCAAGCAAGTTGCTAGTGGACCTCTCGGGATTCCTCTCCCGTCCATGCCGGGGCCTCAGTCCTTGTGTGGAGTCGGGGCCGGAACCTGAGGATTCCTCTCCAGTGTTGCCATGGATCTTGGGGTGCTTCTGAGTCTCCCCAGGGGAGTCAGGCCTCGTCTCGAGTGGGGGCATGCACGTGCGCTTTCCTCCCGAGCTGCAGCAGTAGTGTCACGCTTCCTGTCACGTGGATCAAGGGATCTGTGGCTTTCCCTCGAGGCTGTCCCTCGAGGCTTTGCACCGAGGCTTTCCCACAGGGCTGTGCCAAGTGCCACCTTGGTGTGAGTCGATCCTCGGCGTGAAAGACGAGCCGGTGAATGGAAAAGAGGTTCCTCTGGAATGGACTGAGACATCTGGGGGACTCTTGGAATGGTGGCACGACCCTGGAGATCCTCTCGCCGTTCCTGTTGAGAGAGCCTCCTCTTTAGATGCGACGGGAACGCCGGGAACTCTTTCCCGATGAAGCAGGGAAAGCATCCCTCATCTCGAGCTACGAGGCGGATACGGGGTCCTCTGGATGTGGGCGGGACCCTTGTGACTCCTCTAGAGTGGAGACGGGTATGTCGGGGAACTTCTTGATTTGCAGCAGGGGTGTGAAGGAGCCTTTCGAAGTTCCAGAGGTGAGGTGTGATAAGCCTCGAGACGCCTCAGCGGAAATGGGCCTCATCTCGCATGGAGGGGAGAACCTCCTGGATTTTATCGAGTTGCGGCAGGTCTTCTCGTGTTACGAAGGGGACCTCAGGGACCCGCTCTGGTGGCCTCAGGAAAGGCCAGTCCCCATGCGAGTTGCTAGGGGGCCTCTCGGGATTCCTCTCCCGTCCATGCCGGGGCCTCAGTCCTTGTGTGGAGTCGGGGCCGGAACCTGAGGTTTCCTCTCCAGTGTTGCCATGGATCTTGGGGTGCTTCTGGGTCTCCTCAGGGGAGTCAGGCCTAGTCTCGAGTGGGGGCATGCACGTGCGCTTTCCTCCCGAGCTGCAGCAGTAGTGTCACGCTTCCTGTCACGTGGATCAAGGGATCTGTGTCTTTCCCTCGAGGCTGTCCCTCGAGGCTTTCCCACGAGGCTTTCCCACAGGGCTGTGCCACGTGCCACCTTGGTGTGAGTCGATCCTCGGCGTGAAAGACGAGCCGGTGAAGGGAAAAGAGGTTCCTCTTGAATGGACTGAGACATCTGGGGGACTCTTGGAATGGTGGCATGACCCTAGAGTTCCTCTCGCCGTTCCTGTTGAGAGGGCCTCCTCTTGAGATGCGACTGGAACGCCGGGAACTCTTTCCCGACGAAGCAGGGAAAGGATCCCTCATCTCGAGCTACGAGGCGGAAACGGGGCTCCTCTGGATGTGGGCGGGACCCTCGTGATTCCTCTCGAGTGGAGACGGGTATGTCGGGGAACTTCTTGATTTGCACCAAGGGTGTGAAGGACCCTTTCGAAGTTCCAGAGGGGAGGTGTGATCAGCCTCGAGACGCCTCAGCAGAAATGGGCCTCATCTCGCCTGGAGGGGAGAACCTCCTGGATTTTCTCGAGTTGCGGCAGGTCTTCTCGAGTTACGACGGGGACCTCAGGGACCCGCTCTGTGGGCCTCAGGAAAGGCCAGTCCCCATGCGAGTTGCTAGGGGACCTCTCGGGATTCCTCTCCCGTCCGTGCCGGGGCCTCAGTCCTTGTGTGGAGTCGGGGCCAGAACCTGAGGATTCCTCTCCAGTGTTGCCATGGATCTTGGGGTGCTTCTGAGTCTCCCCAGGGGAGTCAGGCCTCGTCTCGAGTGGGGGCATGCACGTGCGCTTTCCTCCCGAGCTGCAGCAGTAGTGTCACACTTCCTGTCACGTGGATCCAGGGATCTGTGGCTTTCCCTCGAGGCTGTCCCTCGAGGCTTTCCCACGAGGCTTTCCCACAGGGCGGTGCTACGTGCAACCCTGGTGTGACTCGATCGTCGGCTTGAAAGACGAGCCGGTGAAGGGAAAAGAGGTTCCTCTGGAATGGACTGAGACATCTGGGGTACTCTTGGAATGGTGGCACGACCCTGGAGTTCCTCTCGCCGTTCCTGTTGAGAGGGCCTCCTCTTGAGATGCGACGGGAACGCCGGGAACTCTTTCCCGACGAAGCAGGGAAAGGATCCCTCATCTCGAGCTACGAGGGGGAAACGGGGCTCCTCTGGATGTGGGCGGGACCCTCGTGATTCCCCTCGAGTGGAGACGGGTATGTCGGGGAACTTCTTGATTTGCACCAAGGGTGTGAAGGAGCCTTGCGAAGTTCCAGAGGTGAGGTGTGATCAGCCTCGAGACGCCTCAGCGGAAATGGGCCTCATCTCGCCTGGAGGGGATAACCTCCTGGATTTTCTCGAGTTGCGGCAGGTCTTCTCAAGTTACGACGGGGACCTCAGGGACCCGCTCTGGTGGCCTCAGGAAAGGCCAGTCCCCATGCGAGTTGCTAGGGGACCTCTCGGGATTCCTCTCCCGTCCATGCCGGGGCCTCAGTCCTTGTGTGGAGTCGGGGCCGGAACCTGAGGATTCCTCTCCAGTGTTGCCATGGATCTTGGGGTGCTTCTGAGTCTCTTCAGGGTAGTCAGGCCTCGTCTCGAGTGGGGCCATGCACGTGCGCTTTCCTCCCGAGCTGCAGCAGTAGTGTCACGCTTCCTGTCATTGGATCAAGGGATCTGTGGCTTTCCCTCGAGGCTGTCCCTCGAGGCTTTCCCACGAGGCTTTCCCACAGGGCTGTGCCACGTGCCACCTTGGTGTGAGTCGATCCTCGGCGTGAAAGACGAGCCGGTGAAGGGAAAAGAGGTTCCTCTGGAATGGACTGAGACATCTGGGGGACTCTTGGAATGGTGGCACGACCCTGGAGTTCCTCTCGCCGTTCCTGTTGAGAGGGCCTCCTCTTGAGATGCGACGGGAACGCCGGGAACTCTTTCCCGACGAAGCAGGGAAAGGATCCCTCATCTCGAGCTACGAGGCGGAAACGGGGCTCCTCTGGATGTGGGCGGGACCCTCGTGATTCCTCTCGAGTGGAGACGGGTATGTTGGGGAACTTCTTCATTTGCACCAAGGGTGTGAAGGACCCTTTCGAAGTTCCAGAGGTGAGGTGTTATCAGTCTCGAGACGCCTCAGCGGAAATGGGCCTCATCTCGCCTGGAGGGGAGAACCTCCTGGATTTTCTCGAGTTGCGGCAGGTCTTCTCGAGTTACGACGGGGACCTCAGGGACCCGCTCTGGTGGCCTCAGGAAAGGCCGGTCCCCATGCGAGTTGCTAGGGGGCCTCTCGGGATTCCTCTCCCATCCATGCCGGGGCCTCAGTCCTTGTGTGGAGTCAGGGCTGGAACCTGAGGATTCCTCTCCAGTGTTGCCATGGATCTTGGGGTGCTTCTGAGTCTCCCCAGGGGAGTCAGGCCTCGTCTCGAGTGGGGGCATGCACGTGCGCTTTCCTCCCGAGCTGCACAGTAGTGTCACGCTTCCTGTCACGTGGATCAAGGGATCTGTGGCTTTCCCTCGAGGCTGTCCCTCGAGGCTTTCCCACGAGGCTTTCCCACAGGGCTGTGCCACGTGCCACCTTGGTGTGAGTCGATCCTCGGCGTGAAAGACGAGCCGGTGAAGGGAAAAGAGGTTCCTCTGGAATGGACTGAGACATCTGGGGGACTCTTGGAATGGTGGCACGACCCTGGAGTTCCTCTCGCCGTTCCTGTTGAGAGGGCCTCCTCTTGAGAGGCGACGGGAATGTCGGGAACTCTTTCCCTACGAAGCAGGGAAAGGATCCCTCATCTCGATCTACGAGGCGGAAACGGGGCTCCTCTGGATGTGGGCGGGACCCTCGTGATTCCTCTCGAGTGGAGACGGGTATGTCGGGGAACTTCTTGATTTGCACCAAGGGTGTGAAGGACCCTTTCGAAGTTCCAGAGGTGAGGTGTGATCAGCCTCGAGACGCCTCAGCGGAAATGGGCCTCATCTCACCTGGAGGGGAGAACCTTCCGGATTTTCTCGAGTTGCGGCAGGTCTTCTCGAGTAAAGACTGGGACCTCAGGGACCCGCTCTGGTGGCCTCAGGAAAGGCCAGTCCCCATGCAAGTTGCTAGGGGACCTCTCGGGATTCCTCTCCCGTCCATGCCGGGGCCTCAGTCCTTGTGTGGAGTCGGGGCCGGAACCTGAGGATTCCTCTCCAGTGTTGCCATGGATCTTGGGGTGCTTCTGAGTCTCCCCAGGGGAGTCAGGCCTCGTCTCGTGTGGGGGCATGCACGTGCGCTTTCCTCCCGAGCTGCAGCAGTAGTGTCACGCTTCCTGTCACGTGGATCAAGGGATCTGTGGCTTTCCCTCGAGGCTGTCCCTCGAGGCTTTGCACCGAGGCTTTCCCACAGGGCTGTGCCAAGTGCCACCTTGGTGTGAGTCGATCCTCGGCGTGAAAGACGAGCCGGTGAATGGAAAAGAGGTTCCTCTGGAATGGACTGAGACATCTGGGGGACTCTTGGAATGGTGGCACGACCCTGGAGTTCCTCTCGCCGTTCCTGTTGAGAGAGCCTCCTCTTTAGATGCGACGGGAACGCCGGGAACTCTTTCCCGACGAAGCAGGGAAAGGATCCCTCATCTCGAGCTACGAGGCGGAAACGGGGCTCCTCTGGATGTGGGCGGGACCCTCGTGATTCCTCTCGAGTGGAGACGGGTATGTCGGGGAACTTCTTGATTTGCACCAAGGGTGTGAAGGACCCTTTCGAAGTTCCAGAGGGGAGGTGTGATCAGCCTCGAGACGCCTCAGCAGAAATGGGCCTCATCTCGCCTGGAGGGGAGAACCTCCTGGATTTTCTCGAGTTGCGGCAGGTCTTCTCGAGTTACGACGGGGACCTCAGGGACCCGCTCTGTGGGCCTCAGGAAAGGCCAGTCCCCATGCGAGTTGCTAGGGGAACTCTAGGGATTCCTCTCCCGTCCGTGCCGGGGCCTCAGTCCTTGTGTGGAGTCGGGGCCAGAACCTGAGGATTCCTCTCCAGTGTTGCCATGGATCTTGGGGTGCTTCTGAGTCTCCCCAGGGGAGTCAGGCCTCGTCTCGAGTGGGGGCATGCACGTGCGCTTTCCTCCCGAGCTGCAGAAGTAGTGTCACACTTCCTGTCACGTGGATCCAGGGATCTGTGGCTTTCCCTCGAGGCTGTCCCTCGAGGCTTTCCCACGAGGCTTTCCCACAGGGCGGTGCTACGTGCAACCCTGGTGTGACTCGATCGTCGGCTTGAAAGACGAGCCGGTGAAGGGAAAAGAGGTTCCTCTGGAATGGACTGAGACATCTGGGGTACTCTTGGAATGGTGGCACGACCCTGGAGTTCCTCTCGCCGTTCCTGTTGAGAGGGCCTCCTCTTGAGATGCGACGGGAACGCCGGGAACTCTTTCCCGACGAAGCAGGGAAAGGATCCCTCATCTCGAGCTACGAGGGGGAAACGGGGCTCCTCTGGATGTGGGCGGGACCCTCGTGATTCCCCTCGAGTGGAGACGGGTATGTCGGGGAACTTCTTGATTTGCACCAAGGGTGTGAAGGAGCCTTGCGAAGTTCCAGAGGTGAGGTGTGATCAGCCTCGAGACGCCTCAGCGGAAATGGGCCTCATCTCGCCTGGAGGGGAGAACCTCCTGGATTTTCTCGAGTTGCGGCAGGTCTTCTCAAGTTACGACGGGGACCTCAGGGACCCGCTCTGGTGGCCTCAGGAAAGGCCAGTCCCCATGCGAGTTGCTAGGGGACCTCTCGGGATTCCTCTCCCGTCCATGCCGGGGCCTCAGTCCTTGTGTGGAGTCGGGGCCGGAACCTGAGGATTCCTCTCCAGTGTTGCCATGGATCTTGGGGTGCTTCTGAGTCTCCCCAGGGTAGTCAGGCCTCGTCTCGAGTGGGGCCATGCACGTGCGCTTTCCTCCCGAGCTGCAGCAGTAGTGTCACGCTTCCTGTCATTGGATCAAGGGATCTGTGGCTTTCCCTCGAGGCTGTCCCTCGAGGCTTTCCCACGAGGCTTTCCCACAGGGCTGTGCCACGTGCCACCTTGGTGTGAGTCGATCCTCGGCGTGAAAGGAGAGCCGGTGATGGGAAAAGAGGTTCCTCTTGAATGGACTGAGACATCTGGGGGACTCTTGGAATGGTGGCACGACCCTGGAGTTCCTCTCGCCGTTCCTGTTGAGAGGGCCTCCTCTTGAGATGCGACTGGAACGCCGGGAACTCTTTCCCGACGAAGCAGGGAAAGGATCCCTCATCTCGATCTCCGAGGCGGAAACGGGGCTCCTTTGGATGTGGGCGGGACCCTCGTGATTCCTCTCGAGTGGAGACGGGTATGTCGGGGAACTTCTTGATTTGCACCAAGGGTGTGAAGGAGCCTTTCGAAGTTCCAGAGGTGAGGTGTGATCAGCCTCGAGACGCCTCAGCAGAAATGGGCCTCATCTCGCCTGGAGGGGAGAACCTCCTGGATTTTCTCGAGTTGCGGCAGGTCTTCTCGAGTTACGACGGGGACCTCAGGGACCCGCTCTGGTGGCCTCAGGAAAGGCCAGTCCCCATGCGAGTTGCTAGGGGACCTCTCGGGATTCCTCTCCCGTCCATGCCGGGGCCTCAGTCCTTGTGTGGAGTCGGGGCCGGAACCTGAGGATTCCTCTCCAGTGTTGCCATGGATCTTGGGGTGCTTCTGAGTCTCTTCAGGGTAGTCAGGCCTCGTCTCGAGTGGGGCCATGCACGTGCGCTTTCCTCCCGAGCTGCAGCAGTAGTGTCACGCTTCCTGTCATTGGATCAAGGGATCTGTGGCTTTCCCTCGAGGCTGTCCCTCGAGGCTTTCCCACGAGGCTTTCCCACAGGGCTGTGCCACGTGCCACCTTGGTGTGAGTCGATCCTCGGCGTGAAAGAAGAGCCGGTGATGGGAAAAGAGGTTCCTCTTGAATGGACTGAGACATCTGGGGGACTCTTGGAATGGTGGCACGACCCTGGAGTTCCTCTCGCCGTTCCTGTTGAGAGGGCCTCCTCTTGAGATGCGACTGGAACGCCGGGAACTCTTTCCCGACGAAGCAGGGAAAGGATCCCTCATCTCGATCTCCGAGGCGGAAACGGGGCTCCTCTGGATGTGGGCGGGACCCTCGTGATTCCTCTCGAGTGGAGACGGGTATGTCGGGGAACTTCTTGATTTGCACCAAGGGTGTGAAGGAGCCTTTCGAAGTTCCAGAGGTGAGGTGTGATCAGCCTCGAGACGCCTCAGCGGAAATGGGCCTCATCTCGCCTGGAGGGGAGAACCTCCTGGATTTTCTCGAGTTGCGGCAGGTCTTCTCGAGTTACGACGGGGACCTCAGGGACCCGCTCTGGTGGCCTCAGGAAAGGCCAGTCCCCATGCGAGTTGCTAGGGGACCTCTCGGGATTCCTCTCCCGTCCATGCCGGGGCCTCAGTCCTTGTGTGGAGTCGGGGCCGGAACCTGAGGATTTCTCTCCAGTGTTGCCATGGATCTTGGGGTGCTTCTTAGTCTCCCCAGGGGAGTCAGGCGTCGTCTCGAGTGGGGGCATGCACGTGCGCTTTCCTCCCGAGCTGCAGCAGTAGTGTCACGCTTCCTGTCACGTGGATCAAGGAATCTGTGGCTTTCACTCGACGCTGTCCCTCGAGGCTTTCCCACGAGGCTTTCCCACAGGGCTGTGCCACGTGCCACCTTGGTGTGAGTCGATCATCGGCGTGAAAGACGAGCCGGTGAAGGGAAAAGAGGTTCCTCTGGAATGGACTGAGACATCTGGGGGACTCTTGGAATGGTGGCACGACCCTGGAGTTCCTCTCGCCGTTCCTGTTGAGAGGGCCTCCTCTTGAGAGGCGACGGGAATGTCGGGAACTCTTTCCCTACGAAGCAGGGAAAGGATCCCTCATCTCGATCTACGAGGCGGAAACGGGGCTCCTCTGGATGTGGGCGGGACCCTCGTGATTCCTCTCGAGTGGAGACGGGTATGTCGGGGAACTTCTTGATTTGCACCAAGGGTGTGAAGGACCCTTTCGAAGTTCCAGAGGTGAGGTGTGATCAGCCTCGAGACGCCTCAGCGGAAATGGGCCTCATCTCACCTGGAGGGGAGAACCTTCCGGATTTTCTCGAGTTGCGGCAGGTCTTCTCGAGTAAAGACTGGGACCTCAGGGACCCGCTCTGGTGGCCTCAGGAAAGGCCAGTCCCCATGCAAGTTGCTAGGGGACCTCTCGGGATTCCTCTCCCGTCCATGCCGGGGCCTCAGTCCTTGTGTGGAGTCGGGGCCGGAACCTGAGGATTCCTCTCCAGTGTTGCCATGGATCTTGGGGTGCTTCTGAGTCTCCCCAGGGGAGTCAGGCCTCGTCTCGTGTGGGGGCATGCACGTGCGCTTTCCTCCCGAGCTGCAGCAGTAGTGTCACGCTTCCTGTCACGTGGATCAAGGGATCTGTGGCTTTCCCTCGAGGCTGTCCCTCGAGGCTTTGCACCGAGGCTTTCCCACAGGGCTGTGCCAAGTGCCACCTTGGTGTGAGTCGATCCTCGGCGTGAAAGACGAGCCGGTGAATGGAAAAGAGGTTCCTCTGGAATGGACTGAGACATCTGGGGGACTCTTGGAATGGTGGCACGACCCTGGAGTTCCTCTCGCCGTTCCTGTTGAGAGAGCCTCCTCTTTAGATGCGACGGGAACGCCGGGAACTCTTTCCCGATGAAGCAGGGAAAGCATCCCTCATCTCGAGCTACGAGGCGGATACGGGGTCCTCTGGATGTGGGCGGGACCCTCGTGACTCCTCTAGAGTGGAGACGGGTATGTCGGGGAACTTCTTGATTTGCAGCAGGGGTGTGAAGGAGCCTTTCGAAGTTCCAGAGGTGAGGTGTGATCAGCCTCGAGACGCCTCAGCGGAAATGGGCCTCATCTCGCCTGGAGGGGAGAACCTCCTGGATTTTCTCAAGTTGCGGCAGGTCTTCTCGAGTTACGACGGGGACCTCAGGGACCCGCTCTGGTGGCCTCAGGAAAGGCCAGTCCCCATGCGACTTGCTAGGGGCCATCTCGGGATTCCTCTCCCGTCCATGCCGGGGCCTCAGTCCTTGTGTTGTGTCGGGGCCGGAACCTGAGGATTCCTCTCCAGTGTTGCCATGGATCTTGGGGTGCTTCTGAGTCTCCCCAGGGGAGTCGGGCATCGTCTCGAGAGGGGGCATGCACGTGTGCTTTCCTCCCGAGCTGCAGCAGTAGTGTCACGCTTCCTGTCACCTGGATCAAGGGATCTGTGGCTTTCCCTTGAGGCTGTCCCTCGAGGCTTTCCCACGAGGCTTTGCCACAGGGCTGTGCCACGTGCCACCTTGGTGGGAGTCGATCCTCGGCCTGAAAGACGAGCCGGTGAAGGGAAAAGAGGTTCCTCTGGAATGGACTGAGACACCTGGGGGACTCTTGGAATGGTGGCACGACCCTGGAGTTCCTCTCGCCGTTCCTGTTGAGAGGGCCTCCTCTTGAGATGCGAGGGGAACGCCGGGAACTCTTTCCCGACGAAGCAGGGAAAGGATCCCTCATCTGGAGCTACGAGGCGGAAACGGGGCTCCTCTGGATGTGGGCGGGACCCTCGTGATTCCTCTCGAGTGGAGACGGGTATGTCGGGGAACTTCTTGATTTGCA
This sequence comes from Budorcas taxicolor, assembly GCF_023091745.1. Lineage (NCBI taxonomy): Eukaryota > Metazoa > Chordata > Mammalia > Artiodactyla > Bovidae > Budorcas > Budorcas taxicolor. The sequence continues at coordinate 89,499 of NW_026291518.1, forward strand.
CCAAGGGTGTGAAGGACCCTTTCGAAGTTCCAGAGGTGAGGTGTGATCAGCCTCGAGACGCCTCAGCGGAAATGGGCCTCATCTCGCCTGGAGGGGAGAACCTCCTGGATTTTTTCGTGTTGCGGCAGGTCTAACCGAGTTATGAATGGGACCTCAGGGACCCGCTCTGGTGGTCGCAGGAAAGGCCAGTCCCCATGCGAGTTGCTAGGGGAACTCTCGGGATTCCTCTCCGGTCCATGCCGGGTCTTAAGACCTTGTGTGGAGTCGGAGCCGGAACCTGAGGATTCCTCTCCAGGGTTGCCATGGATCTTGGGTTGTTTCTCAGTCTCACGAGTGGAGTCAGGCCTCGTCTCGTGTGGGGGCATGCACGTGCGCTTTCCTCCCGAGCTGCAGCAGTAGTGTCACGCTTCCTGTCACGTGGATCAAAGGATCTGTGGCTTTCCTTCGAGGCTGTCCCTCGAGGCTTTCCCACGAGGCTTTCCCACAGGACTGTGCCACGTGCCACCTTAGTGTGAGTCGATCCTCGGCGTGAAAGACGAGCCGGTGAAGGTAAAAGAGGTTCCTCTGGAATGGACTGAGACACCTGGGGGACTCTTGGAATGGTGGCACGACCCTGGAGTTCCTCTCGCCGTTCCTGTTGAGAGGGCCTCCTCTTGAGATGCGACGGGAACGCCGGGAACTCTTTCCCGACGAAGCAGGGAAAGGATCCCTCATCTGGAGCTACGAGGCGGAAACGGGGCTCCTCTGGATGTGGGCGGGACCCTCGTGATTCCTCTCGAGTGGAGACGGGTATGTCGGGGAACTTCTTGATTTGCACCAAGGGTGTGAAGGACCCTTTCTAAGTTCCAGAGGTGAGGTGTGATCAGCCTCGAGACGCCTCAGCGGAAATGGGCCTCATCTCGCCTGGAGGGGAGAACCTCCTGGATTTTCTCGTGTTGCGGCAGGTCTAACCGAGTTATGAATGGGACCTCAGGGACCCGCTCTGGTGGTCTCAGGAAAGGCCAGTCCCCATGCGAGTTGCTAGGGGACCTCTCGGGATTCCTCTCCGGTCCATGCCGGGTCTTAAGACCTTGTGTGGAGTCGGAGCCGGAACCTGAGGATTCCTCTCCAGTGTTGCCATGGATCTTGGGGTGTTTCTCAGTCTCACGAGTGGAGTCAGGCCTCGTCTCGTGTGGGGGCATGCACGTGCGCTTTCCTCCCGAGCTGCAGCAGTAGTGTCACGCTTCCTGTCACGTGGATCAAAGGATCTGTGGCTTTCCCTCGAGGCTGTCCCTCGAGGCTTTCCCACGAGGCTTTCCCACAGGACTGTGCCACGTGCCACCTTAGTGTGAGTCGATCCTCGGCGTGAAAGACGAGCCGGTGAAGGTAAAAGAGGTTCCTCTGGAATGGACTGAGACACCTGGGGGACTCTTGGAATGGTGGCACGACCCTGGAGTTCCTCTCGCCGTTCCTGTTGAGAGGGCCTCCTCTTGAGATGCGACAGGAACACCGGGAACTCTTTCCCGACGAAGCAGGGAAAGGATCCCTCATCTCGAGCTACGAGGCGGAAACGGGGCTCCTCTGGATGTGGGCGGGACTCTCGTGTTTCCTCTCTAGTGGAGGCGGGTATGTCGGGGAACTTCTTGATTTGCACCAAGGGTGTGAAGGACCCTTTCTAAGTTCCAGAGGTGAGGTGTGATCAGCCTCGAGACGCCTCAGCGGAAATGGGCCTCATCTCGCCTGGAGGGGAGAACCTCCTGGATTTTCTCGTGTTGCGGCAGGTCTAACCGAGTTATGAATGGGACCTCAGGGACCCGCTCTGGTGGTCTCAGGAAAGGCCAGTCCCCATGCGAGTTGCTAGGGGACCTCTCGGGATTCCTCTCCGGTCCATGCCGGGTCTTAAGACCTTGTGTGGAGTCGGAGCCGGAACCTGAGGATTCCTCTCCAGGGTTGCCATGGATCTTGGGGTGTTTCTCAGTCTCACGAGTGGAGTCAGGCCTCGTCTCGTGTGGGGGCATGCACGTGCGCTTTCCTCCCGAGCTGCAGCAGTAGTGTCACGCTTCCTGTCACGTGGATCAAAGGATCTGTGGCTTTCCCTCGAGGCTGTCCCTCGAGGCATTCCCACGAGGCTTTCCCACAGGGCTGTGCCACGTGCCACCTTGGTGTGAGTCGATCATCGGCGTGAAAGACGAGCCGGTGAAGGGAAAAGAGGTTCCTCTGGAATGGACTGAGACATCCGGGGGACTCTTGGAATGGTGGCACGACCCTGGAGTTCCTCTCGCCGTTCCTGTTGAGAGGGCCTCCTCTTGAGATGCGACGGGAACGCCGGGAACTCTTTCCCGACGAAGCAGGGAAAGGATCCCTCATCTCGAGCTTCGAGGCGGAAACGGGGCTCCTCTGGATGTGGGCGGACCCTCGTGTTTCCCCTCGAGTGGAGACGGGTAGGTCGGAGAACTTCTTGATTTGCACCAAGGGTGTGAAGGACCCTTTCGAAGTTCCAGAGGTGAGGTGTGATCAGCCTCGAGACGCCTCAGCGGAAATGGGACTCATCTCTCCTGGAGGGGAGAACCTCCTGGATTTTCTCGAGTTGCGGCAGCTCTTCTCGAGTTACGAAGGGGACCTCAGGGACCCGCTATGGTGGCCTCAGGAAAGGTCAGTCCCCATGCGAGTTGCTAGGGGCCATCTCGGAATTCCTCTCCTGTCCATGCCGGGGCTTAAGACCTTTTGTGGAGACGGGGCCGGAACCTGAGGATTCCTCTCCAGTGTTGCCATGGATCTTGGGGTGCTTCTGAGTCTCCCCAGGGGAGTCAGGCCTCGTCTCGAGTGGGGGCATGCACGTGCGCTTTCCTCCCGAGCTGCAGCAGTAGTGTCACGCTTCCTGTCACGTGGATCAAGGGATCTGTGGTTTCCCTCGAGGCTTTCGTTCGAGGCTTTCCCACGAGGCTTCCCACAGGGCTGTGCCACGTGCCACCTTGGTGGGAGTCGATCCTCGGCGTGAAAGACGAGCCGGTGAAGGGAAAAGAGGTTCCTCTGGAATGGACTGAGACATCTGGGGGACTCTTGGAATGGTGGCACGACCCTGGAGTTCCTCTCGCCGTTCCTGTTGAGAGGGCCTCCTCTTGAGATGCGACGGGAACGCCGGGAACTCTTTCCCGACGAAGCAGGGAAAGGATCCCTCATCTCGAGCTACGAGGCGGAAACGGGGCTCCTCTGGATGTGGGCGGGACCCTCGTGATTCCTCTCGAGTGGAGACGGGTATGTCGGGGAACTTCTTGATTTGCACCAAGGGTGTGAAGGACCCTTTCGAAGTTCCAGAGGTGAGGTGTGATCAGCCTCGAGACGCCTCAGCGGAAATGGGCCTCATCTCGCCTGGAGGGGAGAACCTCCTGGATTTTCTCGTGTTGCGGCAGGTCTAACCGAGTTATTAATGGGACCTCAGGGACCCGCTCTGGTGGTCTCAGGAAAGGCCAGTCCCCATGCGAGTTGCTAGGGGACCTCTCGGGATTCCTCTCCGGTCCATGCCGGGTCTTAAGACCTTGTGTGGAGTCGGAGCCGGAACCTGAGGATTCCTCTCCAGGGTTGCCATGGATCTTGGGGTGTTTCTCAGTCTCACGAGTGGAGTCAGGCCTCGTCTCGTGTGGGGGCATGCACGTGCGCTTTCCTCCCGAGCTGCAGCAGTAGTGTCACGCTTCCTGTCACGTGGATCAAAGGATCTGTGGCTTTCCCTCGAGGCTGTCCCTCGAGGCATTCCCACGAGGCTTTCCCACAGGGCTGTGCCACGTGCCACCTTGGTGTGAGTCGATCATCGGCGTGAAAGACGAGCCGGTGAAGGGAAAAGAGGTTCCTCTGGAATGGACTGAGACATCCGGGGGACTCTTGGAATGGTGGCACGACCCTGGAGTTCCTCTCGCCGTTCCTGTTGAGAGGGCCTCCTCTTGAGATGCGACGGGAACGCCGGGAACTCTTTCCCGACGAAGCAGGGAAAGGATCCCTCATCTCGAGCTTCGAGGCGGAAACGGGGCTCCTCTGGATGTGGGCGGACCCTCGTGTTTCCCCTCGAGTGGAGACGGGTAGGTCGGAGAACTTCTTGATTTGCACCAAGGGTGTGAAGGACCCTTTCGAAGTTCCAGAGGTGAGGTGTGATCAGCCTCGAGACGCCTCAGCGGAAATGGGACTCATCTCTCCTGGAGGGGAGAACCTCCTGGATTTTCTCGAGTTGCGGCAGCTCTTCTCGAGTTACGAAGGGGACCTCAGGGACCCGCTATGGTGGCCTCAGGAAAGGTCAGTCCCCATGCGAGTTGCTAGGGGCCATCTCGGAATTCCTCTCCCGTCCATGCCGGGGCTTAAGACCTTGTGTGGAGACGGGGCCGGAACCTGAGGATTCCTCTCCAGTGTTGCCATGGATCTTGGGGTGCTTCTGAGTCTCCCCAGGGGAGTCAGGCCTCGTCTCGAGTGGGGGCATGCACGTGCGCTTTCCTCCCGAGCTGCAGCAGTAGTGTCACGCTTCCTGTCACGTGGATCAAGGGATCTGTGGTTTCCCTCGAGGCTTTCGTTCGAGGCTCTCCCACGAGGCTTCCCACAGGGCTGTGCCACGTGCCACCTTGGTGGGAGTCGATCCTCGGCGTGAAAGACGAGCCGGTGAAGGGAAAAGAGGTTCCTCTGGAATGGACTGAGACATCTGGGGGACTCTTGGAATGGTGGCACGACCCTGGAGTTCCTCTCGCCGTTCCTGTTGAGAGGGCCTCCTCTTGAGATGCGACGGGAACGCCGGGAAGTCTTTCCCGACGAAGCAGGGAAAGGATCCCTCATCTCGAGCTACGAGGCGGAAACGGGGCTCCTCTGGATGTGGGCGGGACCCTCGTGATTCCTCTCGAGTGGAGACGGGTATGTCGGGGAACTTCTTGATTTGCACCAAGGGTGTGAAGGACCCTTTCGAAGTTCCAGAGGTGAGGTGTGATCAGCCTCGAGACGCCTCAGCGGAAATGGGCCTCATCTCGCCTGGAGGGGAGAACCTCCTGGATTTTCTCGTGTTGCGGCAGGTCTAACCGAGTTATGAATGGGACCTCAGGGACCCGCTCTGGTGGTCTCAGGAAAGGCCAGTCCCCATGCGAGTTGCTAGGGGACCTCTCGGGATTCCTCTCCGGTCCATGCCGGGTCTTAAGACCTTGTGTGGAGTCGGAGCCGGAACCTGAGGATTCCTCTCCAGTGTTGCCATGGATCTTGGGGTGTTTCTCAGTCTCACGAGTGGAGTCAGGCCTCGTCTCGTGTGGGGGCATGCACGTGTGCTTTCCTCCCGAGCTGCAGCAGTAGTGTCACGCTTCCTGTCACGTGGATCAAAGGATCTGTGGCTTTCCCTCGAGGCTGTCCCTCGAGGATTTCCCACGAGGCTTTCCCACAGGACTGTGCCACGTGCCACCTTAGTGTGAGTCGATCCTCGGCGTGAAAGACGAGCCGGTGAAGGTAAAAGAGGTTCCTCTGGAATGGACTGAGACACCTGGGGGACTCTTGGAATGGTGGCACGACCCTGGAGTTCCTCTCGCCGTTCCTGTTGAGAGGGCCTCCTCTTGAGATGCGACGGGAACGCCGGGAACTCTTTCCCGACGAAGCAGGGAAAGGATCCCTCATCTGGAGCTACGAGGCGGAAACGGGGCTCCTCTGGATGTGGGCGGGACCCTCGTGATTCCTCTCGAGTGGAGACGGGTATGTCGGGGAACTTCTTGATTTGCACCAAGGGTGTGAAGGACCCTTTCGAAGTTCCAGAGGTGAGGTGTGATCAGCCTCGAGATGTCTCAGCGGAAATGGCCTCATCTCGCCTGGAGGGGTGAACCTCCTGGTTTTCTCGAGTTGCGGCAGGTCTTCTCGACTTACGACGGGGACCTCAGGGACCCGCTCTGGTGGCCTCAGGAAAGGCCAGTCCCCATGCGAGGTGCTAGGGGACCTCTCGGGATTCCTCTCCCGTCCATGCCGGGGCCTCAGTCCTTGTGTGGATTCGGGGCCGGAACCTGAGGATTCCTCTCCAGTGTTGCCATGGATCTTGGGGTGCTTCTGAGTCTCCCCAGGGGAGTCAGGCCTCGTCTCGAGCGGGGGCATGCACGTGCGCTTTCCTCCAGAGCTGAAGCAGTAGTGTCACGCTTCCTGTCACGTGGATCAAGGGATCTGTGGCTTTCCCTCGAGGCTTTCCCTCGAGGCTTTCCCTCGAGGCATTTCCACGAGGCTTTCCCACAGGGCTGTGCCACGTGCCACCTTGGTGGGAGTCGATCCTCGGCGTGAAACACGAGCCGGTGAAGGGAAAAGAGGTTCCTCTGGAATGGACTGAGACATCTGGGGGACTCTTGGAGTGGTGGCACGACCCTGAAGTTTCTATCGCCATTCCTGTTGAGAGGGCCTCCTCTTGAGATGCGACGGGAACGCCGGGAACTCTTTCCCGACGAAGCAGGGAAAGGATCCCACATCTCGAGCTATGAGGCGGAAACGGGGCTCTTCTGGATGTGGGCGGGACCCTCGTGTTTCCTCTCGAGTGGAGACGGGTATGTCGGGGAACTTCTTGATTTGCACCAAGGGTGTGAAGGACCCTTTCTAATTTCCAGAGGGGAGGTGTGATCAGCCTCGAGACGCCTCAGCGGAAATGGGCCTCATCTCGCCTGGAGGGGAGAACCTCCTGGATTTTCTCGAGTTGCGGCAGGTCTAACCGAGTTATGAATGGGACCTCAGGGACCCGCTCTGTTGGTCTCAGGAAATGCCAGTCCCCATGCGAGTTGCTAGGGGGCCTCTCGGGATTCCTCTCCCGTCCATGCTGGTGCCTCAGTCCTTGTGTGGAGTCGGGGCCGGAACCTGAGGATTCCTCTCCAGTGTTGCCATGGATCTTGGGGTGCTTCTGAGTCTCCCCAGGGGAGTCAGGCCTCGTCTCGTTTGGGGCATGCACGTGCGCTATCCTCCCGAGCTGCAGCAGTAGTGTCACGCTTCCTGTCACGTGGATCAAGGGATTTGTGGCTTTCCCTCGAGGCTGTTACTCGAGGCTTTCCCACGAGGCTTTCCCACGAGGCTTTCCCACAGGGCTGTGCCACGTGCCACCTTGGTGTGAGTCGATCCTCGGCGTGAAAGACGAGCCGGTGAAGGGAAAAGAGGTTCCTCTGGAATGGACTGAGATATCTGGGGGACTCTTGGAATGGTGGCACGACCCTGGAGTTTCTCTCGCCGTTCCTGTTGAGAGGGCCTCCTTTTGAGATGCGACGGGAACGCCGGGAACTCTTTCCCGAAGAAGCAGGGAAAGGATCCCTCATCTCGATCTACGAGGCGGAAACGGGGCTCCTTTGGATGTGGGCGGGACCCTCGTGATTTCTCTCGAGTGGAGACGGCCAGGTCGGGGAACTTCTTGATTTGCACCAAGGGTGTGAAGGACCCTTTCGAAGTTCCAGAGGTGAGGTGTGATTAGCCTCGAGACACCTCAGCGGAAATGGGCCTCATCTCGCCTGGAGGGGAGAACCTCCTGGATTTTCTCGAGTTGCGGCAGGTCTTCTCGAGTTACGACGGGGACCTCAGGGACCCGCTCTGGTGGCCTCAGGAAAGGCCGGTCCCCATGCGAGTTGCTAGGGGGCCTCTCGGGATTCCTCTCCCTTCCATGCCGGGGCCTCAGTCCTTGTGTGGAGTCGGGGCTGGAACCTGAGGATTCCTCTCCAGTGTTGCCATGGATCTTGGGGTGCTTCTGAGTCTCCCCAGGGAAGTCAGGCCTCGTCTCGAGTGGGGGCATGCACGTGCGCTTTCCTCCCGAGCTGCAGCAGTAGTGTCACGCTTCCTGTCACGTGGATCAAGGGATCTGTGGCTTTCCCTCGAGGCTGTCCCTCGAGGCTTTCCCACGAGGCTTTCCCACAGGGCTGTGCCACGTGCCACCTTGGTGTGAGTCGATCCTCGGCGTGAAAGACAAGCCAGTGAAGGGAAAAGAGGTTCCTCTGGAATGGACTGAGACATCTGGGGGACTCTTGGAATGGTGGCACGACCCTGGAGTTCCTCTCGCCGTTCCTGTTTAGAGGGCCTCCTCTTGAGATGCGACGGGAACGCTGGGAACTCTTTCCCGATGAAGCAGGGAAAGAATCCCTCATCTCGAGCTACGAGGCCGAAACGGGGCTCCTCTGGATATGGGCGGGACCCTCGTGATTCCTCTCGAGTGGAGACGGGTATGTCGGGGAACTTCTTGATTTGCACCAAGGGTGTGAAGGACCCTTTCGACGTTGCAGAGGTGAGGTGTGATCAGCCTCGAGACGCCTCAGCGGAAATGGGCCTCATCTCGCCTGGAGGGGAGAACCTCCTGGATTTTCTCGAGTTGTGGCAGGTCTTCTCGAGTTAAGACGGGGACCTCAGGAACCCGGTCTGGTGGCCTCAGGAAAGGACAGTGCCCATGCGAGTTGCTAGGGGGCCTCTCGGGATTCCTCTCCCGTCCATGCCGGGGCCTCAGTCCTTGTGTGGAGTCGGGGCCGGAACCTGAGGATTCCTCTCCAGCGTTGCCATGGATCTTGGGGTGCTTCTGAGTCTCCCCAGGAGAGTCAGGCCTTGTCTCGTTTGGGGCCTGCACGTGCGCTATCCTCCCGAGCTGCAGCAGTAGTGTCACGCTTCCTGTCACGTGGATCAAGGGATCTGTGGCTTTCCCTCGAGGCTGTCCCTCGAGGCTTTCCCACGAGGCTTTCCCACAGGGCTGTGCCACGTGCCACCTTGGTGTGAGTCGATCCTCGGCGTGAAAGACGAGCCGGTGAAGGGAAAAGAGGTTCCTCTGGAATGGACTGAGACATCTGGGGGACTCTTGGAATGGTGGCACGACCCTGGAGTTCCTCTCGCCCTTCCTGTTGAGAGGGCCTCCTCTTGAGATGCGACGGGAACGCCGGGAACTCTTTCCCGACGAAGCAGGGAAAGGATCCCTCACCTCGAGCTACGAGGCGGAAACAGGGCTCCTCTGGTAGTGCGCGGGACCCTCGTGATTCCTCTCGAGTGGAGACGCGTATGTTGGGGAACTTCTTGATTTGCACCAAGGGTGTGAATGAGCCTTTCGAAGTTCCAGAGGGGAGGTGTGATCAGCCTCGAGACGCCTCAGCGGAAATGGGCCTCATCTCGCCTGGAGGGGAGAACCTCCTGGATTTTCTCGAGTTGCGGCAGGTCTTCTCGAGTTACGACGGGGACCTCAGGGACCCGCTCTGGTGGCCTCAGGAAAGGCTAGTCCCCATGCGAGTTGCTAGGCGGCCTCTCGGGATTCCTCTCCCGTCCATGGCGGGGCCTCAGTCCTTGTGTGGAGACGGGGCCGGAACCTGAGGATTCCTCTCCAGTGTTGCCATGGATCTTGGGGTGCTTCTGAGTCTCCCCAGGGGAGTCAGGCCTCGTCTCGATGGGGGCATGCACGTGCGCTTTCCTCCCGAGCTGCAGCAGTAGTGTCACGCTTCCTGTCACGTGGATCAAGGGATCTGTGGCTTTCCCTCGAGGCTGTCACTCGAGGCTTTCCCACGAGGCTTTCCCACGAGGCTTTCCCACAGGGATGTGCCACGTGCCACCTTGGTGGGAGTCGATCCTCGGCGTGAAAGACGAGCCGGTGAAGGGAAAAGAGGTTCCTCTGGAATGGACTGAGACATCTGGGGGACTCTTGGAATGGTGGCACGACCCTGGAGTTCCTCTCGCCGTTCCTGTTGAGAGGGCCTCCTCTTGAGATGCGACGGGAACGCCGGGAACTCTTTCCCGACGAAGCAGGGAAAGGATCCCTCATCTCGAGCTACGAGGCGGAAACGGGGCTCCTCTGGATGTGGGCGGGACCCTCGTGATTCCTCTCGAGTGGAGACGGCTAGGTCGGGGAACTTCTTGATTTGCACCAAGGGTGTGAAGGACCCTTTCGAAGTTCCAGAGGTGAGGTGTGATCAGCCTCGAGACGCCTCAGCGGAAATGGGCCTCATCTCGCCTGGAGGGGAGAACCTCCTGGATTTTCTCGAGTTGCGGCAGGTCTTCTCGAGTTACGACGGGGACCTCAGGGACCCGCTCTGGTGGCCTCAGGAAAGGCCAGTCCCCATGCGAGTTGCTAGGGGACCTCTCGGGATTCCTCTCCCGTCCATGTCGGGGCCTCACTCCTTGTGTGGAGTCGGGGCCGGAACCTGAGGATTCCTCTCCAGTGTTGCCATGGATCTTGGGGTGCTTCTGAGTCTCCCCAGGGGAGTCAGGCCTCGTCTCGAGTGGGGGCATGCACGTGCGCTTTCCTCCCGAGCTGCAGCAGTAGTGTCACGCTTCCTGTCACGTGGATCAAGGGATCTGTGGCTTTCCCTCGAGGCTGTCCCTCGAGGCTTTCCCGCGAGGCTTTCCCACAGGGCTGTGCCACGTGCCACCTTGGTGGGAGTCGATCCTCGGCGTGAAAGACGAGCCGGTGAAGGGAAAAGAGGTTCCTCTGGAATGGACTGAGACATCTGGGGGACTCTTGGAATGGTGGCACGACCCTGGAGTTCCTCTCGCCCTTCCTGTTGAGAGGGCCTCCTCTTGAGATGCGACGGGAACGCCGGGAACTCTTTCCCGACGAAGCAGGGAAAGGATCCCTCATCTCGAGCTACGAGGCGGAAACGGGGCTCCTCTGGATGTGGGTGGGACCCTCGTGATTCCTCTCGAGTGGAGACGGCTAGGTCGGGGAACTTCTTGATTTGCACCAAGGGTGTGAAGGACCCTTTCGAAGTTCCAGAGGTGAGGTGTGATCAGCCTCGAGACGCCTCAGCGGAAATGGGCCTCATCTCGCCTGGAGGGGAGAACCTCCTGGATTTTCTCGAGTTGCGGCAGGTCTTCTCGAGTTACGACGGGGACCTCAGGGACCCGCTCTGGTGGCCTCAGGAAAGGCCAGTCCCCATGCGAGTTGCTAGGGGACCTCTCGGGATTCCTCTCCCGTCCATGTCGGGGCCTCACTCCTTGTGTGGAGTCGGGGCCAGAACCTGAGGATTCCTCTCCAGTGTTGCCATGGATCTTGGGGTGCTTCTGAGTCTCCCCAGGGGAGTCAGGCCTCGTCTCGAGTGGGGGCATGCACGTGCGCTTTCCTCCCGAGCTGCAGCAGTAGTGTCACGCTTCCTGTCACGTGGATCAAGGGATCTGTGGCTTTCCCTCGAGGCTGTCCCTCGAGGCTTTCCCGCGAGGCTTTCCCACAGGGCTGTGCCACGTGCCACCTTGGTGTGAGTCGATCCTCGGCGTGAAAGACGAGCCGGTGAAGGGAAAAGAGGTTCCTCTGGAATGGACTGAGACATCTGGGGGACTCTTGGAATGGTGGCACGACCCTGGAGTTCCTCTCGCCGTTCCTGTTGAGAGGGCCTCCTCTTGAGATGCGACGGGAACGCCGGGAACTCTTTCCCGACGAAGCAGGGAAAGGATCCCTCATCTCGAGCTACGAGGCGGAAACGGGGCTCCTCTGGATGTGGGCGGGACCCTCGTGATTCCTCTCGAGTGGAGACGGCTTGGTCGGGGAACTACTTGATTTGCACCAAGGGTGTGAAGGACCCTTTCGAAGTTCCAGAGGTGAGGTGTGATCAGCCTCGAGACGCCTCAGCGGAAATGGGCCTCATCTCGCCTGGAGGGGAGAACCTCCTGGATTTTCTCGAGTTGCGGCAGGTCTTCTCGAGTTACGACGGGGACCTCAGGGACCCGCTCTGGTGGCCTCAGGAAAGGCCAGTCCCCATGCGAGTTGCTAGGGGACCTCTCGGGATTCCTCTCCCGTCCATGCCGGGGCCTCAGTCCTTGTGTGGAGTCGGGGCCGGAACCTGAGGATTCCTCTCCAGTGTTGCCATGGATCTTGGGGTGCTTCTGAGTCTCCCCAGGGGAGTCAGGCCTCGTCTCGAGTGGGGGCATGCACGTGCGCTTTCCTCCCGAGCTGCAGCAGTAGTGTCACGCTTCCTGTCACGTGGATCAAGGGATCTGTGGCTTTCCCTCGAGGCTGTCCCTCGAGGCTTTCCCACGAGGCTTTCCCACAGGGCTGTGCCACGTGCCACCTTGGTGGGAGTCGATCCTCGGCGTGAAAGACGAGCCAGTGAAGGGAAAAGAGGTTCCTCTGGAATGGACTGAGACATCTGGGGGACTCTTGGAATGGTGGCACGACCCTGGAGTTCCTCTCGCCGTTCCTGTTGAGAGGGCCTCCTCTTGAGATGCGACGGGAACGCCGGGAACTCTTTCCCGACGAAGCAGGGAAAGGATCCCTCATCTCGAGCTACGAGGGGGAAACGGGGCTCCTCTGGATGTGGGCGGGACCCTCGTGATTCCTCTCGAGTGGAGACGGCTAGGTCGGGGAACTTCTTGATTTGCACCAAGGGTGTGAAGGACCCTTTCGAAGTTCCAGAGGTGAGGTGTGATCAGCCTCGAGACGCCTCAGCGGAAATGGGCCTCATCTCGCCTGGAGGGGAGAACCTCCTGGATTTTCTCGAGTTGCGGCAGGTCTTCTCGAGTTACGACGGGGACCTCAGGGACCCGCTCTGGTGGCCTCAGGAAAGGCCAGTCCCCATGCGAGTTGCTAGGGGACCTCTCGGGATTCCTCTCCCGTTCATGTCGGGGCCTCACTCCTTGTGTGGAGTCGGGGCCGGAACCTGAGGATTCCTCTCCAGTGTTGCCATGGATCTTGGGGTGCTTCTGAGTCTCCCCAGGGGAGTCAGGCCTCGTCTCGAGTGGGGGCATGCACGTGCGCTTTCCTCCCGAGCTGCAGCAGTAGTGTCACGCTTCCTGTCACGTGGATCAAGGGATCTGTGGCTTTCCCTCAAGGCTGTCCCTCGAGGCTTTCCCACGAGGCTTTCCCACAGGGCTGTGCCACGTGCCACCTTGGTGGGAGTCGATCCTCGGCGTGAAAGACGAGCCGGTGAAGGGAAAAGAGGTTCCTCTGGAATGGACTGAGACATCTGGGGGACTCTTGGAATGGTGGCACGACCCTGGAGTTCCTCTCGCCGTTCCTGTTGAGAGGGCCTCCTCTTGAGATGCGACGGGAACGCCGGGAACTCTTTCCCGACGAAGCAGGGAAAGGATCCCTCATCTCGAGCTACGAGGCGGAAACGGGGCTCCTCTGGATGTGGGCGGGACCCTCGTGATTCCTCTCGAGTGGAGACGGCTAGATCGGGGAATTACTTGATTTGCACCAAGGGTGTGAAGGACCCTTTCGAAGTTCCAGAGGTGAGGTGTGATCAGCCTCGAGACGCCTCAGCGGAAATGGGCCTCATCTCGCCTGGAGGGGAGAACCTCCTGGATTTTCTCGAGTTGCGGCAGGTCTTCTCGAGTTACGACGGGGACCTCAGGGACCCGCTCTGGTGGCCTCAGGAAAGGCCAGTCCCCATGCGAGTTGCTAGGGGACCTCTCGGGATTCCTCTCCCGTCCATGTCGGGGCCTCACTCCTTGTGTGGAGTCGGGGCCGGAACCTGAGGATTCCTCTCCAGTGTTGCCATGGATCTTGGGGTGCTTCTGAGTCTCCCCAGGGGAGTCAGGCCTCGTCTCGAGTGGGGGCATGCACGTGCGCTTTCCTCCCGAGCTGCAGCAGTAGTGTCACGCTTCCTGTCACGTGGATCAAGGGATCTGTGGCTTTCCCTCGAGGCTGTCCCTCGAGGGTTTCCCACGAGGCTTTTCCACAGGGCTGTGCCACGTGTCACCTTGGTGGGAGTCGATCCTCGGCGTGAAAGACGAGCCGGTGAAGGGAAAAGAGGTTCCTCTGGAATGGACTGAGACATCTGGGGGACTCTTGGAATGGTGGCACGACCCTGGAGTTCCTCTCGCCGTTCCTGTTGAGAGGGCCTCCTCTTCACATGCGACAGGAACGCCGGGAACTCTTTCCCGACGAAGCAGGGAAAGGATCCCTCATCTCGAGCTACGAGGCGGAAACGGGGCTCCTCTGGATGTGGGCGGGACCCTCGTGATTCCTCTCGAGTGGAGACGGCTAGGTCGGGGAACTTCTTGATTTGCACCAAGGGTGTGAAGGACCCTTTCGAAGTTCCAGAGGTGAGGTGTGATCAGCCTCGAGACGCCTCAGCGGAAATGGGCCTCATCTCGCCTGGAGGGGAGAACCTCCTGGATTTTCTCGAGTTGCGGCAGGTCTTCTCGAGTTACGACGGGGACCTCAGGGACCCGCTCTGGTGGCCTCAGGAAAGGCCAGTCCCCATGCGAGTTGCTAGGGGACCTCTCGGGATTCCTCTCCCGTCCATGCCGGGGCCTCAGTCCTTGTGTGGAGTCGGGGCCGGAACCTGAGGATTCCTCTCCAGTGTTGCCATGGATCTTGGGGTGCTTCTGAGTCTCCCCAGGGGAGTCAGGCCTCGTCTCGAGTGGGGGCATGCATGTGCGCTTTCCTCCCGAGCTGCAGCAGTAGTGTCACGCTTCCTGTCACGTGGATCAAGGGATCTGTGGCTTTCCCTCGAGGCTGTCCCTCGAGGCTTTCCCGCGAGGCTTTCCCACAGGGCTGTGCCACGTGCCACCTTGGTGGGAGTCGATCCTCGGCGTGAAAGACGAGCCGGTGAAGGGAAAAGAGGTTCCTCTGGAATGGACTGAGACATCTGGGGGACTCTTGGAATGGTGGCACGACCCTGGAGTTCCTCTCGCCGTTCCTGTTGAGAGGGCCTCCTCTTGAGATGCGACGGGAACGCCGGGAACTCTTTCCCGACGAAGCAGGGAAAGGATCCCTCATCTCGAGCTACGAGGCGGAAACGGGGCTCCTCTGGATGTGGGCGGGACCCTCGTGATTCCTCTCGAGTGGAGACGGCTAGGTCGGGGAACTTCTTGATTTGCACCAAGGGTGTGAAGGACCCTTTCGAAGTTCCAGAGGTGAGGTGTGATCAGCCTCGAGACGCCTCAGCGGAAATGGGCCTCATCTCGCCTGGAGGGGAGAACCTCCTGGATTTTCTCGAGTTGCGGCAGGTCTTCTCGAGTTACGACGGGGACCTCAGGGACCCGCTCTGGTGGCCTCAGGAAAGGCCAGTCCCCATGCGAGTTGCTAGGGGACCTCTCGGGATTCCTCTCCCGTCCATGTCGGGGCCTCACTCCTTGTGTGGAGTCGGGGCCGGAACCTGAGGATTCCTCTCCAGTGTTGCCATGGATCTTGGGGTGCTTCTGAGTCTCCCCAGGGGAGTCAGGCCTCGTCTCGAGTGGGGGCATGCACGTGCGCTTTCCTCCCGAGCTGCAGCAGTAGTGTCACGCTTCCTGTCACGTGGATCAAGGGATCTGTGGCTTTCACTCGACGCTGTCCCTCGAGGGTTTCCCACGAGGCTTTCCCACAGGGCTGTGCCACGTGCCACCTTGGTGGGAGTCGATCCTCGGCGTGAAAGACGAGCCGGTGAAGGGAAAAGAGGTTCCTCTGGAATGGACTGAGACATCTGGGGGACTCTTGGAATGGTGGCACGACCCTGGAGTTCCTCTCGCCGTTCCTGTTGAGAGGGCCTCCTCTTGAGATGCGACGGGAACGCCGGGAACTCTTTCCCGACGAAGCAGGGAAAGGATCCCTCATCTCGAGCTACGAGGCGGAAACGGGGCTCCTCTGGATGTGGGCGGGCCCCTCGTGATTCCTCTCGAGTGGAGACGGCTAGGTCGGGGAACTTCTTGATTTGCACCAAGGGTGTGAAGGACCCTTTCGAAGTTCCAGAAGTGAGGTGTGATCAGCCTTGAGACGCCTCAGCGGAAATGGGCCTCATCTCGCCTGGAGGGGAGAACCTCCTGGATTTTCTCGAGTTGCGGCAGGTCTTCTCGAGTTACGACGGGGACCTCAGGGACCCGCTCTGGTGGCCTCAGGAAAGGCCAGTCCCCATGCGACTTGCTAGGGGCCATCTCGGGATTCCTCTCCCGTCCATGCCGGGGCCTCAGTCCTTGTGTTGTGTCGGGGCCGGAACCTGAGGATTCCTCTCCAGTGTTGCCATGGATCTTGGGGTGCTTCTGAGTCTCCCCAGGGGAGTCGGGCATCGTCTCGAGAGGGGGCATGCACGTGTGCTTTCCTCCCGAGCTGCAGCAGTAGTGTCACGCTTCCTGTCACCTGGATCAAGGGATCTGTGGCTTTCCCTCGAGGCTGTCCCTCGAGGCTTTCCCACGAGGCTTTCCCACAGGGCTGTGCCACGTGCCACCTTGGTGGGAGTCGATCCTCGGCCTGAAAGACGAGCTGGTGAAGGGAAAAGAGGTTCCTCTGGAATGGACTGAGACATCTGGGGGACTCTTGGAATGGTGGCACGACCCTGGAGTTCCTCTCGACGTTCCTGTTGAGAGGGCCTCCTCTTAAGATGCGACAGGAACACCGGGAACTCTTTCCCGACGAAGCAGGGAAAGGATCCCTCATCTCGAGCTACGAGGCGGAAACGGGGCTCGTCTGGATGTGGGCGGGACCCTCGTGATTCCTCTCGAGTGGAGACGGGTATGTCGGGGAACTTCTTGATTTGCACCAAGGGTGTGAAGGACCCTTTCTAAGTTCCAGAGGTGAGGTGTGATCAGCCTCGAGACGCCTCAGCGGAAATGGGCCTCATCTCGCCTGGAGGGGAGAACCTCCTGGATTTTCTCGAGTTGCGGCAGGTCTTCTCGAGTTACGAAGGGGACCTCAGGGAATCGCTCTGGTTGACTCAGGAAAGGCCAGTCCCCATGCGAGGTGCTAGGGGACCTCTCGGGATTCCTCTCCGGTCCATGCCGGGTCTTAAGACCTTGTGTGGAGTCGGAGCCGGAACCTGAGGATTCCTCTCCAGGGTTGCCATGGATCTTGGGGTGTTTCTCAGTCTCACGAGTGGAGTCAGGCCTCGTCTCGTGTGGGGGCATGCACGTGCGCTTTCCTCCCGAGCTGCAGCAGTAGTGTCACGCTTCCTGTCACGTGGATCAAAGGATCTGTGGCTTTCCCTCGAGGCTGTCCCTCGAGGCTTTCCCACGAGGCTTTCCCACAGGACTGTGCCACGTGCCACCTTAGTGTGAGTCGATCCTCGGCGTGAAAGACGAGCCGGTGAAGGTAAAAGAGGTTCCTCTGGAATGGACTGAGACACCTGGGGGACTCTTGGAATGGTGGCACGACCCTGGAGTTCCTCTCGCCGTTCCTGTTGAGAGGGCCTCCTCTTGAGATGCGACGGGAACGCCGGGAACTCTTTCCCGACGAAGCAGGGAAAGGATCCCTCATCTGGAGCTACGAGGCGGAAACGGGGCTCCTCTGGATGTGGGCGGGACCCTCGTGATTCCTCTCGAGTGGAGACGGGTATGTCGGGGAACTTCTTGATTTGCACCAAGGGTGTGAAGGACCCTTTCGAAGTTCCAGAGGTGAGGTGTGATCAGCCTCGAGACGCCTCAGCGGAAATGGGCCTCATCTCGCCTGGAGGGGAGAACCTCCTGGATTTTCTCGTGTTGCGGCAGGTCTAACCGAGTTATGAATGGGACCTCAGGGACCCGCTCTGGTGGTCTCAGGAAAGGCCAGTCCCCATGCGAGTTGCTAGGGGACCTCTCGGGATTCCTCTCCGGTCCATGCCGGGTCTTAAGACCTTGTGTGGAGTCGGAGCCGGAACCTGAGGATTCCTCTCCAGGGTTGCCATGGATCTTGGGGTGTTTCTCAGTCTCACGAGTGGAGTCAGGCCTCGTCTCGTGTGGGGGCATGCACGTGCGCTTTCCTCCCGAGCTGCAGCAGTAGTGTCACCCTTCCTGTCACGTGGATCAAAGGATCTGTGGCTTTCCCTCGAGGCTGTCCCTCGAGGCATTCCCACGAGGCTTTCCCACAGGGCTGTGCCACGTGCCACCTTGGTGTGAGTCGATCATCGGCGTGAAAGACGAGCCGGTGAAGGGAAAAGAGGTTCCTCTGGAATGGACTGAGACATCCGGGGGACTCTTGGAATGGTGGCACGACCCTGGAGTTCCTCTCGCCGTTCCTGTTGAGAGGGCCTCCTCTTGAGATGCGACGGGAACGCCGGGAACTCTTTCCCGACGAAGCAGGGAAAGGATCCCTCATCTCGAGCTTCGAGGCGGAAACGGGGCTCCTCTGGATGTGGGCGGACCCTCGTGTTTCCCCTCGAGTGGAGACGGGTAGGTCGGAGAACTTCTTGATTTGCACCAAGGGTGTGAAGGACCCTTTCGAAGTTCCAGAGGTGAGGTGTGATCAGCCTCGAGACGCCTCAGCGGAAATGGGACTCATCTCTCCTGGAGGGGAGAACCTCCTGGATTTTCTCGAGTTGCGGCAGCTCTTCTCGAGTTACGAAGGGGACCTCAGGGACCCGCTATGGTGGCCTCAGGAAAGGTCAGTCCCCATGCGAGTTGCTAGGGGCCATCTCGGAATTCCTCTCCCGTCCATGCCGGGGCTTAAGACCTTTTGTGGAGACGGGGCCGGAACCTGAGGATTCCTCTCCAGTGTTGCCATGGATCTTGGGGTGCTTCTGAGTCTCCCCAGGGGAGTCAGGCCTCGTCTCGAGTGGGGGCATGCACGTGCGCTTTCCTCCCGAGCTGCAGCAGTAGTGTCACGCTTCCTGTCACGTGGATCAAAGGATCTGTGGCTTTCCTTCGAGGCTGTCCCTCGAGGCTTTCCCACGAGGCTTTCCCACAGGACTGTGCCACGTGCCACCTTAGTGTGAGTCGATCCTCGGCGTGAAAGACGAGCCGGTGAAGGTAAAAGAGGTTCCTCTGGAATGGACTGAGACACCAGGGGGACTCTTGGAATGGTGGCACGACCCTGGAGTTCCTCTCGCCGTTCCTGTTGAGAGGGCCTCCTCTTGAGATGCGACGGGAACGCCGGGAACTCTTTCCCGACGAAGCAGGGAAAGGATCCCTCATCTGGAGCTACGAGGCGGAAACGGGGCTCCTCTGGATGTGGGCGGGACCCTCGTGATTCCTCTCGATTGGAGACGGGTATGTCGGGGAACTTCTTGATTTGCACCAAGGGTGTGAAGGACCCTTTCGAAGTTCCAGAGGTGAGGTGTGATCAGCCTCGAGACGCCTCAGCGGCAATGGGCCTCATCTCGCCTGGAGGGGAGAACCTCCTGGATTTTCTCGTGTTGCGGCAGGTCTAACCGAGTTATGAATGGGACCTCAGGGACCCGCTCTGGTGGTCTCAGGAAAGGCCAGTCCCCATGCGAGTTGCTAGGGGACCTCTCGGGATTCCTCTCCGGTCCATGCCGGGTCTTAAGACCTTGTGTGGAGTCGGAGCCGGAACCTGAGGTTTCCTCTCCAGTGTTGCCATGGATCTTGGGGTGTTTCTCAGTCTCACGAGTGGAGTCAGGCCTCGTCTCGTGTGGGGGCATGCACGTGCGCTTTCCTCCCGAGCTGCAGCAGTAGTGTCACGCTTCCTGTCACGTGGATCAAAGGATCTGTGGCTTTCCCTCGAGGCTGTCCCTCGAGGCTTTCCCACGAGGCTTTCCCACAGGACTGTGCCACGTGCCACCTTAGTGTGAGTCGATCCTCGGCGTGAAAGACGAGCCGGTGAAGGTAAAAGAGGTTCCTCTGGAATGGACTGAGACACCTGGGGGACTCTTGGAATGGTGGCACGACCCTGGAGTTCCTCTCGCCGTTCCTGTTGAGAGGGCCTCCTCTTGAGATGCGATGGGAACGCCGGGAACTCTTTCCCGACGAAGCAGGGAAAGGATCCCTCATCTGGAGCTACGAGGCGGAAACGGGGCTCCTCTGGATGTGGGCGGGACCCTCGTGATTCCTCTCGAGTGGAGACGGGTATGTCGGGGAACTTCTTGATTTGCACCAAGGGTGTGAAGGAGCCTTTCGAAGTTCCAGAGGTGAGGTGTGATCAGCCTCGAGATGTCTCAGCGGAAATGGCCTCATCTCGCCTGGAGGGGAGAACCTCCTGGATTTTCTCGAGTGCGGCAGGTCTTCTCGAGTTACGACGGGGACCTCAGGGACCCGCTATGGTGGCCTCAGGAAAGGCCAGTCCCCATGCGAGTTGCTAGGGGACCTTTCGGGATTCCTCTCCCGTCCATGCCGGGGCCTCAGTCCTTGTGTGGAGTCCGGACCGGAACCTGAGGATTCCTCTCCAGTGTTGCCATGGATCTTGGGGTGCTTCTGAGTCTCCCCAGGGGAGTCAGGCCTCGTCTCGAGTGGGGGCATGCACGTGCGCTTTCCTCCCGAGCTGCAGCAGTAGTGTCACGCTTCCTGTCACGTGGATCAAGGGATCTGTGGCTTTCCCTCGAGGCTGTCACTCGAGGCTTTCCCACGAGGCTTTCCCACAGGGATGTGCCACGTGCCACCTTGGTGTGAGTCGATCCTCGGCGTGAAAGACGAGCCGGTGAAGGGAAAAGAGGTTCCTCTGGAATGGACTGAGACATCTGGGGGACTCTTGGAATGGTGGCACGACCCTGGAGTTCCTCTCGCCGTTCCTGTTGAGAGGGCCTCCTTTTGAGATGCGATGGGAACGCCGGGAACTCTTTCGCGACGAAGCAGGGAAAGGATCCCTCATCTCGATCTACGAGGTGGAAACGGGGCTCCTCTGGATGTGGGCGGGACCCTCGTGATTCCTCTCGAGTGGAGACGGGTATGTCGGGGAACTTCTTTATTTGCACCAAGGGTGTGAAGGACCCTTTCGAAGTTCCAGAGGTGAGGTGTGATCATCCTCGAGACGCCTCAGCGGAAATGGGCCTCATCTCGCCTGGAGGGGAGAACCTCCTGGATTTTCTCGAGTGCGGCAGGTCTTCTCGAGTTACGACGGGGACCTCAGGGACCCGCTCTGGTGGCCTCAGGAAAGGCCAGTCCCCATGCGAGTTGCTAGGGGACCTTTCGGGATTCCTCTCCCGTCCATGCCGGGGCCTCAGTCCTTGTGTGGAGTCCGGACCGGAACCTGAGGATTCCTCTCCAGTGTTGCCATGGATCTTGGGGTGCTTCTGAGTCTCCCCAGGGGAGTCAGGCCTCGTCTCGAGTGGGGGCATGCACGTGCGCTTTCCTCCCGAGCTGCAGCAGTATGGTCACGCTTCCTGTCACGTGGATCAAGGGATCTGTGGCTTTCCCTCGAGGCTGTCCCTCGAGGCTTTCCCACGAGGCTTTCCCACAGGGCTGTGCCACGTGCCACCTTGGTGTGAGTCGATCCTCGGCGTGAAAGACGAGCCGGTGAAGGGAAAAGAGGTTCCTCTGGAATGGACTGAGACATCTGGGGGACTCTTGGAATGGTGGCACGACCCTGGAGTTCCTCTCGCCATTCCTGTTGAGAGGGCCTCCTCTTGAGATGCGACGGAAATGCCGGGAACTCTTTCCCGACGAAGCAGGGAAAGCATCCCTCATCTCGAGCTACGAGGCGGAAACGGGGCTCCTCTGGATGTGGGCGGGACCCTCGTGATTCCTCTCGAGTGGAGACGGGTATGTCGGGGAACTTCTTGATTTGCACCAAGGGTGTGAAGGAGCCTTTCGAAGTTCCAGAGGTGAGGTGTGATCAGCCTCGAGATGCCTCAGCGGAAATGGGCCTCATCTCGCCTGGAGGGGAGAACCTCCCGGATTTTCTCGATTGCGGCAGGTCTTCTCGAGTTACGACAGGGACCTCAGGGACCCCCTCTGTTGGCCTCAGGAAAGGCCAGTCCCCATGCGAGTTGCTAGGGGGCCTCTCGGGATTCCTCTCCCGTCCATGCCGGGGCCTCAGTCCTTGTGTGGAGTCAGGGCCGGAACCTGAGGATTCCTCTCCAGTGTTGCCATGGATCTTGGCGTGCTTCTGAGTCTCCCCAGGGGAGTCAGGCCTCGTCTCGAGTGGGGGCATGCACGTGCGCTTTCCTCCCGAGCTGCAGCAGTAGTGTCACGCTTCCTGTCACGTGGATCAAGGGATCTGTGGCTTTCCCTCGAGGCTTTCCCACAGGGCGGTGCTACGTGCCACCCTGGTGTGACTCGATCCTCGGCGTGAAAGACGAGCCGGTGAAGGGAAAAGAGGTTCCTCTGGAATGGACTGAGACATCTGGGGTACTCTTGGAATGGTGGCACGACCCTGGAGTTCCTCTCGCCGTTCCTGTGAGAGGGCCTCCTCTTGAGATGCGACTGAAACGCCGGGAACTCTTTCCCGACGAAGCAGGGAAAGGATCCCTCATCTCGAGCTACGAGGGGGAAACGGGGCTCCTCTGGATGTGGGCGGGACCCTCGTGATTCCCCTCAAGTGGAGACGGGTATGTCGGGGAACTTCTTGATTTGCACCAACGGTGTGAAGGAGCCTTGCGAAGTTCCAGAGGTGAGGTGTGATCAGCCTCGAGACGCCTCAGCGGAAATGGGCCTCATCTCGCCTGGAGGGGAGAACCTCCTGGATTTTCTCGAGTTGCGGCAGGTCTTCTCGAGTTACGACGGGGACCTCAGGGACCCGCTCTGGTGGCCTCAGGAAAGGCCAGTCCCCATGCGAGTTGCTAGGGGACCTCTCGGGATTCCTCTCCCGTCCATGCCGGGGCCTCAGTCCTTGTGTGGAGTTGGGGCCGGAACCTGAGGATTCCTCTCTAGTGTTGCCATGGATCTTGGGGTGCTTCTGAGTCTCCCCAGGGGAGTCAGGCCTCGTCTCGAGTGGGGGCATGCACGTGCGCTTTCCTCCCGAGCTGCAGCAGTAGTGTCACGCTTCCTGTCACGTGGATCAAGGGATCTGTGGCTTTCCCTCGAGGCTGTCCCTCGAGGCTTTCCCACGAGGCTTTCCCACAGGGCTGTGCCACGTGCCACCTTGGTGTGAGTCGATCCTCGGCGTGAAAGACGAGCCGGTGAAGGGAAAAGAGGTTCCTCTGGAATGGACTGAGACATCTGGGGGACTCTTGGAATGGTGGCACGACCCTGGAGTTCCTCTCGCCGTTCCTGTTGAGAGGGCCTCCTCTTGAGAGGCGACGGGAATGCCGGGAATTCTTTCCCGACGAAGCAGGGATAGGATCCCTCATCTCGATCTACGAGGCGGAAACGGGGCTCCTATGGATGTGGGCGGGACCCTCGTGATTCCTCTCGAGTGGAGACGGGTATGTCGGGGAACTTCTTGATTTGCACCAAGGGTGTGAAGGACCCTTTCGAAGTTGCAGAGGTGAGGTGTGATCAGCCTCGAGACGCCTCAGCGGAAATGGGCCTCATCTCACCTGGAGGAGAGAACCTTCCGGATTTTCTCGAGTTGCGGCAGGTCTTCTCGAGTTACGACGGGGACCTCAGGGACCCGCTCTGGTGGCCCAGCAAAGGCCAGTCCCCAAGCAAGTTGCTAGTGGACCTCTCGGGATTCCTCTCCCGTCCATGCCGGGGCCTCAGTCCTTGTGTGGAGTCGGGGCCGGAACCTGAGGATTCCTCTCCAGTGTTGCCATGGATCTTGGGGTGCTTCTGAGTCTCCCCAGGGGAGTCAGGCCTCGTCTCGAGTGGGGGCATGCACGTGCGCTTTCCTCCCGAGCTGCAGCAGTAGTGTCACGCTTCCTGTCACGTGGATCAAGGGATCTGTGGCTTTCCCTCGAGGCTGTCCCTCGAGGCTTTGCACCGAGGCTTTCCCACAGGGCTGTGCCAAGTGCCACCTTGGTGTGAGTCGATCCTCGGCGTGAAAGACGAGCCGGTGAATGGAAAAGAGGTTCCTCTGGAATGGACTGAGACATCTGGGGGACTCTTGGAATGGTGGCACGACCCTGGAGATCCTCTCGCCGTTCCTGTTGAGAGAGCCTCCTCTTTAGATGCGACGGGAACGCCGGGAACTCTTTCCCGATGAAGCAGGGAAAGCATCCCTCATCTCGAGCTACGAGGCGGATACGGGGTCCTCTGGATGTGGGCGGGACCCTCGTGACTCCTCTAGAGTGGAGACGGGTATGTCGGGGAACTTCTTGATTTGCAGCAGGGGTGTGAAGGAGCCTTTCGAAGTTCCAGAGGTGAGGTGTGATAAGCCTCGAGACGCCTCAGCGGAAATGGGCCTCATCTCGCATGGAGGGGAGAACCTCCTGGATTTTATCGAGTTGCGGCAGGTCTTCTCGTGTTACGAAGGGGACCTCAGGGACCCGCTCTGGTGGCCTCAGGAAAGGCCAGTCCCCATGCGAGTTGCTAGGGGGCCTCTCGGGATTCCTCTCCCGTCCATGCCGGGGCCTCAGTCCTTGTGTGGAGTCGGGGCCGGAACCTGAGGTTTCCTCTCCAGTGTTGCCATGGATCTTGGGGTGCTTCTGGGTCTCCTCAGGGGAGTCAGGCCTAGTCTCGAGTGGGGGCATGCACGTGCGCTTTCCTCCCGAGCTGCAGCAGTAGTGTCACGCTTCCTGTCACGTGGATCAAGGGATCTGTGTCTTTCCCTCGAGGCTGTCCCTCGAGGCTTTCCCACGAGGCTTTCCCACAGGGCTGTGCCACGTGCCACCTTGGTGTGAGTCGATCCTCGGCGTGAAAGACGAGCCGGTGAAGGGAAAAGAGGTTCCTCTTGAATGGACTGAGACATCTGGGGGACTCTTGGAATGGTGGCATGACCCTAGAGTTCCTCTCGCCGTTCCTGTTGAGAGGGCCTCCTCTTGAGATGCGACTGGAACGCCGGGAACTCTTTCCCGACGAAGCAGGGAAAGGATCCCTCATCTCGAGCTACGAGGCGGAAACGGGGCTCCTCTGGATGTGGGCGGGACCCTCGTGATTCCTCTCGAGTGGAGACGGGTATGTCGGGGAACTTCTTGATTTGCACCAAGGGTGTGAAGGACCCTTTCGAAGTTCCAGAGGGGAGGTGTGATCAGCCTCGAGACGCCTCAGCAGAAATGGGCCTCATCTCGCCTGGAGGGGAGAACCTCCTGGATTTTCTCGAGTTGCGGCAGGTCTTCTCGAGTTACGACGGGGACCTCAGGGACCCGCTCTGTGGGCCTCAGGAAAGGCCAGTCCCCATGCGAGTTGCTAGGGGACCTCTCGGGATTCCTCTCCCGTCCGTGCCGGGGCCTCAGTCCTTGTGTGGAGTCGGGGCCAGAACCTGAGGATTCCTCTCCAGTGTTGCCATGGATCTTGGGGTGCTTCTGAGTCTCCCCAGGGGAGTCAGGCCTCGTCTCGAGTGGGGGCATGCACGTGCGCTTTCCTCCCGAGCTGCAGCAGTAGTGTCACACTTCCTGTCACGTGGATCCAGGGATCTGTGGCTTTCCCTCGAGGCTGTCCCTCGAGGCTTTCCCACGAGGCTTTCCCACAGGGCGGTGCTACGTGCAACCCTGGTGTGACTCGATCGTCGGCTTGAAAGACGAGCCGGTGAAGGGAAAAGAGGTTCCTCTGGAATGGACTGAGACATCTGGGGTACTCTTGGAATGGTGGCACGACCCTGGAGTTCCTCTCGCCGTTCCTGTTGAGAGGGCCTCCTCTTGAGATGCGACGGGAACGCCGGGAACTCTTTCCCGACGAAGCAGGGAAAGGATCCCTCATCTCGAGCTACGAGGGGGAAACGGGGCTCCTCTGGATGTGGGCGGGACCCTCGTGATTCCCCTCGAGTGGAGACGGGTATGTCGGGGAACTTCTTGATTTGCACCAATGGTGTGAAGGAGCCTTGCGAAGTTCCAGAGGTGAGGTGTGATCAGCCTCGAGACGCCTCAGCGGAAATGGGCCTCATCTCGCCTGGAGGGGATAACCTCCTGGATTTTCTCGAGTTGCGGCAGGTCTTCTCAAGTTACGACGGGGACCTCAGGGACCCGCTCTGGTGGCCTCAGGAAAGGCCAGTCCCCATGCGAGTTGCTAGGGGACCTCTCGGGATTCCTCTCCCGTCCATGCCGGGGCCTCAGTCCTTGTGTGGAGTCGGGGCCGGAACCTGAGGATTCCTCTCCAGTGTTGCCATGGATCTTGGGGTGCTTCTGAGTCTCTTCAGGGTAGTCAGGCCTCGTCTCGAGTGGGGCCATGCACGTGCGCTTTCCTCCCGAGCTGCAGCAGTAGTGTCACGCTTCCTGTCATTGGATCAAGGGATCTGTGGCTTTCCCTCGAGGCTGTCCCTCGAGGCTTTCCCACGAGGCTTTCCCACAGGGCTGTGCCACGTGCCACCTTGGTGTGAGTCGATCCTCGGCGTGAAAGAAGAGCCGGTGATGGGAAAAGAGGTTCCTCTTGAATGGACTGAGACATCTGGGGCACTCTTGGAATGGTGGCACGACCCTGGAGTTCCTCTCGCCGTTCCTGTTGAGAGGGCCTCCTCTTGAGATGCGACTGGAACGCCGGGAACTCTTTCCCGACGAAGCAGGGAAAGGATCCCTCATCTCGATCTCCGAGGCGGAAACGGGGCTCCTCTGGATGTGGGCGGGACCCTCGTGATTCCTCTCGAGTGGAGACGGGTATGTCGGGGAACTTCTTGATTTGCACCAAGGGTGTGAAGGAGCCTTTCGAAGTTCCAGAGGTGAGGTGTGATCAGCCTCGAGACGCCTCAGCGGAAATGGGCCTCATCTCGCCTGGAGGGGAGAACCTCCTGGATTTTCTCGAGTTGCGGCAGGTCTTCTCGAGTTACGACGGGGACCTCAGGGACCCGCTCTGGTGGCCTCAGGAAAGGCCAGTCCCCATGCGAGTTGCTAGGGGACCTCTCGGGATTCCTCTCCCGTCCATGCCGGGGCCTCAGTCCTTGTGTGGAGTCGGGGCCGGAACCTGAGGATTTCTCTCCAGTGTTGCCATGGATCTTGGGGTGCTTCTTAGTCTCCCCAGGGGAGTCAGGCGTCGTCTCGAGTGGGAGCATGCACGTGCGCTTTCCTCCCGAGCTGCAGCAGTAGTGTCACGCTTCCTGTCACGTGGATCAAGGAATCTGTGGCTTTCACTCGACGCTGTCCCTCGAGGCTTTCCCACGAGGCTTTCCCACAGGGCTGTGCCACGTGCCACCTTGGTGTGAGTCGATCCTCGGCGTGAAAGACGAGCCGGTGAAGGGAAAAGAGGTTCCTCTGGAATGGACTGAGACATCTGGGGGACTCTTGGAATGGTGGCACGACCCTGGAGTTCCTCTCGCCGTTCCTGTTGAGAGGGCCTCCTCTTGAGATGCGACGGGAACGCCGGGAACTCTTTCCCGACGAAGCAGGGAAAGGATCCCTCATCTCGAGCTACGAGGCGGAAACGGGGCTCCTCTGGATGTGGGCGGGACCCTCGTGATTCCTCTCGAGTGGAGACGGGTATGTTGGGGAACTTCTTCATTTGCACCAAGGGTGTGAAGGACCCTTTCGAAGTTCCAGAGGTGAGGTGTTATCAGTCTCGAGACGCCTCAGCGGAAATGGGCCTCATCTCGCCTGGAGGGGAGAACCTCCTGGATTTTCTCGAGTTGCGGCAGGTCTTCTCGAGTTACGACGGGGACCTCAGGGACCCGCTCTGGTGGCCTCAGGAAAGGCCGGTCCCCATGCGAGTTGCTAGGGGGCCTCTCGGGATTCCTCTCCCATCCATGCCGGGGCCTCAGTCCTTGTGTGGAGTCAGGGCTGGAACCTGAGGATTCCTCTCCAGTGTTGCCATGGATCTTGGGGTGCTTCTGAGTCTCCCCAGGGGAGTCAGGCCTCGTCTCGAGTGGGGGCATGCACGTGCGCTTTCCTCCCGAGCTGCACAGTAGTGTCACGCTTCCTGTCACGTGGATCAAGGGATCTGTGGCTTTCCCTCGAGGCTGTCCCTCGAGGCTTTCCCACGAGGCTTTCCCACAGGGCTGTGCCACGTGCCACCTTGGTGTGAGTCGATCCTCGGCGTGAAAGACGAGCCGGTGAAGGGAAAAGAGGTTCCTCTGGAATGGACTGAGACATCTGGGGGACTCTTGGAATGGTGGCACGACCCTGGAGTTCCTCTCGCCGTTCCTGTTGAGAGGGCCTCCTCTTGAGAGGCGACGGGAATGTCGGGAACTCTTTCCCTACGAAGCAGGGAAAGGATCCCTCATCTCGATCTACGAGGCGGAAACGGGGCTCCTCTGGATGTGGGCGGGACCCTCGTGATTCCTCTCGAGTGGAGACGGGTATGTCGGGGAACTTCTTGATTTGCACCAAGGGTGTGAAGGACCCTTTCGAAGTTCCAGAGGTGAGGTGTGATCAGCCTCGAGACGCCTCAGCGGAAATGGGCCTCATCTCACCTGGAGGGGAGAACCTTCCGGATTTTCTCGAGTTGCGGCAGGTCTTCTCGAGTAAAGACTGGGACCTCAGGGACCCGCTCTGGTGGCCTCAGGAAAGGCCAGTCCCCATGCAAGTTGCTAGGGGACCTCTCGGGATTCCTCTCCCGTCCATGCCGGGGCCTCAGTCCTTGTGTGGAGTCGGGGCCGGAACCTGAGGATTCCTCTCCAGTGTTGCCATGGATCTTGGGGTGCTTCTGAGTCTCCCCAGGGGAGTCAGGCCTCGTCTCGTGTGGGGGCATGCACGTGCGCTTTCCTCCCGAGCTGCAGCAGTAGTGTCACGCTTCCTGTCACGTGGATCAAGGGATCTGTGGCTTTCCCTCGAGGCTGTCCCTCGAGGCTTTGCACCGAGGCTTTCCCACAGGGCTGTGCCAAGTGCCACCTTGGTGTGAGTCGATCCTCGGCGTGAAAGACGAGCCGGTGAATGGAAAAGAGGTTCCTCTGGAATGGACTGAGACATCTGGGGGACTCTTGGAATGGTGGCACGACCCTGGAGTTCCTCTCGCCGTTCCTGTTGAGAGAGCCTCCTCTTTAGATGCGACGGGAACGCCGGGAACTCTTTCCCGATGAAGCAGGGAAAGCATCCCTCATCTCGAGCTACGAGGCGGATACGGGGTCCTCTGGATGTGGGCGGGACCCTCGTGACTCCTCTAGAGTGGAGACGGGTATGTCGGGGAACTTCTTGATTTGCAGCAGGGGTGTGAAGGAGCCTTTCGAAGTTCCAGAGGTGAGGTGTGATAAGCCTCGAGACGCCTCAGCGGAAATGGGCCTCATCTCACCTGGAGGGGAGAACCTCCTGGATTTTATCGAGTTGCGGCAGGTCTTCTCGTGTTACGAAGGGGACCTCAGGGACCCGCTCTGGTGGCCTCAGGAAAGGCCAGTCCCCATGCGAGTTGCTAGGGGGCCTCTCGGGATTCCTCTCCCGTCCATGCCGGGGCCTCAGTCCTTGTGTGGAGTCGGGGCCGGAACCTGAGGTTTCCTCTCCAGTGTTGCCATGGATCTTGGGGTGCTTCTGGGTCTCCTCAGGGGAGTCAGGCCTAGTCTCGAGTGGGGGCATGCACGTGCGCTTTCCTCCCGAGCTGCAGCAGTAGTGTCACGCTTCCTGTCACGTGGATCAAGGGATCTGTGGCTTTCCCTCGAGGCTGTCCCTCGAGGCTTTCCCACGAGGCTTTCCCACAGGGCTGTGCCACGTGCCACCTTGGTGTGAGTCGATCCTCGGCGTGAAAGACGAGCCGGTGAAGGGAAAAGAGGTTCCTCTTGAATGGACTGAGACATCTGGGGGACTCTTGGAATGGTGGCATGACCCTAGAGTTCCTCTCGCCGTTCCTGTTGAGAGGGCCTCCTCTTGAGATGCGACTGGAACGCCGGGAACTCTTTCCCGACGAAGCAGGGAAAGGATCCCTCATCTCGAGCTACGAGGCGGAAACGGGGCTCCTCTGGATGTGGGCGGGACCCTCGTGATTCCCCTCGAGTGGAGACGGGTATGTCGGGGAACTTCTTGATTTGCACCAAGGGTGTGAAGGACCCTTTCGAAGTTCCAGAGGGGAGGTGTGATCAGCCTCGAGACGCCTCAGCAGAAATGGGCCTCATCTCGCCTGGAGGGGAGAACCTCCTGGATTTTCTCGAGTTGCGGCAGGTCTTCTCGAGTTACGACGGGGACCTCAGGGACCCGCTCTGTGGGCCTCAGGAAAGGCCAGTCCCCATGCGAGTTGCTAGGGGAACTCTAGGGATTCCTCTCCCGTCCGTGCCGGGGCCTCAGTCCTTGTGTGGAGTCGGGGCCAGAACCTGAGGATTCCTCTCCAGTGTTGCCATGGATCTTGGGGTGCTTCTGAGTCTCCCCAGGGGAGTCAGGCCTCGTCTCGAGTGGGGGCATGCACGTGCGCTTTCCTCCCGAGCTGCAGCAGTAGTGTCACACTTCCTGTCACGTGGATCCAGGGATCTGTGGCTTTCCCTCGAGGCTGTCCCTCGAGGCTTTCCCACGAGGCTTTCCCACAGGGCGGTGCTACGTGCAACCCTGGTGTGACTCGATCGTCGGCTTGAAAGACGAGCCGGTGAAGGGAAAAGAGGTTCCTCTGGAATGGACTGAGACATCTGGGGGACTCTTGGAATGGTGGCACGACCCTGGAGTTCCTCTCGCCGTTCCTGTTGAGAGGGCCTCCTCTTGAGATGCGACGGGAACGCCGGGAACTCTTTCCCGACGAAGCAGGGAAAGGATCCCTCATCTCGAGCTACGAGGGGGAAACGGGGCTCCTCTGGATGTGGGCGGGACCCTCGTGATTCCCCTCGAGTGGAGACGGGTATGTCGGGGAACTTCTTGATTTGCACCAAGGGTGTGAAGGAGCCTTGCGAAGTTCCAGAGGTGAGGTGTGATCAGCCTCGAGACGCCTCAGCGGAAATGGGCCTCATCTCGCCTGGAGGGGAGAACCTCCTGGATTTTCTCGAGTTGCGGCAGGTCTTCTCAAGTTACGACGGGGACCTCAGGGACCCGCTCTGGTGGCCTCAGGAAAGGCCAGTCCCCATGCGAGTTGCTAGGGGACCTCTCGGGATTCCTCTCCCGTCCATGCCGGGGCCTCAGTCCTTGTGTGGAGTCGGGGCCGGAACCTGAGGATTCCTCTCCAGTGTTGCCATGGATCTTGGGGTGCTTCTGAGTCTCCCCAGGGTAGTCAGGCCTCGTCTCGAGTGGGGCCATGCACGTGCGCTTTCCTCCCGAGCTGCAGCAGTAGTGTCACGCTTCCTGTCATTGGATCAAGGGATCTGTGGCTTTCCCTCGAGGCTGTCCCTCGAGGCTTTCCCACGAGGCTTTCCCACAGGGCTGTGCCACGTGCCACCTTGGTGTGAGTCGATCCTCGGCGTGAAAGGAGAGCCGGTGATGGGAAAAGAGGTTCCTCTTGAATGGACTGAGACATCTGGGGGACTCTTGGAATGGTGGCACGACCCTGGAGTTCCTCTCGCCGTTCCTGTTGAGAGGGCCTCCTCTTGAGATGCGACTGGAACGCCGGGAACTCTTTCCCGACGAAGCAGGGAAAGGATCCCTCATCTCGATCTCCGAGGCGGAAACGGGGCTCCTTTGGATGTGGGCGGGACCCTCGTGATTCCTCTCGAGTGGAGACGGGTATGTCGGGGAACTTCTTGATTTGCACCAAGGGTGTGAAGGAGCCTTTCGAAGTTCCAGAGGTGAGGTGTGATCAGCCTCGAGACGCCTCAGCAGAAATGGGCCTCATCTCGCCTGGAGGGGAGAACCTCCTGGATTTTCTCGAGTTGCGGCAGGTCTTCTCGAGTTACGACGGGGACCTCAGGGACCCGCTCTGGTGGCCTCAGGAAAGGCCAGTCCCCATGCGAGTTGCTAGGGGACCTCTCGGGATTCCTCTCCCGTCCATGCCGGGGCCTCAGTCCTTGTGTGGAGTCGGGGCCGGAACCTGAGGATTCCTCTCCAGTGTTGCCATGGATCTTGGGGTGCTTCTGAGTCTCTTCAGGGTAGTCAGGCCTCGTCTCGAGTGGGGCCATGCACGTGCGCTTTCCTCCCGAGCTGCAGCAGTAGTGTCACGCTTCCTGTCATTGGATCAAGGGATCTGTGGCTTTCCCTCGAGGCTGTCCCTCGAGGCTTTCCCACGAGGCTTTCCCACAGGGCTGTGCCACGTGCCACCTTGGTGTGAGTCGATCCTCGGCGTGAAAGAAGAGCCGGTGATGGGAAAAGAGGTTCCTCTTGAATGGACTGAGACATCTGGGGGACTCTTGGAATGGTGGCACGACCCTGGAGTTCCTCTCGCCGTTCCTGTTGAGAGGGCCTCCTCTTGAGATGCGACTGGAACGCCGGGAACTCTTTCCCGACGAAGCAGGGAAAGGATCCCTCATCTCGATCTCCGAGGCGGAAACGGGGCTCCTCTGGATGTGGGCGGGACCCTCGTGATTCCTCTCGAGTGGAGACGGGTATGTCGGGGAACTTCTTGATTTGCACCAAGGGTGTGAAGGAGCCTTTCGAAGTTCCAGAGGTGAGGTGTGATCAGCCTCGAGACGCCTCAGCGGAAATGGGCCTCATCTCGCCTGGAGGGGAGAACCTCCTGGATTTTCTCGAGTTGCGGCAGGTCTTCTCGAGTTACGACGGGGACCTCAGGGACCCGCTCTGGTGGCCTCAGGAAAGGCCAGTCCCCATGCGAGTTGCTAGGGGACCTCTCGGGATTCCTCTCCCGTCCATGCCGGGGCCTCAGTCCTTGTGTGGAGTCGGGGCCGGAACCTGAGGATTTCTCTCCAGTGTTGCCATGGATCTTGGGGTGCTTCTTAGTCTCCCCAGGGGAGTCAGGCGTCGTCTCGAGTGGGGGCATGCACGTGCGCTTTCCTCCCGAGCTGCAGCAGTAGTGTCACGCTTCCTGTCACGTGGATCAAGGAATCTGTGGCTTTCACTCGACGCTGTCCCTCGAGGCTTTCCCACGAGGCTTTCCCACAGGGCTGTGCCACGTGCCACCTTGGTGTGAGTCGATCATCGGCGTGAAAGACGAGCCGGTGAAGGGAAAAGAGGTTCCTCTGGAATGGACTGAGACATCTGGGGGACTCTTGGAATGGTGGCACGACCCTGGAGTTCCTCTCGCCGTTCCTGTTGAGAGGGCCTCCTCTTGAGATGCGACGGGAACGCCGGGAACTCTTTCCCGACGAAGCAGGGAAAGGATCCCTCATCTCGAGCTACGAGGCGGAAACGGGGCTCCTCTGGATGTGGGCGGGACCCTCGTGATTCCTCTCGAGTGGAGACGGGTATGTTGGGGAACTTCTTCATTTGCACCAAGGGTGTGAAGGACCCTTTCGAAGTTCCAGAGGTGAGGTGTTATCAGTCTCGAGACGCCTCAGCGGAAATGGGCCTCATCTCGCCTGGAGGGGAGAACCTCCTGGATTTTCTCGAGTTGCGGCAGGTCTTCTCGAGTTACGACGGGGACCTCAGGGACCCGCTCTGGTGGCCTCAGGAAAGGCCGGTCCCCATGCGAGTTGCTAGGGGGCCTCTCGGGATTCCTCTCCCATCCATGCCGGGGCCTCAGTCCTTGTGTGGAGTCAGGGCTGGAACCTGAGGATTCCTCTCCAGTGTTGCCATGGATCTTGGGGTGCTTCTGAGTCTCCCCAGGGGAGTCAGGCCTCGTCTCGAGTGGGGGCATGCACGTGCGCTTTCCTCCCGAGCTGCACAGTAGTGTCACGCTTCCTGTCACGTGGATCAAGGGATCTGTGGCTTTCCCTCGAGGCTGTCCCTCGAGGCTTTCCCACGAGGCTTTCCCACAGGGCTGTGCCACGTGCCACCTTGGTGTGAGTCGATCCTCGGCGTGAAAGACGAGCCGGTGAAGGGAAAAGAGGTTCCTCTGGAATGGACTGAGACATCTGGGGGACTCTTGGAATGGTGGCACGACCCTGGAGTTCCTCTCGCCGTTCCTGTTGAGAGGGCCTCCTCTTGAGAGGCGACGGGAATGTCGGGAACTCTTTCCCTACGAAGCAGGGAAAGGATCCCTCATCTCGATCTACGAGGCGGAAACGGGGCTCCTCTGGATGTGGGCGGGACCCTCGTGATTCCTCTCGAGTGGAGACGGGTATGTCGGGGAACTTCTTGATTTGCACCAAGGGTGTGAAGGACCCTTTCGAAGTTCCAGAGGTGAGGTGTGATCAGCCTCGAGACGCCTCAGCGGAAATGGGCCTCATCTCACCTGGAGGGGAGAACCTTCCGGATTTTCTCGAGTTGCGGCAGGTCTTCTCGAGTAAAGACTGGGACCTCAGGGACCCGCTCTGGTGGCCTCAGGAAAGGCCAGTCCCCATGCAAGTTGCTAGGGGACCTCTCGGGATTCCTCTCCCGTCCATGCCGGGGCCTCAGTCCTTGTGTGGAGTCGGGGCCGGAACCTGAGGATTCCTCTCCAGTGTTGCCATGGATCTTGGGGTGCTTCTGAGTCTCCCCAGGGGAGTCAGGCCTCGTCTCGTGTGGGGGCATGCACGTGCGCTTTCCTCCCGAGCTGCAGCAGTAGTGTCACGCTTCCTGTCACGTGGATCAAGGGATCTGTGGCTTTCCCTCGAGGCTGTCCCTCGAGGCTTTGCACCGAGGCTTTCCCACAGGGCTGTGCCAAGTGCCACCTTGGTGTGAGTCGATCCTCGGCGTGAAAGACGAGCCGGTGAATGGAAAAGAGGTTCCTCTGGAATGGACTGAGACATCTGGGGGACTCTTGGAATGGTGGCACGACCCTGGAGTTCCTCTCGCCGTTCCTGTTGAGAGAGCCTCCTCTTTAGATGCGACGGGAACGCCGGGAACTCTTTCCCGATGAAGCAGGGAAAGCATCCCTCATCTCGAGCTACGAGGCGGATACGGGGTCCTCTGGATGTGGGCGGGACCCTCGTGACTCCTCTAGAGTGGAGACGGGTATGTCGGGGAACTTCTTGATTTGCAGCAGGGGTGTGAAGGAGCCTTTCGAAGTTCCAGAGGTGAGGTGTGATAAGCCTCGAGACGCCTCAGCGGAAATGGGCCTCATCTCGCCTGGAGGGGAGAACCTCCTGGATTTTATCGAGTTGCGGCAGGTCTTCTCGTGTTACGAAGGGGACCTCAGGGACCCGCTCTGTGGGCCTCAGGAAAGGCCAGTCCCCATGCGAGTTGCTAGGGGAACTCTCGGGATTCCTCTCCCGTCCGTGCCGGGGCCTCAGTCCTTGTGTGGAGTCGGGGCCAGAACCTGAGGATTCCTCTCCAGTGTTGCCATGGATCTTGGGGTGCTTCTGAGTCTCCCCAGGGGAGTCAGGCCTCGTCTCGAGTGGGGGCATGCACGTGCGCTTTCCTCCCGAGCTGCAGCAGTAGTGTCACACTTCCTGTCACGTGGATCCAGGGATCTGTGGCTTTCCCTCGAGGCTGTCCCTCGAGGCTTTCCCACGAGGCTTTCCCACAGGGCGGTGCTACGTGCAACCCTGGTGTGACTCGATCGTCGGCTTGAAAGACGAGCCGGTGAAGGGAAAAGAGGTTCCTCTGGAATGGACTGAGACATCTGGGGTACTCTTGGAATGGTGGCACGACCCTGGAGTTCCTCTCGCCGTTCCTGTTGAGAGGGCCTCCTCTTGAGATGCGACGGGAACGCCGGGAACTCTTTCCCGACGAAGCAGGGAAAGGATCCCTCATCTCGAGCTACGAGGGGGAAACGGGGCTCCTCTGGATGTGGGCGGGACCCTCGTGATTCCCCTCGAGTGGAGACGGGTATGTCGGGGAACTTCTTGATTTGCACCAAGGGTGTGAAGGAGCCTTGCGAAGTTCCAGAGGTGAGGTGTGATCAGCCTCGAGACGCCTCAGCGGAAATGGGCCTCATCTCGCCTGGAGGGGAGAACCTCCTGGATTTTCTCGAGTTGCGGCAGGTCTTCTCAAGTTACGACGGGGACCTCAGGGACCCGCTCTGGTGGCCTCAGGAAAGGCCAGTCCCCATGCGAGTTGCTAGGGGACCTCTCGGGATTCCTCTCCCGTCCATGCCGGGGCCTCAGTCCTTGTGTGGAGTCGGGGCCGGAACCTGAGGATTCCTCTCCAGTGTTGCCATGGATCTTGGGGTGCTTCTGAGTCTCCCCAGGGGAGTCAGGCCTCGTCTCGAGTGGGGGCATGCACGTGCGCTTTCCTCCCGAGCTGCAGCAGTAGTGTCACGCTTCCTGTCACGTGGATCAAGGGATCTGTGGCTTTCCCTCGAGGCTGTCCCTCGAGGCTTTCCCACGAGGCTTTCCCACAGGGCTGTGCCACGTGCCACCTTGGTGTGAGTCGATCCTCGGCGTGAAAGACGAGCCGGTGAAGGGAA
Organism: Budorcas taxicolor; assembly: GCF_023091745.1. Classification (NCBI taxonomy): domain Eukaryota; kingdom Metazoa; phylum Chordata; class Mammalia; order Artiodactyla; family Bovidae; genus Budorcas; species Budorcas taxicolor. The sequence goes on from NW_026291518.1 coordinate 125,127, forward strand.
AAGAGGATCCTCTGGAATGGAGTGAGACATCCGGGGAACTCTTGGAATGGTGGCACGACCCTGGAGTTCCTCTCTCCGTTCCTGTTGAGAGGGCCTCCTCTTGAGATGCGACTGGAACGCCGGGAACTCTTTCCCGATGAAGCAGGGAAAGGATCCCTCATCTCGAGCTACGAGGCGGAAACGGGGCTTCTCTGGATGTGGGCGGGACCCTCGTGATTCCTCTCGAGTGGAGACGGGTATGTCGGGGAACTTCTTGATTTGCACCAAGGGTGTGAAGGAGCCTTTCGAAGTTCCAGAGGTGAGGTGTGATCAGCCTCGAGACGCCTCAGCGGAAATGGGCCTCATCTCGCCTGGAGGGGAGAACCTCCTGGATTTTCTCGAGTTGCGGCAGGTCTTCTCGAGTTACGACGGGGACCTCAGGGACCGCTCTGGTGGCCTCAGGAAAGGCCAGTCCCCATGCGAGTTGCTAGGGTACCTCTCGGGATTCCTCTCCCGTCCATGCCGGGGCCTCAGTCCTTGTGTGGAGTCGGGGCCGGAACCTGAGGATTCCTCTCCTGTGTTGCCATGGATCTTGGGGAGCTTCTAAGTCTCCCCAGGGGAGTCAGGCCTCGTCTCGAGTGGGGGCATGCACGTGCGCTTTCCTCCCGAGCTGCAGCAGTAGCGTCACGCTTCCTGTCACGTGGATGAAGGGATCTGTGGCTTTCCCTCGAGGCTGTCCCTCGAGGCTTTCCCACGAGGCTTTCCCACAGGGCTGTGCCACGTACCACCTTGGTGTGAGTCGATCCTCGGCGTGAAAGACGAGCCAGTGAAGGGAAAAGAGGTTCCTCTGGAATGGACTGAGACATCTGGGGGACTCTTGGAATGGTGGCAAGACCCTGGAATTCCTCTCTCCGTTCCTGTTGAGAGGGCCTCCTCTTGAGATGCGACGGGAACGCCGGGAACTCTTTCCCGACGAAGCAGGGAAAGGATCCCTCATCTCGAGCTACGAGGCGGAAACGGGGCTCCTCTGGATGTGGGCGGGACCCTCGTGATTCCCCTCGAGTGGAGACGGGTATGTCGGGGAACTTCTTGATTTGCACCAAGGGTGTGAAGGACCCTTTCGAAGTTCCAGAGGTGAGGTGTGATCAGCCTCGAGACGCCTCAGCGGAAATGGGCCTCATCTCGCCTGGAGGGGAGAACCTCCTGGATTTTCTCGAGTTCCGGCAGGTCTTCTCAAGTTACGACGGGGACCTCAGGGACCGCTCTGGTGGCCTCAGGAAAGGCCAGTCCCCATGCGAGTTGCTAGGGGACCTCTCGGGATTCCTCTCCCGTCCATGCCGGGGCCTCAGTCCTTGTGTGGAGTCGGGGCCGGAACCTGAGGATTCCTCTCCAGTGTTGCCATGGATCTTGGGGAGCTTCTGAGTCTCCCCATGGGAGTCAGGCAGCCTCTCGAGTGGGGGCATGCACGTGCACTTTCCTCCCGAGCTGCAGCAGTAGTGTCACGCTTCCTGTCACTTGGATCAAGGGATATGTGGCTTTCCCTCGAGGCTGTCCCTCGAGGCTTTCCCACGAGGCTTTCCCACAGGGCTGTGCCACGTGCCACCTTGGTGTGAGTCGATCCTCGGCGTGAAAGACGAGCCGGTGAAGGGAAAAGAGGTTCCTCTGGAATGGACTGAGACATCTGGGGGACTCTTGGAATGGTGGCACGACCCTGGAGTTCCTCTCGCCGTTCCTGTTGAGAGGGCCTCCTCTTGAGAGGCGACGGGAATGTCGGGAACTCTTTCCCTACGAAGCAGGGAAAGGATCCCTCATCTCGATCTACGAGGCGGAAACGGGGCTCCTCTGGATGTGGGCGGGACCCTCGTGATTCCTCTCGAGTGGAGACGGGTATGTCGGGGAACTTCTTGATTTGCACCAAGGGTGTGAAGGACCCTTTCGAAGTTCCAGAGGTGAGGTGTGATCATCCTCGAGACGCCTCAGCGGAAATGGGCCTCATCTCGCCTGGAGGGGAGAACCTCCTGGATTTTCTCGAGTTGCGGCAGGTCTTCTCGAGTTACGACGGGGACCTCAGGGACCGCTCTGGTGGCCTCAGGAAAGGCCAGTCCCCATGCGAGTTGCTAGGGTACCTCTCGGGATTCCTCTCCCGTCCATGCCGGGGCCTCAGTCCTTGTGTGGAGTCGGGGCCGGAACCTGAGGATTCCTCTCCAGTGTTGCCATGGATCTTGGGGTGCTTCTGTGTCTCCCCAGGGGAGTCAGGACTCGTCTTGAGTGGGGGCATGCACGTGCGCTTTCCTCCCGAGCTGCAGCAGTAGTGTCACGCTTCCTGTCACGTGGATCAAGGGATCTGTGGCTTTCCCTCGAGGCTGTCCCTCGAGGCTTTCCCACGAGGCTTTCCCACAGGGCTGTGCCACGTGCCACCCTGGTGTGAGTCGATCCTCGGCGTGAAAGACAAGCCGGTGAAGGGAAAAGAGGTTCCTCTGGAATGGACTGAGACATCTGGGGTACTCTTGGAATGGTGGCAAGACCCTGGAGTTCCTCTCGCCCTTCCTGTTGAGAGGGCCTCCTCTTGAGATGCGACTGGAACGCCGGGAACTCTTTCCCGACGAAGCAGGGAAAGGATCCCTCATCTCGATCTACGAGGCGAAAACGGGGCTCCTCTGGATGTGGGCGGGACCCTCGTGATTCCCCTCGAGTGGAGACGGGTATGTCGGGGAACTTCTTGATTTGCACCAAGGGTGTGAGGGAGCCTTTCGAAGTTCCAGAGGTGAGGTGTGATCAGCCTCGAGTCGCCTCAGCGGAAATGGGCCTCATCTCGCCTGGAGGGGAGAACCTCCTGGATTTTCTCGAGTTGCGGCAGGTCTTCTCGAGTTACGACGGGGACCTCAGGGACCCGCTCTGGTGGCCTCAGGAAAGGCCAGTCCCCATGCGAGTTGCTAGGGGACCTCTCGGGATTCCTCTCCCGTCCATGCCGGGGCCTCAGTCCTTGTGTGGAGTCGGGGCCGGAACCTGAGGATTCCTCTCCAGTGTTGCCATGGATCTTGGGGTGCTTCTGTGTCTCCCCAGGGGATTCAGGACTCGTCTTGAGTGGGGGCATGCACGTGCGCTTTCCTCCCGAGCTGCAGCAGTAGTGTCACGCTTCCTGTCACGTGGATCAAGGGATCTGTGGCTTTCCCTCGAGGCTGTCCCTCGAGGCTTTCCCACGAGGCTTTCCCACAGGGCTGTGCCACGTGCCACCCTGGTGTGAGTCGATCCTCGGCGTGAAAGACGAGCCGGTGAAGGGAAAAGACGTTCCTCTGGAATGGACTGAGACATCTGGGGGACTCTTGGAATGGTGGCAAGACCCTGGAGTTCCTCTCGCCGTTCTTGTTGAGAGGGCTTCCTCTTGAGATGCGACGGGAACGCCGGGAACTCTTTCCCGACGAAGCAGGGAAAGGATCCCTCATCTCGATCTACGAGGTGAAAACGGGGCTCCTCTGGATGTGGGCGGGACCCTCGTGATTCCCCTCGAGTGGAGACGGGTATGTCGGGGAACTTCTTGATTTGCACCAGGGGTGTGAAGGAGCCTTTCGAAGTTCCAGAGGTGAGGTGTGATCAGCCTCGAGACGCCTCAGCGGAAATGGGCCTCATCTCGCCTGGAGGGGAGAACCTCCTGGATTTTCTCGAGTTCCGGCAGGTCTTCTCAAGTTACGACGGGGACCTCAGGGACCGCTCTGGTGGCCTCAGGAAAGGCCAGTCCCCATGCGAGTTGCTAGGGGACCTCTCGGGATTCCTCTCCCGTCCATGCCGGGGCCTCAGTCCTTGTGTGGAGTCGGGGCCGGAACCTGAGGATTCCTCTCCAGTGTTGCCATGGATCTTGGGGAGCTTCTGAGTCTCCCCATGGGAGTCAGGCAGCCTCTCGAGTGGGGGCATGCACGTGCACTTTCCTCCCGAGCTGCAGCAGTAGTGTCACGCTTCCTGTCACTTGGATCAAGGGATATGTGGCTTTCCCTCGAGGCTGTCCCTCGAGGCTTTCCCACGAGGCTTTCCCACAGGGCTGTGCCACGTGCCACCTTGGTGTGAGTCGATCCTCGGCGTGAAAGACGAGCCGGTGAAGGGAAAAGAGGTTCCTCTGGAATGGACTGAGACATCTGGGGGACTCTTGGAATGGTGGCACGACCCTGGAGTTCCTCTCGCCGTTCCTGTTGAGAGGGCCTCCTCTTGAGATGCGACGGGAACGCCGGGAACTCTTTCCCGACGAAGCAGGGAAAGGATCCCTCATCTCGAGCTACGAGGCGGAAACGGGGCTCCTCTGGATGTGGGCGGGACCCTCGTGATTCCTCTCGCGTGGAGACGGGTATGTCGGGGAACTTCTTGATTTGCACCAAGGGTGTGAAGGACCCTTTCGAAGTTCCAGAGGTGAGGTGTGATCAGCCTCGAGACGCCTCATCGGAAATGGGCCTCATCTCGCCTGGAGGGGAGAACCTCCTGGATTTTCTCGAGTTGCGGCAGGTCTTCTCGAGTTACGACGGGGACCTCAGGGACCCGCTCTTGTGGCCTCAGGAAAGGCCAGTCCCCATGCGAGTTGCTAGGGGACCTCTCGGGATTCCTCTCCCGTCCATGCCGGGGCCTCAGTCCTTGTGTGGAGTCGGGGCCGGAACCTGAGGATTCCTCTCCAGTGTTGCCATGGATCTTGGGGTGCTTCTGTGTCTCCCCAGGGGAGTCAGGACTCGTCTTGAGTGGGGGCATGCACGTGCGCTTTCCTCCCGAGCTGCAGCAGTAGTGTCACGCTTCCTGTCACGTGGATCAAGGGATCTGTGGCTTTCCCTCGAGGCTGTCCCTCGAGGCTTTCCCACGAGGCTTTCCCACAGGGCTGTGCCACGTGCCACCCTGGTGTGAGTCGATCCTCGGCGTGAAAGACAAGCCGGTGAAGGGAAAAGAGGTTCCTCTGGAATGGACTGAGACATCTGGGGTACTCTTGGAAGGGTGGCAAGACCCTGGAGTTCCTCTCGCCCTTCCTGTTGAGAGGGCCTCCTCTTGAGATGCGACTGGAACGCCGGGAACTCTTTCCCGACGAAGCAGGGAAAGGATCCCTCATCTCGATCTACGAGGCGAAAACGGGGCTCCTCTGGATGTGGGCGGGACCCTCGTGATTCCCCTCGAGTGGAGACGGGTATGTCGGGGAACTTCTTGATTTGCACCAAGGGTGTGAGGGAGCCTTTCGAAGTTCCAGAGGTGAGGTGTGATCAGCCTCGAGTCGCCTCAGCGGAAATGGGCCTCATCTCGCCTGGAGGGGAGAACCTCCTGGATTTTCTCGAGTTGCGGCAGGTCTTCTCGAGTTACGACGGGGACCTCAGGGACCCGCTCTGGTGGCCTCAGGAAAGGCCAGTCCCCATGCGAGTTGCTAGGGGACCTCTCGGGATTCCTCTCCCGTCCATGCCGGGGCCTCAGTCCTTGTGTGGAGTCGGGGCCGGAACCTGAGGATTCCTCTCCAGTGTTGCCATGGATCTTGGGGTGCTTCTGTGTCTCCCCAGGGGATTCAGGACTCGTCTTGAGTGGGGGCATGCACGTGCGCTTTTCTTCCGAGCTGCAGCAGTAGTGTCACGCTTCCTGTCACGTGGATCAAGGGATCTGTGGCTTTCCCTCGAGGCTGTCCCTCGAGGCTTTCCCACGAGGCTTTCCCACAGGGCTGTGCCACGTGCCACCCTGGTGTGAGTCGATCCTCGGCGTGAAAGACGAGCCGGTGAAGGGAAAAGACGTTCCTCTGGAATGGACTGAGACATCTGGGGGACTCTTGGAATGGTGGCAAGACCCTGGAGTTCCTCTCGCCGTTCTTGTTGAGAGGGCTTCCTCTTGAGATGCGACGGGAACGCCGGGAACTCTTTCCCGACGAAGCAGGGAAAGGATCCCTCATCTCGATCTACGAGGTGAAAACGGGGCTCCTCTGGATGTGGGCGGGACCCTCGTGATTCCCCTCGAGTGGAGACGGGTATGTCGGGGAACTTCTTGATTTGCACCAGGGGTGTGAAGGAGCCTTTCGAAGTTCCAGAGGTGAGGTGTGATCAGCCTCGAGACGCCTCAGCGGAAATGGGCCTCATCTCGCCTGGAGGGGAGAACCTCCTGGATTTTCTCGAGTTGCGGCAGGTCTTCTCGAGTTACGACGGGGACCTCAGGGACCCTCTCTGGTGGCCTCAGGAAAGGCCAGTCCCCATGCGAGTTGCTAGGGGACCTCTCGGGATTCCTCTCCCGTCCATGCCGGGGCCTCAGTCCTTGTGTGGAGTCGGGGCCGGAACCTGAGGATTCCTCTCCAGTGTTGCCATGGATCTTGGGGTGCTTCTGAGTCTCCCCAGGGGAGTCAGGCCTCGTCTCGAGTGGGGGCATGCACGTGCGCTTTCCTCCCGAGCTGCAGCAGTAGTGTCACGCTTCCTGTCACGTGGATCAAGGGATCTGTGGCTTTCCCTCGAGGCTGTCCCTCGAGGCTTTCCCACGAGGCTTTCCCACAGGGCTGTGCCACGTGCCACCTTGGTGTGAGTCGATCCTCGGCGTGAAAGACGAGCCGGTGAAGGGAAAAGAGGTTCCTCTGGAATGGACTGAGACATCTGGGGGACTCGTCGAATGGTGGCACGACCCTGGAGTTCCTCTCGCCGTTCCTGTTGAGAGGGCCTCCTCTTGGGATGCGACTGGAACGCCGGGAACTCTTTCCCGACGAAGCAGGGAAAGGATCCCTCATCTCGAGCTACCAGGCGGAAACGGGGCTCCTCTGGATGTGGGCGGGACCCTCGTGATTCCCCTCGAGTGGAGACGGGTATGTCGGGGAACTTCTTGATTTGCACCAAGGGTGTGAAGGACCCTTTCGAAGTTGCAGAGGTGAGGTGTGATCAGCCTCGAGACGCCTCAGCGGAAATGGGCCTCATCTCGCCTGGAGGGGAGAGCCTCCTGGATTTTCTCAAGTTGCGGCAGGTCTTCTCGAGTTACGACGGGGACCTCAGGGACCCGCTCTGGTGGCCTCAGGAAAGGCCAGTCCCCATGCGAGTTGCTAGGGGGCCTCTCGGGATTCCTCTCCCGTCCATTCCGGGGCCTCAGTCCTTGTGTGGAGTCGGGGCCGGAACCTGAGGATTCCTCTCCAGTGTTGCCATGGATCTTGGGGTGCTTCTGAGTCTCCCCAGGGGAGTCAGGCCTCGTCTCGAGTGGGGGCATGCACGTGTGCTTTCCTCCCGAGCTGCAGCAGTAGTGTCACGCTTCCTGTCACGTGGATCAAGGGATCTGTGGCTTTCCCTCGAGGCTGTCCCTCGAGGCTTTCCCACGAGGCTTTCCCACAGGGCTGTGCCACGTGCCACCTTGGTGTGAGTCGATCCTCGGCGTGAAAGACGAGCCGGTGAAGGGAAAAGAGGTTCCTCTGGAATGGACTGAGACATCTGGGGAACTCTTGGAATGGTGGCACGACCCTGGAGTTCCTCTCACCGTTCCTGTTGAGAGGGCCTCCTCTTGAGATGCGACTGGAACGCCGGGAACTCTTTCCCGATGAAGCAGGGAAAGGATCCCTCATCTCGAGCTACGAGGCGGAAACGGGGCTCCTCTGGATGTGGGCGGGACCCTCGTGATTCCCCTCGAGTGGAGACGGGTATGTCGGGGAACTTCTTGATTTGCACCAAGGGTGTGAGGGACCCTTTCGAAGTTCCAGAGGTTAGGTGTGATCAGCCTCGAGACGCCTCAGCGGAAATGGGCCTCATCTCGCCTGGAGGGGAGAACCTCCTGGATTTTCTCGAGTTGCGGCAGGTCTTCTCGAGTTACGACGGGGACCTCAGGGACCCGCTCTGGTGGCCTCAGGAAAGGCCAGTCCCCATGCGAGTTGCTAGGGGGCCTCTTGGGATTCCTCTCCCGTCCATGCCGGGGCCTCAGTCCTTGTGTGGAGTCGGGGCCGGAACCTGAGGATTCCTCTTCAGTGTTGCCATGGATCTTGGGGTGCTTCTGAGTCTCCCCAGGGGAGTCAGGCCTCGTCTCGAGTGGGGGCATGCACGTGCGCTTTCCTCCCGAGCTGCAGCAGTAGTGTCACGCTTCCTGTCACGTGGATCAAGGGATCTGTGGCTTTCCCTCGAGGCTGTCCCTCGAGGCTTTCCCACGAGGCTTTCCCACAGGGCTGTGCCACGTGCCACCTTGGTGTGAGTCGATCCTCGGCGTGAAAGACGAGCCGGTGAAGGGAAAAGAGGTTCCTCTGGAATGGACTGAGACATCTGGGGGACTCTTGGAATGGTGGCACGACCCTGGAGTTCCTCTCGCCGTTCCTGTTGAGAGGGCCTCCTCTTGAGATGCGACGGGAACGCCGGGAACTCTTTCCCGACGAAGCAGGGAAAGGATCCCTCATCTCGAGCTACGAGGCGGAAACGGGGCTCCTCTGGATGTGGGCGGGACCCTCGTGATTCCTCTCGAGTGGAGACGGGTATGTCGGGGAACTTCTTGATTTGCACCAAGGGTGTGAAGGACCCTTTCGAAGTTCCAGAGGTGAGGTGTGATCAGCCTCGAGACGCCTCAGAGGAAATGGGCCTCATCTCGCCTGGAGGGGAGAACCTCCTGGATTTTCTCGAGTTGCGGCAGGTCTTCTCGAGTTACGACGGGGACCTCAGGGACCCGCTCTGGTGGCCTCAGGAAAGGCCAGTCCCCATGCGAGTTGCTAGGGGACCTCTCGGGATTCCTCTCCCGTCCATGCCGGGGCCTCAGTCCTTGTGTGGAGTCGGGGCCGGAACCTGAGGATTCCTCTCCAGTGTTGCCATGGATCTTGGGGTGCTTCTGAGTTTCCCCAGGGGAGTCAGGCCTCGTCTCTAGTGGGGGCATGCACGTGCGCTTTCCTCCCGAGCTGCAGCAGTAGTGTCACGCTTCCTGTCACGTGGATCAAGGGATCTGTGGCTTTCCCTCGAGGCTGTCCCTCGAGGCTTTCCCAAGAGGCTTTCCCACAGGGCTGTGCCACGTGCCACCTCGGTGTGAGTCGATCCTCGGCGTGAAAGACGAGCCGGTGAAGGGAAAAGAGTTTCCTCTGCAATGGACTGAAGCATCTGGGGGACGCTTGGAATTGTGGCACGACCCTGGAGTTCCTCTCGCCGTTCCTGTTGAGAGGGCCTCCTCTTGAGATGCGACGGGAACGCCGGGAACTCTTTCCCGACGAAGCAGGGAAAGGATCCCTCATCTCGAGTTACGAGGCGGAAACGGGGCTCCTCTGGATGTGGGCGGGACCCTCGTGATTCCTCTCGATTGGAGACGGGTATGTCGGGGAACTTCTTGATTTGCACCAAGGGTGTGAAGGACCCTTTCGAAGTTCCAGAGGTTAGGTGTGATCAGCCTCGAGACGCCTCAGCGGAAATGGGCCTCATCTCGCCTGGAGGGGAGAACCTCCTGGATTTTCTCGAGTTGCGGCAGGTCTTCTCGAGTTACGACGGGGACCGCAGGGACCCGCTCTGGTGGCCTCAGGAAAGGCCAGTCCCCATGCGAGTTGCTAGGGGGCCTCTCGGGATTCCTCTCCCGTCCATGCCGGGGCCTCAGTCCTTGTGTGGAGTCGGGGCCGGAACCTGAGGATTCCTCTCCAGTGTTGCCATGGATCTTGGGGTGCTTCTGAGTCTCCCCAGGGGAGTCAGGCCTCGTCTCGAGTGGGGGCATGCACGTGCGCTTTCCTCCCGAGCTGCAGCAGTAGCGTCACGCTTCCTGTCACGTGGATCAAGGGATCTGTGGCTTTCCCTCGAGGCTGTCCCTCGAGGCTTTCCCACGAGGCTTTCCCACAGGGCTGTGCCACGTGCCACCTTGGTGTGAGTCGATCTTCGGCGTGAAAGACGAGCCGGTGAAGGGAAAAGAGGTTCCTCTGGAATGGACTGAGACATCTGGGGGACTCTTGGAATGGTGGCACGACCCTGGAGTTCCTCTCGCCGTTCCTGTTGAGAGGGCCTCCTCTTGAGATGCGACGGGAACGCCGGGAACTCTTTCCCGACGAAGCAGGGAAAGGATCCCTCATCTCGAGCTACGAGGCGGAAACGGGGCTCCTCTGGATGTGGGCGGGACCCTCGTGATTCCTCTCGCGTGGAGACGGGTATGTCGGGGAACTTCTTGATTTGCACCAAGGGTGTGAGGGAGCCTTTCGAAGTTCCAGAGGTGAGGTGTGATCAGCCTCGAGACGCCTCAGAGGAAATGGGCCTCATCTCGCCTGGAGGGGAGAACCTCCTGGATTTTCTCGAGTTGCGGCAGGTCTTCTCGAGTTACGACGGGGACCTCAGGGACCCGCTCTGGTGGCCTCAGGAAAGGCCAGTCCCCATGCGAGTTGCTAGTGGACCTCTCGGGATTCCTCTCCCGTCCATGCCGGGGCCTCAGTCCTTGTGTGGAGTCGGGGCCGGAACCTGAGGATTCCTCTCCAGTGTTGCCATGGATCTTGGGGTGCTTCTGAGTTTCCCCAGGGGAGTCAGGCCTCGTCTATAGTGGGGGCGTGCACGTGCGCTTTCCTCCCGAGCTGCAGCAGTAGTGTCACGCTTCCTGTCACGTGGATCAAGGGATCTGTGGCTTTCCCTCGAGGCTGTCCCTTGAGGCTTTCCCACGAGGCTTTCCCACAGGGATGTGCCATGTGCCACCTCGGTGTGAGTCGATCCTCGGCGTGAAAGACGAGCCGGTGAAGGGAAAAGAGTTTCCTCTGCAATGGACTGAAGCATCTGGGGGACGCTTGGAATGGTGGCACGACCCTGGAGTTCCTCTCGCCGTTCCTGTTGAGAGGGCCTCCTCTTGAGATGCGACGGGAACGCCGGGAACTCTTTCCCGACGAAGCAGGGAAAGGATCCCTCATCTCGAGCTACGAGGCGGAAACGGGGCTCCTCTGGATGTGGGCGGGACCCTCGTGATTCCTCTCGAGTGGAGACGGGTATGTCGGGGAACTTCTTGATTTGCACCAAGGGTGTGAGGGAGCCTTTCGAAGTTCCAGAGGTGAGGTGTGATCAGCCTCGAGTCGCCTCAGCGGAAATGGGCCTCATCTCGCCTGGAGGGGAGAACCTCCTGGATTTTCTCGAGTTGCGGCAGGTCTTCTCGAGTTACGACGGGGACCTCAGGGACCCGCTCTGGTGGCCTCAGGAAAGGCCAGTCCCCATGCGAGTTGCTAGGGGACCTCTCGGGATTCCTCTCCCGTCCATGCCGGGGCCTCAGTCCTTGTGTGGAGTCGGGGCCGGAACCTGAGGATTCCTCTCCAGTGTTGCCATGGATCTTGGGGTGCTTCTGTGTCTCCCCAGGGGATTCAGGACTCGTCTTGAGTGGGGGCATGCACGTGCGCTTTCCTCCCGAGCTGCAGCAGTAGTGTCACGCTTCCTGTCACGTGGATCAAGGGATCTGTGGCTTTCCCTCGAGGCTGTCCCTCGAGGCTTTCCCACGAGGCTTTCCCACAGGGCTGTGCCACGTGCCACCCTGGTGTGAGTCGATCCTCGGCGTGAAAGACGAGCCGGTGAAGGGAAAAGAGGTTCCTCTGGAATGGACTGAGACATCTGGGGGACTCTTGGAATGGTGGCAAGACCCTGGAGTTCCTCTCGCCGTTCTTGTTGAGAGGGCTTCCTCTTGAGATGCGACGGGAACGCCGGGAACTCTTTCCCGACGAAGCAGGGAAAGGATCCCTCATCTCGATCTACGAGGTGAAAACGGGGCTCCTCTGGATGTGGGCGGGACCCTCGTGATTCCCCTCGAGTGGAGACGGGTATGTCGGGGAACTTCTTGATTTGCACCAGGGGTGTGAAGGAGCCTTTCGAAGTTCCATAGGTGAGGTGTGATCAGCCTCGAGACGCCTCAGCGGAAATGGGCCTCATCTCGCCTGGAGGGGAGAACCTCCTGGATTTTCTCGAGTTGCGGCAGGTCTTCTCGAGTTACGACGGGGACCTCAGGGACCCTCTCTGGTGGGCTCAGGAAAGGCCAGTCCCCATGCGAGTTGCTAGGGGACCTATCGGGATTCCTCTCCCGTCCATGCCGGGGCCTCAGTCCTTGTGTGGAGTCGGGGCCGGAACGTGAGGATTCCTCTCCAGTGTTGCCATGGATCTTGGGGTGCTTCTGAGTCTCCCCAGGGGAGTCAGGCCTCGTCTCGAGTGGGGGCATGCACGTGCGCTTTCCTCCCGAGCTGCAGCAGTAGCGTCACGCTTCCTGTCACGTGGATCAAGGGATCTGTGGCTTTCCCTCGAGGCTGTCCCTCGAGGCTTTCCCACGAGGCTTTCCCACAGGGCTGTGCCACGTGCCACCTTGGTGTGAGTCGATCCTCGGCGTGAAAGACGAGCCGGTGAAGGGAAAAGAGGTTCCTCTGGAATGGACTGAGATATCTGGGGGACTCTTGGAATGGTGGAACGATCCTGGAGTTCCTCTCGCCGTTCCTGTTGAGAGGGCCTCCTCTTGGGATGCGACTGGAACGCCGGGAACTCTTTCCCGACGAAGCAGGGAAAGGATCCCTCATCTCGAGCTACGAGGCGGAAACGGGGCTCCTCTGGATGTGGGCGGGACCCTCGTGATTCCCCTCGAGTGGAGACGGGTATGTCGGGGAACTTCTTGATTTGCACCAAGGGTGTGAAGGAGCCTTTCGAAGTTCCAGAGGTGAGGTGTGATCAGCCTCGAGACGCCTCAGCGGAAATGGGCCTCATCTCGCCTGGAGGGGAGAACCTCCTGGATTTTCTCGAGTTGCGGCAGGTCTTCTCGAGTTACGACGGGGACCTCAGGGACCCTCTCTGGTGGCCTCAGGAAAGGCCAGTCCCCATGCGAGTTGCTAGGGGACCTCTCGGGATTCCTCTCCCGTCCATGCCGGGGCCTCACTCCTTGTGTGGATTCGGGGCCGGAACCTGAGGATTCCTCTCCAGTGTTGCCATGGATCTTGGGGTGCTTCTGAGTCTTCCCAGGGGAGTCAGGCCTCGTCTCGAGTGGGGGCATGCACGTGCGCTTTCCTCCCGAGCTGCAGCAGTAGTGTCACGCTTCCTGTCACGTGGATCAAGGGATCTGTGGCTTTCCCTCGAGGCTGTCCCTCGAGGCTTTCCCACGAGGCTTTCCCACAGGGCTGTGCCACGTGCCACCTTGGTGTGAGTCGATCCTCGGCGTGAAAGACGAGCCGGTGAAGGGAAAAGAGGTTCCTCTGGAATGGACTGAGACATCTGGGGGACTCGTCGAATGGTGGCACGACCCTGGAGTTCCTCTCGCCGTTCCTGTTGAGAGGGCCTCCTCTTGGGATGCGACTGGAACGCCGGGAACTCTTTCCCGACGAAGCAGGGAAAGGATCCCTCATCTCGAGCTACGAGGCGGAAACGGGGCTCCTCTGGATGTGGGCGGGACCCTCGTGATTCCCCTCGAGTGGAGACGGGTATGTCGGGGAACTTCTTGATTTGCACCAAGGGTGTGAAGGACCCTTTCGAAGTTGCAGAGGTGAGGTGTGATCAGCCTCGAGACGCCTCAGCGGAAATGGGCCTCATCTCGCCTGGAGGGGAGAACCTCCTGGATTTTCTCGAGTTGCGGCAGGTCTTCTCGAGTTACGACGGGGACCGCAGGGACCCGCTCTGGTGGCCTCAGGAAAGGCCAGTCCCCATGCGAGTTGCTAGGGGGCCTCTCGGGATTCCTCTCCCGTCCATGCCGGGGCCTCAGTCCTTGTGTGGAGTCGGGGCCGGAACCTGAGGATTTCTCTCCAGTGTTGCCATGGATCTTGGGGTGCTTCTGAGTCTCCCCAGGGGAGTCAGGCCTCGTCTCGAGTGGGGGCATGCACGTGCGCTTTCCTCCCGAGCTGCAGCAGTAGCGTCACGCTTCCTGTCACGTGGATCAAGGGATCTGTGGCTTTCCCTCGAGGCTGTCCCTCGAGGCTTTCCCACGAGGCTTTCCCACAGGGCTGTGCCACGTGCCACCTTGGTGTGAGTCGATCTTCGGCGTGAAAGACGAGCCGGTGAAGGGAAAAGAGGTTCCTCTGGAATGGACTGAGACATCTGGGGGACTCTTGGAATGGTGGCACGACCCTGGAGTTCCTCTCGCCGTTCCTGTTGAGAGGGCCTCCTCTTGAGATGCGACGGGAACGCCGGGAACTCTTTCCCGACGAAGCAGGGAAAGGATCCCTCATCTCGAGCTACGAGGCGGAAACGGGGCTCCGCTGGATGTGGGCGGGACCCTCGTAATTCCTCTCGCGTGGAGACGGGTATGTCGGGGAACTTCTTGATTTGCACCAAGGGTGTGAAGGACCCTTTCGAAGTTCCAGAGGTGAGGTGTGATCAGCCTCGAGACGCCTCAGAGGAAATGGGCCTCATCTCGCCTGGAGGGGAGAACCTCCTGGATTTTCTCGAGTTGCGGCAGGTCTTCTCGAGTTACGACGGGGACCTCAGGGACCCGCTCTGGTGGCCTCAGGAAAGGCCAGTCCCCATGCGAGTTGCTAGGGGACCTCTCGGGATTCCTCTCCCGTCCATGCCGGGGCCTCAGTCCTTGTGTGGAGTCGGGGCCGGAACCTGAGGATTCCTCTCCAGTGTTGCCATGGATCTTGGGGTGCTTCTGAGATTCCCCAGGGGAGTCAGGCCTCGTCTCTAGTGGGGGCGTGCACGTGCGCTTTCCTCCCGAGCTGCAGCAGTAGTGTCACGCTTCCTGTCACGTGGATCAAGGGATCTGTGGCTTTCCCTCGAGGCTGTCCCTCGAGGCTTTCCCACGAGGCTTTCCCACAGGGCTGTGCCATGTGCCACCTCGGTGTGAGTCGATCCTCGGCGTGAAAGACGAGCCGGTGAAGGGAAAAGAGTTTCCTCTGCAATGGACTGAAGCATCTGGGGGACGCTTGGAATGGTGGCACGACCCTGGAGTTCCTCTCGCCGTTCCTGTTGAGAGGGCCTCCTCTTGAGATGCGACGGGAACGCCGGGAACTCTTTCCCGACGAAGCAGGGAAAGGATCCCTCATCTCGAGCTACGAGGCGGAAACGGGGCTCCTCTGGATGTGGGCGGGACCCTCGTGATTCCTCTCGAGTGGAGACGGGTATGTCGGGGAACTTCTTGATTTGCACCAAGGGTGTGAGGGAGCCTTTCGAAGTTCCAGAGGTGAGGTGTGATCAGCCTCGAGTCGCCTCAGCGGAAATGGGCCTCATCTCGCCTGGAGGGGAGAACCTCCTGGATTTTCTCGAGTTGCGGCAGGTCTTCTCGAGTTACGACGGGGACCTCAGGGACCCGCTCTGGTGGCCTCAGGAAAGGCCAGTCCCCATGCGAGTTGCTAGGGGACCTCTCGGGATTCCTCTCCAGTCCATGCCGGGGCCTCAGTCCTTGTGTGGAGTCGGGGCCGGAACCTGAGGATTCCTCTCCAGTGTTGCCATGGATCTTGGGGTGCTTCTGTGTCTCCCCAGGGGATTCAGGACTCGTCTTGAGTGGGGGCATGCACGTGCGCTTTCCTCCCGAGCTGCAGCAGTAGTGTCACGCTTCCTGTCACGTGGATCAAGGGATCTGTGGCTTTCCCTCGAGGCTGTCCCTCGAGGCTTTCCCACGAGGCTTTCCCACAGGGCTGTGCCACGTGCCACCCTGGTGTGAGTCGATCCTCGGCGTGAAAGACGAGCCGGTGAAGGGAAAAGAGGTTCCTCTGGAATGGACTGAGACATCTGGGGGACTCTTGGAATGGTGGCAAGACCCTGGAGTTCCTCTCGCCGTTCTTGTTGAGAGGGCTTCCTCTTGAGATGCGACGGGAACGCCGGGAACTCTTTCCCGACGAAGCAGGGAAAGGATCCCTCATCTCGATCTACGAGGTGAAAACGGGGCTCCTCTGGATGTGGGCGGGACCCTCGTGATTCCCCTCGAGTGGAGACGGGTATGTCGGGGAACTTCTTGATTTGCACCAGGGGTGTGAAGGAGCCTTTCGAAGTTCCAGAGGTGAGGTGTGATCAGCCTCGAGACGCCTCAGCGGAAATGGGCCTCATCTCACCTGGAGGGGAGAACCTCCTGGATTTTCTCGAGTTGCGGCAGGTCTTCTCGAGTTACGACGGGGACCTCAGGGACCCTCTCTGGTGGGCTCAGGAAAGGCCAGTCCCCATGCGAGTTGCTAGGGGACCTATCGGGATTCCTCTCCCGTCCATGCCGGGGCCTCAGTCCTTGTGTGGAGTCGGGGCCGGAACGTGAGGATTCCTCTCCAGTGTTGCCATGGATCTTGGGGTGCTTCTGAGTCTCCCCAGGGGAGTCAGGCCTCGTCTCGAGTGGGGGCATGCACGTGCGCTTTCCTCCCGAGCTGCAGCAGTAGCGTCACGCTTCCTGTCACGTGGATCAAGGGATCTGTGGCTTTCCCTCGAGGCTGTCCCTCGAGGCTTTCCCACGAGGCTTTCCCACAGGGCTGTGCCACGTGCCACCTTGGTGTGAGTCGATCCTCGGCGTGAAAGACGAGCCGGTGAAGGGAAAAGAGGTTCCTCTGGAATGGACTGAGATATCTGGGGGACTCTTGGAATGGTGGAACGATCCTGGAGTTCCTCTCGCCGTTCCTGTTGAGAGGGCCTCCTCTTGGGATGCGACTGGAACGCCGGGAACTCTTTCCCGACGAAGCAGGGAAAGGATCCCTCATCTCGAGCTACGAGGCGGAAACGGGGCTCCTCTGGATGTGGGCGGGACCCTCGTGATTCCCCTCGAGTGGAGACGGGTATGTCGGGGAACTTCTTGATTTGCACCAAGGGTGTGAAGGAGCCTTTCGAAGTTCCAGAGGTGAGGTGTGATCAGCCTCGAGACGCCTCAGCGGAAATGGGCCTCATCTCGCCTGGAGGGGAGAACCTCCTGGATTTTCTCGAGTTGCGGCAGGTCTTCTCGAGTTACGACGGGGACCTCAGGGACCCTCTCTGGTGGCCTCAGGAAAGGCCAGTCCCCATGCGAGTTGCTAGGGGACCTCTCGGGATTCCTCTCCCGTCCATGCCGGGGCCTCACTCCTTGTGTGGAGTCGGGGCCGGAACCTGAGGATTCCTCTCCAGTGTTGCCATGGATCTTGGGGTGCTTCTGAGTCTCCCCAGGGGAGTCAGGCCTCGTCTCGAGTGGGGGCATGCACGTGCGCTTTCCTCCCGAGCTGCAGCAGTAGTGTCACGCTTCCTGTCACGTGGATCAAGGGATCTGTGGCTTTCCCTCGAGGCTGTCCCTCGAGGCTTTCCCAAGAGGCTTTCCCACAGGGCTGTGCCACGTGCCACCTTGGTGTGAGTCGATCCTCGGCGTGAAAGACGAGCCGGTGAAGGGAAAAGAGGTTCCTCTGGAATGGACTGAGACATCTGGGGGACTCGTCGAATGGTGGCACGACCCTGGAGTTCCTCTCGCCGTTCCTGTTGAGAGGGCCTCCTCTTGGGATGCGACTGGAACGCCGGGAACTCTTTCCCGACGAAGCAGGGAAAGGATCCCTCATCTCGAGCTACGAGGCGGAAACGGGGCTCCTCTGGATGTGGGCGGGACCCTCGTGATTCCCCTCGAGTGGAGACGGGTATGTCGGGGAACTTCTTGATTTGCACCAAGGGTGTGAAGGACCCTTTCGAAGTTGCAGAGGTGAGGTGTGATCAGCCTCGAGACGCCTCAGCGGAAATGGGCCTCATCTCGCCTGGAGGGGAGAACCTCCTGGATTTTCTCGAGTTGCGGCAGGTCTTCTCGAGTTACGACGGGGACCGCAGGGACCCGCTCTGGTGGACTCAGGAAAGGCCAGTCCCCATGCGAGTTGCTAGGGGGCCTCTCGGGATTCCTCTCCCGTCCATGCCGGGGCCTCAGTCCTTGTGTGGAGTCGGGGCCGGAACCTGAGGATTCCTCTCCAGTGTTGCCATGGATCTTGGGGTGCTTCTGAGTCTCCCCAGGGGAGTCAGGCCTCGTCTCGAGTGGGGGCATGCACGTGCGCTTTCCTCCCGAGCTGCAGCAGTAGCGTCACGCTTCCTGTCACGTGGATCAAGGGATCTGTGGCTTTCCCTCGAGGCTGTCCCTCGAGGCTTTCCCACGAGGCTTTCCCACAGGGCTGTGCCACGTGCCACCTTGGTGTGAGTCGATCTTCGGCGTGAAAGACGAGCCGGTGAAGGGAAAAGAGGTTCCTCTGGAATGGACTGAGACATCTGGGGGACTCTTGGAATGGTGGCACGACCCTGGAGTTCCTCTCGCCGTTCCTGTTGAGAGGGCCTCCTCTTGAGATGCGACGGGAACGCCGGGAACTCTTTCCCGACGAAGCAGGGAAAGGATCCCTCATCTCGAGCTACGAGGCGGAAACGGGGCTCCTCTGGATGTGGGCGGGACCCTCGTAATTCCTCTCGCGTGGAGACGGGTATGTCGGGGAACTTCTTGATTTGCACCAAGGGTGTGAAGGACCCTTTCGAAGTTCCAGAGGTGAGGTGTGATCAGCCTCGAGACGCCTCAGAGGAAATGGGCCTCATCTCGCCTGGAGGGGAGAACCTCCTGGATTTTCTCGAGTTGCGGCAGGTCTTCTCGAGTTACGACGGGGACCTCAGGGACCCGCTCTGGTGGCCTCAGGAAAGGCCAGTCCCCATGCGAGTTGCTAGGGGACCTCTCGGGATTCCTCTCCCGTCCATGCCGGGGCCTCAGTCCTTGTGTGGAGTCGGGGCCGGAACCTGAGGATTCCTCTCCAGTGTTGCCATGGATCTTGGGGTGCTTCTGAGTTTCCCCAGGGGAGTCAGGCCTCGTCTCTAGTGGGGGCGTGCACGTGCGCTTTCCTCCCGAGCTGCAGCAGTAGTGTCACGCTTCCTGTCACGTGGATCAAGGGATCTGTGGCTTTCCCTCGAGGCTGTCCCTCGAGGCTTTCCCACGAGGCTTTCCCACAGGGCTGTGCCATGTGCCACCTCGGTGTGAGTCGATCCTCGGCGTGAAAGACGAGCCGGTGAAGGGAAAAGAGTTTCCTCTGCAATGGACTGAAGCATCTGGGGGACGCTTGGAATGGTGGCACGACCCTGGAGTTCCTCTCGCCGTTCCTGTTGAGAGGGCCTCCTCTTGAGATGCGACGGGAACGCCGGGAACTCTTTCCCGACGAAGCAGGGAAAGGATCCCTCATCTCGAGCTACGAGGCGGAAACGGGGCTCCTCTGGATGTGGGCGGGACCCTCGTGATTCCTCTCGAGTGGAGACGGGTATGTCGGGGAACTTCTTGATTTGCACCAAGGGTGTGAGGGAGCCTTTCGAAGTTCCAGAGGTGAGGTGTGATCAGCCTCGAGTCGCCTCAGCGGAAATGGGCCTCATCTCGCCTGGAGGGGAGAACCTCCTGGATTTTCTCGAGTTGCGGCAGGTCTTCTCGAGTTACGACGGGGACCTCAGGGACCCGCTCTGGTGGCCTCAGGAAAGGCCAGTCCCCATGCGAGTTGCTAGGGGACCTCTCGGGATTCCTCTCCCGTCCATGCCGGGGCCTCAGTCCTTGTGTGGAGTCGGGGCCGGAACCTGAGGATTCCTCTCCAGTGTTGCCATGGATCTTGGGGTGCTTCTGTGTCTCCCCAGGGGATTCAGGACTCGTCTTGAGTGGGGGCATGCACGTGCGCTTTCCTCCCGAGCTGCAGCAGTAGTGTCACGCTTCCTGTCACGTGGATCAAGGGATCTGTGGCTTTCCCTCGAGGCTGTCCCTCGAGGCTTTCCCACGAGGCTTTCCCACAGGGCTGTGCCACGTGCCACCTTGGTGTGAGTCGATCCTCGGCGTGAAAGACGAGCCGGTGAAGGGAAAAGAGGTTCCTCTGGAATGGACTGAGACATCTGGGGGACTCTTGGAATGGTGGCACGACCCTGGAGTTCCTCTCGCCGTTCCTGTTGAGAGGGCCTCCTCTTGAGATGCGACGGGAACGCCGGGAACTCTTTCCCGACGAAGCAGGGAAAGGATCCCTCATCTCGAGCTACGAGGCGGAAACGGGGCTCCTCTGGATGTGGGCGGGACCCTCGTGATTCATCTCGAGTGGAGACGGGTATGTCGGGGAACTTCTTGATTTGCACCAAGGGTGTGAAGGACCCTTTCGAAGTTCCAGAGGTGAGGTGTGATCAGCCTCGAGACGCCTCAGAGGAAATGGGCCTCATCTCGCCTGGAGGGGAGAACCTCCTGGATTTTCTCGAGTTGCGGCAGGTCTTCTCGAGTTACGACGGGGACCTCAGGGACCCGCTCTGGTGGCCTCAGGAAAGGCCAGTCCCCATGCGAGTTGCTAGGGGACCTCTCGGGATTCCTCTCCCGTCCATGCCGGGGCCTCAGTCCTTGTGTGGAGTCGGGGCCGGAACCTGAGGATTCCTCTCCAGTGTTGCCATGGATCTTGGGGTGCTTCTGAGTTTCCCCAGGGGAGTCAGGCCTCGTCTCTAGTGGGGGCATGCACGTGCGCTTTCCTCCCGAGCTGCAGCAGTAGTGTCACGCTTCCTGTCACGTGGATCAAGGGATCTGTGGCTTTCCCTCGAGGCTGTCCCTCGAGGCTTTCCCAAGAGGCTTTCCCACAGGGCTGTGCCACGTGCCACCTCGGTGTGAGTCGATCCTCGGCGTGAAAGACGAGCCGGTGAAGGGAAAAGAGTTTCCTCTGCAATGGACTGAAGCATCTGGGGGACGCTTGGAATGGTGGCACGACCCTGGAGTTCCTCTCGCCGTTCCTGTTGAGAGGGCCTCCTCTTGAGATGCGACGGGAACGCCGGGAACTCTTTCCCGACGAAGCAGGGAAAGGATCCCTCATCTCGAGTTACGAGGCGGAAACGGGGCTCCTCTGGATGTGGGCGGGACCCTCGTGATTCCTCTCGATTGGAGACGGGTATGTCGGGGAACTTCTTGATTTGCACCAAGGGTGTGAAGGACCCTTTCGAAGTTCCAGAGGTTAGGTGTGATCAGCCTCGAGACGCCTCAGCGGAAATGGGCCTCATCTCGCCTGGAGGGGAGAACCTCCTGGATTTTCTCGAGTTGCGGCAGGTCTTCTCGAGTTACGACGGGGACCGCAGGGACCCGCTCTGGTGGCCTCAGGAAAGGCCAGTCCCCATGCGAGTTGCTAGGGGGCCTCTCGGGATTCCTCTCCCGTCCATGCCGGGGCCTCAGTCCTTGTGTGGAGTCGGGGCCGGAACCTGAGGATTCCTCTCCAGTGTTGCCATGGATCTTGGGGTGCTTCTGAGTCTCCCCAGGGGAGTCAGGCCTCGTCTCGAGTGGGGGCATGCACGTGCGCTTTCCTCCCGAGCTGCAGCAGTAGCGTCACGCTTCCTGTCACGTGGATCAAGGGATCTGTGGCTTTCCCTCGAGGCTGTCCCTCGAGGCTTTCCCACGAGGCTTTCCCACAGGGCTGTGCCACGTGCCACCTTGGTGTGAGTCGATCTTCGGCGTGAAAGACGAGCCGGTGAAGGGAAAAGAGGTTCCTCTGGAATGGACTGAGACATCTGGGGGACTCTTGGAATGGTGGCACGACCCTGGAGTTCCTCTCGCCGTTCCTGTTGAGAGGGCCTCCTCTTGAGATGCGACGGGAACGCCGGGAACTCTTTCCCGACGAAGCAGGGAAAGGATCCCTCATCTCGAGCTACGAGGCGGAAACGGGGCTCCTCTGGATGTGGGCGGGACCCTCGTGATTCCTCTCGCGTGGAGACGGGTATGTCGGGGAACTTCTTGATTTGCACCAAGGGTGTGAAGGACCCTTTCGAAGTTCCAGAGGTGAGGTGTGATCAGCCTCGAGACGCCTCAGAGGAAATGGGCCTCATCTCGCCTGGAGGGGAGAACCTCCTGGATTTTCTCGAGTTGCGGCAGGTCTTCTCGAGTTACGACGGGGACCTCAGGGACCCGCTCTGGTGGCCTCAGGAAAGGCCAGTCCCCATGCGAGTTGCTAGTGGACCTCTCGGGATTCCTCTCCCGTCCATGCCGGGGCCTCAGTCCTTGTGTGGAGTCGGGGCCGGAACCTGAGGATTCCTCTCCAGTGTTGCCATGGATCTTGGGGTGCTTCTGAGTTTCCCCAGGGGAGTCAGGCCTCGTCTATAGTGGGGGCGTGCACGTGCGCTTTCCTCCCGAGCTGCAGCAGTAGTGTCACGCTTCCTGTCACGTGGATCAAGGGATCTGTGGCTTTCCCTCGAGGCTGTCCCTCGAGGCTTTCCCACGAGGCTTTCCCACAGGGATGTGCCATGTGCCACCTCGGTGTGAGTCGATCCTCGGCGTGAAAGACGAGCCGGTGAAGGGAAAAGAGTTTCCTCTGCAATGGACTGAAGCATCTGGGGGACGCTTGGAATGGTGGCACGACCCTGGAGTTCCTCTCGCCGTTCCTGTTGAGAGGGCCTCCTCTTGAGATGCGACGGGAACGCCGGGAACTCTTTCCCGACGAAGCAGGGAAAGGATCCCTCATCTCGAGCTACGAGGCGGAAACGGGGGCTCCTCTGGATGTGGGCGGGACCCTCGTGATTCCTCTCGAGTGGAGACGGGTATGTCGGGGAACTTCTTGATTTGCACCAAGGGTGTGAGGGAGCCTTTCGAAGTTCCAGAGGTGAGGTGTGATCAGCCTCGAGTCGCCTCAGCGGAAATGGGCCTCATCTCGCCTGGAGGGGAGAACCTCCTGGATTTTCTCGAGTTGCGGCAGGTCTTCTCGAGTTACGACGGGGACCTCAGGGACCCGCTCTGGTGGCCTCAGGAAAGGCCAGTCCCCATGCGAGTTGCTAGGGGACCTCTCGGGATTCCTCTCCCGTCCATGCCGGGGCCTCAGTCCTTGTGTGGAGTCGGGGCCGGAACCTGAGGATTCCTCTCCAGTGTTGCCATGGATCTTGGGGTGCTTCTGTGTCTCCCCAGGGGATTCAGGACTCGTCTTGAGTGGGGGCATGCACGTGCGCTTTCCTCCCGAGCTGCAGCAGTAGTGTCACGCTTCCTGTCACGTGGATCAAGGGATCTGTGGCTTTCCCTCGAGGCTGTCCCTCGAGGCTTTCCCACGAGGCTTTCCCACAGGGCTGTGCCACGTGCCACCCTGGTGTGAGTCGATCCTCGGCGTGAAAGACGAGCCGGTGAAGGGAAAAGAGGTTCCTCTGGAATGGACTGAGACATCTGGGGGACTCTTGGAATGGTGGCAAGACCCTGGAGTTCCTCTCGCCGTTCTTGTTGAGAGGGCTTCCTCTTGAGATGCGACGGGAACGCCGGGAACTCTTTCCCGACGAAGCAGGGAAAGGATCCCTCATCTCGATCTACGAGGTGAAAACGGGGCTCCTCTGGATGTGGGCGGGACCCTCGTGATTCCCCTCGAGTGGAGACGGGTATGTCGGGGAACTTCTTGATTTGCACCAGGGGTGTGAAGGAGCCTTTCGAAGTTCCAGAGGTGAGGTGTGATCAGCCTCGAGACGCCTCAGCGGAAATGGGCCTCATCTCGCCTGGAGGGGAGAACCTCCTGGATTTTCTCGAGTTGCGGCAGGTCTTCTCGAGTTACGACGGGGACCTCAGGGACCCTCTCTGGTGGGCTCAGGAAAGGCCAGTCCCCATGCGAGTTGCTAGGGGACCTATCGGGATTCCTCTCCCGTCCATGCCGGGGCCTCAGTCCTTGTGTGGAGTCGGGGCCGGAACGTGAGGATTCCTCTCCAGTGTTGCCATGGATCTTGGGGTGCTTCTGAGTCTCCCCAGGGGAGTCAGGCCTCGTCTCGAGTGGGGGCATGCACGTGCGCTTTCCTCCCGAGCTGCAGCAGTAGCGTCACGCTTCCTGTCACGTGGATCAAGGGATCTGTGGCTTTCCCTCGAGGCTGTCCCTCGAGGCTTTCCCAGGAGGCTTTCCCACAGGGCTGTGCCACGTGCCACCTTGGTGTGAGTCGATCCTCGGCGTGAAAGACGAGCCGGTGAAGGGAAAAGAGGTTCCTCTGGAATGGACTGAGATATCTGGGGGACTCTTGGAATGGTGGAACGATCCTGGAGTTCCTCTCGCCGTTCCTGTTGAGAGGGCCTCCTCTTGGGATGCGACTGGAACGCCGGGAACTCTTTCCCGACGAAGCAGGGAAAGGATCCCTCATCTCGAGCTACGAGGCGGAAACGGGGCTCCTCTGGATGTGGGCGGGACCCTCGTGATTCCCCTCGAGTGGAGACGGGTATGTCGGGGAACTTCTTGATTTGCACCAAGGGTGTGAAGGAGCCTTTCGAAGTTCCAGAGGTGAGGTGTGATCAGCCTCGAGACGCCTCAGCGGAAATGGGCCTCATCTCGCCTGGAGGGGAGAACCTCCTGGATTTTCTCGAGTTGCGGCAGGTCTTCTCGAGTTACGACGGGGACCTCAGGGACCCTCTCTGGTGGCCTCAGGAAAGGCCAGTCCCCATGCGAGTTGCTAGGGGACCTCTCGGGATTCCTCTCCCGTCCATGCCGGGGCCTCAGTCCTTGTGTGGAGTCGGGGCCGGAACCTGAGGATTCCTCTCCAGTGTTGCCATGGATCTTGGGGTGCTTCTGAGTCTCCCCAGGGGAGTCAGGCCTCGTCTCGAGTGGGGGCATGCACGTGCGCTTTCCTCCCGAGCTGCAGCAGTAGTGTCACGCTTCCTGTCACGTGGATCAAGGGATCTGTGGCTTTCCCTCGAGGCTGTCCCTCGAGGCTTTCCCACGAGGCTTTCCCACAGGGCTGTGCCACGTGCCACCTTGGTGTGAGTCGATCCTCGGCGTGAAAGACGAGCCGGTGAAGGGAAAAGAGGTTCCTCTGGAATGGACTGAGACATCTGGGGGACTCGTCGAATGGTGGCACGACCCTGGAGTTCCTCTCGCCGTTCCTGTTGAGAGGGCCTCCTCTTGGGATGCGACTGGAACGCCGGGAACTCTTTCCCGACGAAGCAGGGAAAGGATCCCTCATCTCGAGCTACGAGGCGGAAACGGGGCTCCTCTGGATGTGGGCGGGACCCTCGTGATTCCCCTCGAGTGGAGACGGGTATGTCGGGGAACTTCTTGATTTGCACCAAGGGTGTGAAGGACCCTTTCGAAGTTGCAGAGGTGAGGTGTGATCAGCCTCGAGACGCCTCAGCGGAAATGGGCCTCATCTCGCCTGGAGGGGAGAACCTCCTGGATTTTCTCGAGTTGCGGCAGGTCTTCTCGAGTTACGACGGGGACCGCAGGGACCCGCTCTGGTGGCCTCAGGAAAGGCCAGTCCCCATGCGAGTTGCTAGGGGGCCTCTCGGGATTCCTCTCCCGTCCATGCCGGGGCCTCAGTCCTTGTGTGGAGTCGGGGCCGGAACCTGAGGATTCCTCTCCAGTGTTGCCATGGATCTTGGGGTGCTTCTGAGTCTCCCCAGGGGAGTCAGGCCTCGTCTCGAGTGGGGGCATGCACGTGCGCTTTCCTCCCGAGCTGCAGCAGTAGCGTCACGCTTCCTGTCACGTGGATCAAGGGATCTGTGGCTTTCCCTCGAGGCTGTCCCTCGAGGCTTTCCCACGACGCTTTCCCACAGGGCTGTGCCACGTGCCACCTTGGTGTGAGTCGATCTTCGGCGTGAAAGACGAGCCGGTGAAGGGAAAAGAGGTTCCTCTGGAATGGACTGAGACATCTGGGGGACTCTTGGAATGGTGGCACGACCCTGGAGTTCCTCTCGCCGTTCCTGTTGAGAGTGCCTCCTCTTGAGATGCGACGGGAACGCCGGGAACTCTTTCCCGACGAAGCAGGGAAAGGATCCCTCATCTCGAGCTACGAGGCGGAAACGGGGCTCCGCTGGATGTGGGCGGGACCCTCGTAATTCCTCTCGCGTGGAGACGGGTATGTCGGGGAACTTCTTGATTTGCACCAAGGGTGTGAAGGACCCTTTCGAAGTTCCAGAGGTGAGGTGTGATCAGCCTCGAGACGCCTCAGAGGAAATGGGCCTCATCTCGCCTGGAGGGAAAACCTCCTGGATTTTCTCGAGTTGCGGCAGGTCTTCTCGAGTTACGACGGGGACCTCAGGGACCCGCTCTGGTGGCCTCAGGAAAGGCCAGTCCCCATGCGAGTTGCTAGGGGACCTCTCGGGATTCCTCTCCCGTCCATGCCGGGGCCTCAGTCCTTGTGTGGAGTCGGGGCCGGAACCTGAGGATTCCTCTCCAGTGTTGCCATGGATCTTGGGGTGCTTCTGAGATTCCCCAGGGGAGTCAGGCCTCGTCTCTAGTGGGGGCGTGCACGTGCGCTTTCCTCCCGAGCTGCAGCAGTAGTGTCACGCTTCCTGTCACGTGGATCAAGGGATCTGTGGCTTTCCCTCGAGGCTGTCCCTCGAGGCTTTCCCACGAGGCTTTCCCACAGGGCTGTGCCATGTGCCACCTCGGTGTGAGTCGATCCTCGGCGTGAAAGACGAGCCGGTGAAGGGAAAAGAGTTTCCTCTGCAATGGACTGAAGCATCTGGGGGACGCTTGGAATGGTGGCACGACCCTGGAGTTCCTCTCGCCGTTCCTGTTGAGAGGGCCTCCTCTTGAGATGCGACGGGAACGCCGGGAACTCTTTCCCGACGAAGCAGGGAAAGGATCCCTCATCTCGAGCTACGAGGCGGAAACGGGGCTCCTCTGGATGTGGGCGGGACCCTCGTGATTCCTCTCGAGTGGAGACGGGTATGTCGGGGAACTTCTTGATTTGCACCAAGGGTGTGAGGGAGCCTTTCGAAGTTCCAGAGGTGAGGTGTGATCAGCCTCGAGTCGCCTCAGCGGAAATGGGCCTCATCTCGCCTGGAGGGGAGAACCTCCTGGATTTTCTCGAGTTGCGGCAGGTCTTCTCGAGTTACGACGGGGACCTCAGGGACCCGCTCTGGTGGCCTCAGGAAAGGCCAGTCCCCATGCGAGTTGCTAGGGGACCTCTCGGGATTCCTCTCCAGTCCATGCCGGGGCCTCAGTCCTTGTGTGGAGTCGGGGCCGGAACCTGAGGATTCCTCTCCAGTGTTGCCATGGATCTTGGGGTGCTTCTGTGTCTCCCCAGGGGATTCAGGACTCGTCTTGAGTGGGGGCATGCACGTGCGCTTTCCTCCCGAGCTGCAGCAGTAGTGTCACGCTTCCTGTCACGTGGATCAAGGGATCTGTGGCTTTCCCTCGAGGCTGTCCCTCGAGGCTTTCCCACGAGGCTTTCCCACAGGGCTGTGCCACGTGCCACCCTGGTGTGAGTCGATCCTCGGCGTGAAAGACGAGCCGGTGAAGGGAAAAGAGGTTCCTCTGGAATGGACTGAGACATCTGGGGGACTCTTGGAATGGTGGCAAGACCCTGGAGTTCCTCTCGCCGTTCTTGTTGAGAGGGCTTCCTCTTGAGATGCGACGGGAACGCCGGGAACTCTTTCCCGACGAAGCAGGGAAAGGATCCCTCATCTCGATCTACGAGGTGAAAACGGGGCTCCTCTGGATGTGGGCGGGACCCTCGTGATTCCCCTCGAGTGGAGACGGGTATGTCGGGGAACTTCTTGATTTGCACCAGGGGTGTGAAGGAGCCTTTCGAAGTTCCAGAGGTGAGGTGTGATCAGCCTCGAGACGCCTCAGCGGAAATGGGCCTCATCTCACCTGGAGGGGAGAACCTCCTGGATTTTCTCGAGTTGCGGCAGGTCTTCTCGAGTTACGACGGGGACCTCAGGGACCCTCTCTGGTGGGCTCAGGAAAGGCCAGTCCCCATGCGAGTTGCTAGGGGACCTATCGGGATTCCTCTCCCGTCCATGCCGGGGCCTCAGTCCTTGTGTGGAGTCGGGGCCGGAACGTGAGGATTCCTCTCCAGTGTTGCCATGGATCTTGGGGTGCTTCTGAGTCTCCCCAGGGGAGTCAGGCCTCGTCTCGAGTGGGGGCATGCACGTGCGCTTTCCTCCCGAGCTGCAGCAGTAGCGTCACGCTTCCTGTCACGTGGATCAAGGGATCTGTGGCTTTCCCTCGAGGCTGTCCCTCGAGGCTTTCCCACGAGGCTTTCCCACAGGGCTGTGCCACGTGCCACCTTGGTGTGAGTCGATCCTCGGCGTGAAAGACGAGCCGGTGAAGGGAAAAGAGGTTCCTCTGGAATGGACTGAGACATCTGGGGGACTCTTGGAATGGTGGAACGATCCTGGAGTTCCTCTCGCCGTTCCTGTTGAGAGGGCCTCCTCTTGGGATGCGACTGGAACGCCGGGAACTCTTTCCCGACGAAGCAGGGAAAGGATCCCTCATCTCGAGCTACGAGGCGGAAACGGGGCTCCTCTGGATGTGGGCGGGACCCTCGTGATTCCCCTCGAGTGGAGACGGGTATGTCGGGGAACTTCTTGATTTGCACCAAGGGTGTGAAGGAGCCTTTCGAAGTTCCAGAGGTGAGGTGTGATCAGCCTCGAGACGCCTCAGCGGAAATGGGCCTCATCTCGCCTGGAGGGGAGAACCTCCTGGATTTTCTCGAGTTGCGGCAGGTCTTCTCGAGTTACGACGGGGACCTCAGGGACCCTCTCTGGTGGCCTCAGGAAAGGCCAGTCCCCATGCGAGTTGCTAGGGGACCTCTCGGGATTCCTCTCCCGTCCATGCCGGGGCCTCAGTCCTTGTGTGGAGTCGGGGCCGGAACCTGAGGATTCCTCTCCAGTGTTGCCATGGATCTTGGGGTGCTTCTGAGTCTCCCCAGGGGAGTCAGGCCTCATCTCGAGTGGGGGCATGCACGTGCGCTTTCCTCCCGAGCTGCAGCAGTAGTGTCACGCTTCCTGTCACGTGGATCAAGGGATCTGTGGCTTTCCCTCGAGGCTGTCCCTCGAGGCTTTCCCAAGAGGCTTTCCCACAGGGCTGTGCCACGTGCCACCTTGGTGTGAGTCGATCCTCGGCGTGAAAGACGAGCCGGTGAAGGGAAAAGAGGTTCCTCTGGAATGGACTGAGACATCTGGGGGACTCGTCGAATGGTGGCACGACCCTGGAGTTCCTCTCGCCGTTCCTGTTGAGAGGGCCTCCTCTTGGGATGCGACTGGAACGCCGGGAACTCTTTCCCGACGAAGCAGGGAAAGGATCCCTCATCTCGAGCTACGAGGCGGAAACGGGGCTCCTCTGGATGTGGGCGGGACCCTCGTGATTCCCCTCGAGTGGAGACGGGTATGTCGGGGAACTTCTTGATTTGCACCAAGGGTGTGAAGGACCCTTTCGAAGTTGCAGAGGTGAGGTGTGATCAGCCTCGAGACGCCTCAGCGGAAATGGGCCTCATCTCGCCTGGAGGGGAGAACCTCCTGGATTTTCTCGAGTTGCGGCAGGTCTTCTCGAGTTACGACGGGGACCGCAGGGACCCGCTCTGGTGGCCTCAGGAAAGGCCAGTCCCCATGCGAGTTGCTAGGGGGCCTCTCGGGATTCCTCTCCCGTCCATGCCGGGGCCTCAGTCCTTGTGTGGAGTCGGGGCCGGAACCTGAGGATTCCTCTCCAGTGTTGCCATGGATCTTGGGGTGCTTCTGAGTCTCCCCAGGGGAGTCAGGCCTCGTCTCGAGTGGGGGCATGCACGTGCGCTTTCCTCCCGAGCTGCAGCAGTAGCGTCACGCTTCCTGTCACGTGGATCAAGGGATCTGTGGCTTTCCCTCGAGGCTGTCCCTCGAGGCTTTCCCACGAGGCTTTCCCACAGGGCTGTGCCACGTGCCACCTTGGTGTGAGTCGATCTTCGGCGTGAAAGACGAGCCGGTGAAGGGAAAAGAGGTTCCTCTGGAATGGACTGAGACATCTGGGGGACTCTTGGAATGGTGGCACGACCCTGGAGTTCCTCTCGCCGTTCCTGTTGAGAGGGCCTCCTCTTGAGATGCGACGGGAACGCCGGGAACTCTTTCCCGACGAAGCAGGGAAAGGATCCCTCATCTCGAGCTACGAGGCGGAAACGGGGCTCCTCTGGATGTGGGCGGGACCCTCGTAATTCCTCTCGCGTGGAGACGGGTATGTCGGGGAACTTCTTGATTTGCACCAAGGGTGTGAAGGACCCTTTCGAAGTTCCAGAGGTGAGGTGTGATCAGCCTCGAGACGCCTCAGAGGAAATGGGCCTCATCTCGCCTGGAGGGGAGAACCTCCTGGATTTTCTCGAGTTGCGGCAGGTCTTCTCGAGTTACGACGGGGACCTCAGGGACCCGCTCTGGTGGCCTCAGGAAAGGCCAGTCCCCATGCGAGTTGCTAGGGGACCTCTCGGGATTCCTCTCCCGTCCATGCCGGGGCCTCAGTCCTTGTGTGGAGTCGGGGCCGGAACCTGAGGATTCCTCTCCAGTGTTGCCATGGATCTTGGGGTGCTTCTGAGTTTCCCCAGGGGAGTCAGGCCTCGTCTCTAGTGGGGGCGTGCACGTGCGCTTTCCTCCCGAGCTGCAGCAGTAGTGTCACGCTTCCTGTCACGTGGATCAAGGGATCTGTGGCTTTCCCTCGAGGCTGTCCCTCGAGGCTTTCCCACGAGGCTTTCCCACAGGGCTGTGCCATGTGCCACCTCGGTGTGAGTCGATCCTCGGCGTGAAAGACGAGCCGGTGAAGGGAAAAGAGTTTCCTCTGCAATGGACTGAAGCATCTGGGGGACGCTTGGAATGGTGGCACGACCCTGGAGTTCCTCTCGCCGTTCCTGTTGAGAGGGCCTCCTCTTGAGATGCGACGGGAACGCCGGGAACTCTTTCCCGACGAAGCAGGGAAAGGATCCCTCATCTCGAGCTACGAGGCGGAAACGGGGCTCCTCTGGATGTGGGCGGGACCCTCGTGATTCCTCTCGAGTGGAGACGGGTATGTCGGGGAACTTCTTGATTTGCACCAAGGGTGTGAGGGAGCCTTTCGAAGTTCCAGAGGTGAGGTGTGATCAGCCTCGAGTCGCCTCAGCGGAAATGGGCCTCATCTCGCCTGGAGGGGAGAACCTCCTGGATTGTCTCGAGTTGCGGCAGGTCTTCTCGAGTTACGACGGGGACCTCAGGGACCCGCTCTGGTGGCCTCAGGAAAGGCCAGTCCCCATGCGAGTTGCTAGGGGACCTCTCGGGATTCCTCTCCCGTCCATGCCGGGGCCTCAGTCCTTGTGTGGAGTCGGGGCCGGAACCTGAGGATTCCTCTCCAGTGTTGCCATGGATCTTGGGGTGCTTCTGTGTCTCCCCAGGGGATTCAGGACTCGTCTTGAGTGGGGGCATGCACGTGCGCTTTCCTCCCGAGCTGCAGCAGTAGTGTCACGCTTCCTGTCACGTGGATCAAGGGATCTGTGGCTTTCCCTCGAGGCTGTCCCTCGAGGCTTTCCCACGAGGCTTTCCCACAGGGCTGTGCCACGTGCCACCCTGGTGTGAGTCGATCCTCGGCGTGAAAGACGAGCCGGTGAAGGGAAAAGAGGTTCCTCTGGAATGGACTGAGACATCTGGGGGACTCTTGGAATGGTGGCAAGACCCTGGAGTTCCTCTCGCCGTTCTTGTTGAGAGGGCTTCCTCTTGAGATGCGACGGGAACGCCGGGAACTCTTTCCCGACGAAGCAGGGAAAGGATCCCTCATCTCGATCTACGAGGTGAAAACGGGGCTCCTCTGGATGTGGGCGGGACCCTCGTGATTCCCCTCGAGTGGAGACGGGTATGTCGGGGAACTTCTTGATTTGCACCAGGGGTGTGAAGGAGCCTTTCGAAGTTCCAGAGGTGAGGTGTGATCAGCCTCGAGACGCCTCAGCGGAAATGGGCCTCATCTCGCCTGGAGGGGAGAACCTCCTGGATTTTCTCGAGTTGCGGCAGGTCTTCTCGAGTTACGACGGGGACCTCAGGGACCCGCTCTGGTGGCCTCAGGAAAGGCCAGTCCCCATGCGAGTTGCTAGGGGACCTATCGGGATTCCTCTCCCGTCCATGCCGGGGCCTCAGTCCTTGTGTGGAGTCGGGGCCGGAACGTGAGGATTCCTCTCCAGTGTTGCCATGGATCTTGGGGTGCTTCTGAGTCTCCCCAGGGGAGTCAGGCCTCGTCTCGAGTGGGGGCATGCACGTGCGCTTTCCTCCCGAGCTGCAGCAGTAGCGTCACGCTTCCTGTCACGTGGATCAAGGGATCTGTGGCTTTCCCTCGAGGCTGTCCCTCGAGGCTTTCCCACGAGGCTTTCCCACAGGGCTGTGCCACGTGCCACCTTGGTGTGAGTCGATCCTCGGCGTGAAAGACGAGCCGGTGAAGGGAAAAGAGGTTCCTCTGGAATGGACTGAGATATCTGGGGGACTCTTGGAATGGTGGAACGATCCTGGAGTTCCTCTCGCCGTTCCTGTTGAGAGGGCCTCCTCTTGGGATGCGACTGGAACGCCGGGAACTCTTTCCCGACGAAGCAGGGAAAGGATCCCTCATCTCGAGCTACGAGGCGGAAACGGGGCTCCTCTGGATGTGGGCGGGACCCTCGTGATTCCCCTCGAGTGGAGACGGGTATGTCGGGGAACTTCTTGATTTGCACCAAGGGTGTGAAGGAGCCTTTCGAAGTTCCAGAGGTGAGGTGTGATCAGCCTCGAGACGCCTCAGCGGAAATGGGCCTCATCTCGCCTGGAGGGGAGAACCTCCTGGATTTTCTCGAGTTGCGGCAGGTCTTCTCGAGTTACGACGGGGACCTCAGGGACCCTCTCTGGTGGCCTCAGGAAAGGCCAGTCCCCATGCGAGTTGCTAGGGGACCTCTCGGGATTCCTCTCCCGTCCATGCCGGGGCCTCAGTCCTTGTGTGGAGTCGGGGCCGGAACCTGAGGATTCCTCTCCAGTGTTGCCATGGATCTTGGGGTGCTTCTGAGTCTCCCCAGGGGAGTCAGGCCTCGTCTCGAGTGGGGGCATGCACGTGCGCTTTCCTCCCGAGCTGCAGCAGTAGTGTCACGCTTCCTGTCACGTGGATCAAGGGATCTGTGGCTTTCCCTCGAGGCTGTCCCTCGAGGCTTTCCCACGAGGCTTTCCCACAGGGCTGTGCCACGTGCCACCTTGGTGTGAGTCGATCCTCGGCGTGAAAGACGAGCCGGTGAAGGGAAAAGAGGTTCCTCTGGAATGGACTGAGACATCTGGGGGACTCGTCGAATGGTGGCACGACCCTAGAGTTCCTCTAGCCGTTCCTGTTGAGAGGGCCTCCTCTTGGGATGCGACTGGAACGCCGGGAACTCTTTCCCGACGAAGCAGGGAAAGGATCCCTCATCTCGAGCTACGAGGCGGAAACGGGGCTCCTCTGGATGTGGGCGGGACCCTCGTGATTCCCCTCGAGTGGA
Source organism: Budorcas taxicolor (assembly GCF_023091745.1). NCBI lineage: Eukaryota > Metazoa > Chordata > Mammalia > Artiodactyla > Bovidae > Budorcas > Budorcas taxicolor. Next base: position 157,994 of record NW_026291518.1, read on the forward strand.
GACGGGTATGTCGGGGAACTTCTTGATTTGCACCAAGGGTGTGAAGGACCCTTTCGAAGTTGCAGAGGTGAGGTGTGATCAGCCTCGAGACGCCTCAGCGGAAATGGGCCTCATCTCGCCTGGAGGGGAGAGCCTCCTGGATTTTCTCAAGTTGCGGCAGGTCTTCTCGAGTTACGACGGGGACCTCTGGGACCCGCTCTGGTGGCCTCAGGAAAGGCCAGTCCCCATGCGAGTTGCTAGGGGACCTCTCGGGATTCCTCTCCCGTCCATGCCGGGGCCTCAGTCCTTGTGTGGATTCGGGGCCGGAACCTGAGGATTCCTCTCCAGTGTTGCCATGGATCTTGGGGAGCTTCTGAGTCTCCCCATGGGAGTCAGGCAGCCTCTCGAGTGGGGGCATGCACGTGCGCTTTCCTCCCGAGCTGCAGCAGTAGTGTCACGCTTCCTGTCACGTGGATCAAGGGATCTGTGGCTTTCCCTCGAGGCTGTCCCTCGAGGCTTTCCCACGAGGCTTTCCCACAGGGCTGTGCCACGTGCCACCTCGGTGTGAGTCGATCCTCGGCGTGAAAGACGAGCCGGTGAAGGGAAAAGAGTTTCCTCTGCAAAGGACTGAAGCATCTGGGGGACGCTTGGAATGGTGGCACGACCCTGGAGTTCCTCTCGCCGTTCCTGTTGAGAGGGCCTCCTCTTGAGATGCGACGGGAACGCCGAGAACTCTTTCCCGACGAAGCAGGGAAAGGATCCCTCATCTCGAGTTACGAGGCGGAAACGGGGCTCCTCTGGATGTGGGCGGGACCCTCGTGATTCCTCTCGCGTGGAGACGGCTATGTCGGGGACCTTCTTGATTTGCACCAAGGGTGTGAAGGAGCCTTTCGAAGTTCCAGAGGTGAAATGTGATCAGCCTCGAGACGCCTCAGCAGAAATGGGCCTCATCTCGCCTGGAGGGGAGAACCTCCTGGATTTTCTCGAGTTGCGGCAGGTCTTCTCGAGTTACGACGGGGACCTCAGGGACCCGCTCTGGTGGCCTCAGGAAAGGCCAGTCCCCATGCGAGTTGCTAGGGGGCCTCTCGGGATTCCTCTCCCGTCCATTCCGGGGCCTCAGTCCTTGTGTGGAGTCGGGGCCGGAACCTGAGGATTCCTCTCCAGTGTTGCCATGGATCTTGGGGTGCTTCTGAGTCTCCCCAGGGGAGTCAGGCCTCGTCTCGAGTGGGGGCATGCACGTGTGCTTTCCTCCGGAGCTGCAGCAGTAGTGTCACGCTTCCTGTCACGTGGATCAAGGGATCTGTGGCTTTCCCTCGAGGCTGTCCCTCGAGGCTTTCCCACGAGGCTTTCCCACAGGGCTGTGCCACGTGCCACCTTGGTGTGAGTCGATCCTCGGCGTGAAAGACGAGCCGGTGAAGGGAAAAGAGGTTCCTCTGGAATGGACTGAGACATCTGGGGGACTCGTCGAATGGTGGCACGACCCTAGAGTTCCTCTAGCCGTTCCTGTTGAGAGGGCCTCCTCTTGGGATGCGACTGGAACGCCGGGAACTCTTTCCCGACGAAGCAGGGAAAGGATCCCTCATCTCGAGCTACGAGGCGGAAACGGGGCTCCTCTGGATGTGGGCGGGACCCTCGTGATTCCCCTCGAGTGGAGACGGGTATGTCGGGGAACTTCTTGATTTGCACCAAGGGTGTGAAGGACCCTTTCGAAGTTGCAGAGGTGAGGTGTGATCAGCCTCGAGACGCCTCAGCGGAAATGGGCCTCATCTCGCCTGGAGGGGAGAGCCTCCTGGATTTTCTCAAGTTGCGGCAGGTCTTCTCGAGTTACGACGGGGACCTCTGGGACCCGCTCTGGTGGCCTCAGGAAAGGCCAGTCCCCATGCGAGTTGCTAGGGGACCTCTCGGGATTCCTCTCCCGTCCATGCCGGGGCCTCAGTCCTTGTGTGGATTCGGGGCCGGAACCTGAGGATTCCTCTCCAGTGTTGCCATGGATCTTGGGGAGCTTCTGAGTCTCCCCATGGGAGTCAGGCAGCCTCTCGAGTGGGGGCATGCACGTGCGCTTTCCTCCCGAGCTGCAGCAGTAGTGTCACGCTTCCTGTCACGTGGATCAAGGGATCTGTGGCTTTCCCTCGAGGCTGTCCCTCGAGGCTTTCCCACGAGGCTTTCCCACAGGGCTGTGCCACGTGCCACCTCGGTGTGAGTCGATCCTCGGCGTGAAAGACGAGCCGGTGAAGGGAAAAGAGTTTCCTCTGCAAAGGACTGAAGCATCTGGGGGACGCTTGGAATGGTGGCACGACCCTGGAGTTCCTCTCGCCGTTCCTGTTGAGAGGGCCTCCTCTTGAGATGCGACGGGAACGCCGAGAACTCTTTCCCGACGAAGCAGGGAAAGGATCCCTCATCTCGAGTTACGAGGCGGAAACGGGGCTCCTCTGGATGTGGGCGGGACCCTCGTGATTCCTCTCGCGTGGAGACGGCTATGTCGGGGACCTTCTTGATTTGCACCAAGGGTGTGAAGGAGCCTTTCGAAGTTCCAGAGGTGAAATGTGATCAGCCTCGAGACGCCTCAGCAGAAATGGGCCTCATTTCGCCTGGAGGGGAGAACCTCCTGGATTTTCTCGAGTTGCGGCAGGTCTTCTCGAGTTACGACGGGGACCTCAGGGACCCGCTCTGGTGGCCTCAGGAAAGGCCAGTCCCCATGCGAGTTGCTAGGGGGCCTCTCGGGATTCCTCTCCCGTCCATTCCGGGGCCTCAGTCCTTGTGTGGAGTCGGGGCCGGAACCTGAGGATTCCTCTCCAGTGTTGCCATGGATCTTGGGGTGCTTCTGAGTCTCCCCAGGGGAGTCAGGCCTCGTCTCGAGTGGGGGCATGCACGTGTGCTTTCCTCCGGAGCTGCAGCAGTAGTGTCACGCTTCCTGTCACGTGGATCAAGGGATCTGTGGCTTTCCCTCGAGGCTGTCCCTCGAGGCTTTCCCACGAGGCTTTCCCACAGGGCTGTGCCACGTGCCACCTTGGTGTGAGTCGATCCTCGGCGTGAAAGACGAGCCGGTGAAGGGAAAAGAGGTTCCTCTGGAATGGACTGAGACATCTGGGGAACTCTTGGAATGGTGGCACGACCCTGGAGTTCCTCTCACCGTTCCTGTTGAGAGGGCCTCCTCTTGAGATGCGACTGGAACGCCGGGAACTCTTTCCCGATGAAGCAGGGAAAGGATCCCTCATCTCGAGCTACGAGGCGGAAACGGGGCTCCTCTGGATGTGGGCGGGACCCTCGTGATTCCCCTCGAGTGGAGACGGGTATGTCGGGGAACTTCTTGATTTGCACCAAGGGTGTGAAGGACCCTTTCGAAGTTCCAGAGGTTAGGTGTGATCAGCCTCGAGACGCCTCAGCGGAAATGGGCCTCATCTCGCCTGGAGGGGAGAACCTCCTGGATTTTCTCGAGTTGCGGCAGGTCTTCTCGAGTTACGACGGGGACCTCAGGGACCCGCTCTGGTGGCCTCAGGAAAGGCCAGTCCCCATGCGAGTTGCTAGGGGGCCTCTCGGGATTCCTCTCCCGTCCATGCCGGGGCCTCAGTCCTTGTGTGGAGTCGGGGCCGGAACCTGAGGATTCCTCTCCAGTGTTGCCATGGATCTTGGGGTGCTTCTGAGTCTCCCCAGGGGAGTCAGGCCTCGTCTCGAGTGGGGGCATGCACGTGCGCTTTCCTCCCGAGCTGCAGCAGTAGTGTCACGCTTCCTGTCACGTGGATCAAGGGATCTGTGGCTTTCCCTCGAGGCTGTCCCTCGAGGCTTTCCCACGAGGCTTTCCCACAGGGCTGTGCCACGTGCCACCTTGGTGTGAGTCGATCCTCGGCGTGAAAGACGAGCCGGTGAAGGGAAAAGAGGTTCCTCTGGAATGGACTGAGACATCTGGGGGACTCTTGGAATGGTGGCACGACCCTGGAGTTCCTCTCGCCGTTCCTGTTGAGAGGGCCTCCTCTTGAGATGCGACGGGAACGCCGGGAACTCTTTCCCGACGAAGCAGGGAAAGGATCCCTCATCTCGAGCTACGAGGCGGAAACGGGGCTCCTCTGGATGTGGGCGGGACCCTCGTGATTCCTCTCGCGTGGAGACGGGTATGTCGGGGAACTTCTTGATTTGCACCAAGGGTGTGAAGGACCCTTTCGAAGTTCCAGAGGTGAGGTGTGATCAGCCTCGAGACGCCTCAGCGGAAATGGGCCTCATCTCGCCTGGAGGGGAGAACCTCCTGGATTTTCTCGAGTTGCGGCAGGTCTTCTCGAGTTACGACGGGGACCTCAGGGACCCGCTCTGGTGGCCTCAGGAAAGGCCAGTCCCCAAGCGAGTTGCTAGGGGACCTCTCGGGATTCCTCTCCCGTCCATGCCGGGGCCTCAGTCCTTGTGTGGAGTCGGGGCCGGAACCTGAGGATTCCTCTCCAGTGTTGCCATGGATCTTGGGGTGCTTCTGAGTTTCCCCAGGGGAGTCAGGCCTCGTCTCTAGTGGGGGCATGCACGTGCGCTTTCCTCCCGAGCTGCAGCAGTAGTGTCACGCTTCCTGTCACGTGGATCAAGGGATCTGTGGCTTTCCCTCGAGGCTGTCCCTCGAGGCTTTCCCACGAGGCTTTCCCACAGGGCTGTGCCACGTGCCACCTCGGTGTGAGTCGATCCTCGGCGTGAAAGACGAGCCGGTGAAGGGAAAAGAGCTTCCTCTGCAATGGACTGAAGCATCTGGGGGACGCTTGGAATGGTGGCACGACCCTGGAGTTCCTCTCGCCGTTCCTGTTGAGAGGGCCTCCTCTTGAGATGCGACGGGAACGCCGAGAACTCTTTCCCGACGAAGCAGGGAAAGGATCCCTCATCTCGAGTTACGAGGCGGAAACGGGGCTCCTCTGGATGTGGGCGGGACCCTCGTGATTCCTCTCGATTGGAGACGGGTATGTCGGGGAACTTCTTGATTTGCACCAAGGGTGTGAAGGACCCTTTCGAAGTTCCAGAGGTTAGGTGTGATCAGCCTCGAGACGCCTCAGCGGAAATGGGCCTCATCTCGCCTGGAGGGGAGAACCTCCTGGATTTTCTCGAGTTGCGGCAGGTCTTCTCGAGTTACGACGGGGACCGCAGGGACCCGCTCTGGTGGCCTCAGGAAAGGCCAGTCCCCATGCGAGTTGCTAGGGGGCCTCTCGGGATTCCTCTCCCGTCCATGCCGGGGCCTCAGTCCTTGTGTGGAGTCGGGGCCGGAACCTGAGGATTCCTCTCCAGTGTTGCCATGGATCTTGGGGTGCTTCTGAGTCTCCCCAGGGGAGTCAGGCCTCGTCTCGAGTGGGGGCATGCACGTGCGCTTTCCTCCCGAGCTGCAGCAGTAGCGTCACGCTTCCTGTCACGTGGATCAAGGGATCTGTGGCTTTCCCTCGAGGCTGTCCCTCGAGGCTTTCCCACGAGGCTTTCCCACAGGGCTGTGCCACTTGCCACCTTGGTGTGAGTCGATCCTCGGCGTGAAAGACGAGCCGGTGAAGGGAAAAGAGGTTCCTCTGGAATGGACTGAGACATCTGGGGGACTCTTGGAATGGTGGCACGACCCTGGAGTTCCTCTCGCCGTTCCTGTTGAGAGGGCCTCCTCTTGAGATGCGACGGGAACGCCGGGAACTCTTTCCCGACGAAGCAGGGAAAGGATCCCTCATCTCGAGCTACGAGGCGGAAACGGGGCTCCTCTGGATGTGGGCGGGACCCTCGTGATTCCTCTCGCGTGGAGACGGGTATGTCGGGGAACTTCTTGATTTGCACCAAGGGTGTGAAGGACCCTTTCGAAGTTCCAGAGGTGAGGTGTGATCAGCCTCGAGACGCCTCAGAGGAAATGGGCCTCATCTCGCCTGGAGGGGAGAACCTCCTGGATTTTCTCGAGTTGCGGCAGGTCTTCTCGAGTTACGACGGGGACCTCAGGGACCCGCTCTGGTGGCCTCAGGAAAGGCCAGTCCCCATGCGAGTTGCTAGGGGACCTCTCGGGATTCCTCTCCCGTCCATGCCGGGGCCTCAGTCCTTGTGTGGAGTCGGGGCCGGAACCTGAGGATTCCTCTCCAGTGTTGCCATGGATCTTGGGGTGCTTCTGAGTTTCCCCAGGGGAGTCAGGCCTCGTCTCTAGTGGGGGCGTGCACGTGCGCTTTCCTCCCGAGCTGCAGCAGTAGTGTCACGCTTCCTGTCACGTGGATCAAGGGATCTGTGGCTTTCCCTCGAGGCTGTCCCTCGAGGCTTTCCCACGAGGCTTTCCCACAGGGCTGTGCCATGTGCCACCTCGGTGTGAGTCGATCCTCGGCGTGAAAGACGAGCCGGTGAAGGGAAAAGAGTTTCCTCTGCAATGGACTGAAGCATCTGGGGGACGCTTGGAATGGTGGCACGACCCTGGAGTTCCTCTCGCCGTTCCTGTTGAGAGGGCCTCCTCTTGAGATGCGACGGGAACGCCGGGAACTCTTTCCCGACGAAGCAGGGAAAGGATCCCTCATTTCGAGCTACGAGGCGGAAACGGGGCTCCTCTGGATGTGGGCGGGACCCTCGTGATTCCTCTCGAGTGGAGACGGGTATGTCGGGGAACTTCTTGATTTGCACCAAGGGTGTGAAGGAGCCTTTCGAAGTTCCAGAGGTGAGGTGTGATCAGCCTCGAGACGCCTCAGCGGAAATGGGCCTCATCTCGCCTGGAGGGGAGAACCTCCCGGATTTTCTCGAGTTGCGGCAGGTCTTCTCGAGTTACGACGGGGACCTCAGGGACCCGCTCTGGTGGCCTCAGGAAAGGCCAGTCCCCATGCGAGTTGCTAGGGGGCCTCTCGGGATTCCTCTCCCGTCCATTCCGGGGCCTCAGTCCTTGTGTGGAGTCGGGGCCGGAACCTGAGGATTCCTCTCCAGTGTTGCCATGGATCTAGGGGTGCTTCTGAGTCTCCCCAGGGGAGTCAGGCCTCGTCTCGAGTGGGGGCATGCACGTGCGCTTTCCTCCCGAGCTGCAGCAGTAGCGTCACGCTTCCTTTCACGTGGATCAAGGGATCTGTGGCTTTCCCTCGAGGCTGTCCCTCGAGGCTTTCCCACGAGGCTTTCCCACAGGGCTGTGCCACGTGCCACCTTGGTGTGAGTCGATCCTCGGCGTGAAAGAGGAGCCGGTGAAGGGAAAAGAGGTTCCTCTGGAATGGACTGAGACATCCGGGGAACTCTTGGAATGGTGGCACGACCCTGGAGTTCCTCTCACCGTTCCTGTTGAGAGGGCCTCCTCTTGAGATGCGACTGGAACGCCGGGAACTCTTTCCCGATGAAGCAGGGAAAGGATCCCTCATCTCGAGCTACGAGGCGGAAACGGGGCTCCTCTGGATGTGGGCGCGACCCTCGTGATTCCCTTCGAGTGGAAACGGGTATGTCGGGGAACTTCTTGATTTGCACCAAGGGTGTGAAGGAGCCTTTCGAAGTTCCAGAGGTGAGGTGTGATCAGCCTCGAGACGCCTCAGCGGAAATGGGCCTCATCTCGCCTGGAGGGGAGAACCTCCTGGATTTTTTCGAGTTGCGGCAGGTCTTCTCGAGTTACGACGGGGACCTCAGGGACCGCTCTGGTGGCCTCAGGAAAGGCCAGTCCCCATGCGAGTTGCTAGGGGACCTCTCGGGATTCCTCTCCCGTCCATGCCGGGGCCTCAGTCCTTGTGTGGAGTCGGGGCCGGAACCTGAGGATTCCTCTCCAGTGTTGCCATGGATCTTGGGGTGCTTCTGAGTCTCCCCAGGGGAGTCAGGCCTCGTCTCGAGTGGGGGCATGCACGTGCGCTTTCCTCACGAGCTGCAGCAGTAGCGTCACGCTTCCTGTCACGTGGATCAAGGGATCTGTGGCTTTCCCTCGAGGCTGTCCCTCGAGGCTTTCCCACGAGGCTTTCCCACAGGGCTGTGCCACGTGCCACCTTGGTGTGAGTCGATCCTCGGCGTGAAAGACGAGCCGGTGAAGGGAAAAGAGGTTCCTCTGGAATGGACTGAGACATCTGGGGGACTCTTGGAATGGTGGCACGACCCTGGAGTTCCTCTCGCCGTTCCTGTTAAGAGGGCCTCCTCTTGAGATGCGACGGGAACGCCGGGAACTCTTTCCCGACGAAGCAGGGAAAGGATCCCTCATCTCGAGCTACGAGGCGGAAACGGGGCTCCTCTGGATGTGGGCGGGACCCTCGTGATTCCTCTCGAGTGGAGACGGGTATGTCGGGGAACATCTTGATTTGCACCAAGGGTGTGAAGGAGCCTTTCGAAGATAAAGAGGTGAGGTGTGATCAGCCTCGAGACGCCTCAGCGGAAATGGGCCTCATCTCGCCTGGAGGGGAGAACCTCCCGGATTTTCTCGAGTTGCGGCAGGTCTTCTCGAGTTACGACGGGGACCTTAGGGACACGCTCTGGTGGCCTCAGGAAAGGCCAGTCCCCATGCGAGTTGCTAGGGGACCTATCGGGATTCCTCTCCCGTCCATGCCGGGGCCTCAGTCCTTGTGTGGAGTCGGGGCCGGAACCTGAGGATTCCTCTCCAGTGTTGCCATGGATCTTGGGGTGCTTCTGAGTCTCCCCAGGGGAGTCAGGCCTCGTCTCGAGTGGGGGCATGCACGTGCGCTTTCCTCCCGAGCTGCAGCAGTAGTGTCACGCTTCCTGTCACGTGGATCAAGGTATCTGTGGCTTTCCCTCGAGGCTGTCCCTCGAGGCTTTCCCACGAGGCTTTCCCACAGGGCTGTGCCACGTGCCACCTTGGTGTGAGTCGATCCTCGGCATGTAAGACGAGCCGGTGAAGGGAAAAGAGGTCCGTCTGGAATGGACTGAGACATCTGGGGGACTCTTGGAATGGTGGCACGACCTTGGAGTTCCTCTCGCTCTTCCTGTTGAGAGGACCTCCGCTTGAGATGCCACGGGAATGCCGAGAAATCTTTCCCGACGAAGCAGGGAAAGGATCCCTCCTCTCGAGCTATGAGGCGGAAACGGGGCTCCTCTGGATGTGGGTGGGACCCTCGTGATTTCTCTCGAGTGGAGACGGGTATGTCGGGGAACTTCTTGATTTGCACCAAGGGTGTGAAGGACCCTTTCGAAGTTCCAGAGGTGAGGTGTGATCAGCCTCGTGACGCGTCAGCGGAAATGGGCCTCATCTCGCCTGGAGGGGAGAACCTCCTGGATTTTCTCGAGTTGCGGCAGGTCTTCTCGAGTTACGATGGGGACCTCAGGGACCCGCTCTGGTGGCCTCAGGAAAGGCCAGTCCCCAAGCGAGTTGCTAGGGGACCTCTCGGGATTCCTCTCCCGTCCATGCCGGGGCCTCAGTCCTTGTGTGGAGTCGGGGCCGGAACCTGAGGATTCCTCTCCAGTGTTGCCATGGATCTTGGGGTGCTTCTGAGTTTCCCCAGGGGAGTCAGGCCTCGTCTCTAGTGGGGGCATGCACGTGCGCTTTCCTCCCGAGCTGCAGCAGTAGTGTCACGCTTCCTGTCACGTGGATCAAGGGATCTGTGGCTTTCCCTCGAGGCTGTCCCTCGAGGCTTTCCCACGAGGCTTTCCCACAGGGCTGTGCCACGTGCCACCTCGGTGTGAGTCGATCCTCGGCGTGAAAGACGAGCCGGTGAAGGGAAAAGAGCTTCCTCTGCAATGGACTGAAGCATCTGGGGGACGCTTGGAATGGTGGCACGACCCTGGAGTTCCTCTCGCCGTTCCTGTTGAGAGGGCCTCCTCTTGAGATGCGACGGGAACGCCGAGAACTCTTTCCCGACGAAGCAGGGAAAGGATCCCTCATCTCGAGTTACGAGGCGGAAACGGGGCTCCTCTGGATGTGGGCGGGACCCTCGTGATTCCTCTCGATTGGAGACGGGTATGTCGGGGAACTTCTTGATTTGCACCAAGGGTGTGAAGGACCCTTTCGAAGTTCCAGAGGTTAGGTGTGATCAGCCTCGAGACGCCTCAGCGGAAATGGGCCTCATCTCGCCTGGAGGGGAGAACCTCCTGGATTTTCTCGAGTTGCGGCAGGTCTTCTCGAGTTACGACGGGGACCGCAGGGACCCGCTCTGGTGGCCTCAGGAAAGGCCAGTCCCCATGCGAGTTGCTAGGGGGCCTCTCGGGATTCCTCTCCCGTCCATGCCGGGGCCTCAGTCCTTGTGTGGAGTCGGGGCCGGAACCTGAGGATTCCTCTCCAGTGTTGCCATGGATCTTGGGGTGCTTCTGAGTCTCCCCAGGGGAGTCAGGCCTCGTCTCGAGTGGGGGCATGCACGTGCGCTTTCCTCCCGAGCTGCAGCAGTAGCGTCACGCTTCCTGTCACGTGGATCAAGGGATCTGTGGCTTTCCCTCGAGGCTGTCCCTCGAGGCTTTCCCACGAGGCTTTCCCACAGGGCTGTGCCACGTGCCACCTTGGTGTGAGTCGATCCTCGGCGTGAAAGACGAGCCGGTGAAGGGAAAAGAGGTTCCTCTGGAATGGACTGAGACATCTGGGGGACTCTTGGAATGGTGGCACGACCCTGGAGTTCCTCTCGCCGTTCCTGTTGAGAGGGCCTCCTCTTGAGATGCGACGGGAACGCCGGGAACTCTTTCCCGACGAAGCAGGGAAAGGATCCCTCATCTCGAGCTACGAGGCGGAAACGGGGCTCCTCTGGATGTGGGCGGGACCCTCGTGATTCCTCTCGCGTGGAGACGGGTATGTCGGGGAACTTCTTGATTTGCACCAAGGGTGTGAAGGACCCTTTCGAAGTTCCAGAGGTGAGGTGTGATCAGCCTCGAGACGCCTCAGAGGAAATGGGCCTCATCTCGCCTGGAGGGGAGAACCTCCTGGATTTTCTCGAGTTGCGGCAGGTCTTCTCGAGTTACGACGGGGACCTCAGGGACCCGCTCTGGTGGCCTCAGGAAAGGCCAGTCCCCATGCGAGTTGCTAGGGGACCTCTCGGGATTCCTCTCCCGTCCATGCCGGGGCCTCAGTCCTTGTGTGGAGTCGGGGCCGGAACCTGAGGATTCCTCTCCAGTGTTGCCATGGATCTTGGGGTGCTTCTGAGTTTCCCCAGGGGAGTCAGGCCTCGTCTCTAGTGGGGGCGTGCACGTGCGCTTTCCTCCCGAGCTGCAGCAGTAGTGTCACGCTTCCTGTCACGTGGATCAAGGGATCTGTGGCTTTCCCTCGAGGCTGTCCCTCGAGGCTTTCCCACGAGGCTTTCCCACAGGGCTGTGCCATGTGCCACCTCGGTGTGAGTCGATCCTCGGCGTGAAAGACGAGCCGGTGAAGGGAAAAGAGTTTCCTCTGCAATGGACTGAAGCATCTGGGGGACGCTTGGAATGGTGGCACGACCCTGGAGTTCCTCTCGCCGTTCCTGTTGAGAGGGCCTACTCTTGAGATGCGACGGGAACGCCGGGAACTCTTTCCCGACGAAGCAGGGAAAGGATCCCTCATCTCGAGCTACGAGGCGGAAACGGGGCTCCTCTGGATGTGGGCGGGACCCTCGTGATTCCTCTCGAGTGGAGACGGGTATGTCGGGGAACTTCTTGATTTGCACCAAGGGTGTGAAGGAGCCTTTCGAAGTTCCAGAGGTGAGGTGTGATCAGCCTCGAGACGCCTCAGCGGAAATGGGCCTCATCTCGCCTGGAGGGGAGAACCTCCCGGATTTTCTCGAGTTGCGGCAGGTCTTCTCGAGTTACGACGGGGACCTCAGGGACCCGCTCTGGTGGCCTCAGGAAAGGCCAGTCCCCATGCGAGTTGCTAGGGGGCCTCTCGGGATTCCTCTCCCGTCCATTCCGGGGCCTCAGTCCTTGTGTGGAGTCGGGGCCGGAACCTGAGGATTCCTCTCCAGTGTTGCCATGGATCTAGGGGTGCTTCTGAGTCTCCCCAGGGGAGTCAGGCCTCGTCTCGAGTGGGGGCATGCACGTGCGCTTTCCTCCCGAGCTGCAGCAGTAGCGTCACGCTTCCTTTCACGTGGATCAAGGGATCTGTGGCTTTCCCTCGAGGCTGTCCCTCGAGGCTTTCCCACGAGGCTTTCCCACAGGGCTGTGCCACGTGCCACCTTGGTGTGAGTCGATCCTCGGCGTGAAAGAGGAGCCGGTGAAGGGAAAAGAGGTTCCTCTGGAATGGACTGAGACATCCGGGGAACTCTTGGAATGGTGGCACGACCCTGGAGTTCCTCTCACCGTTCCTGTTGAGAGGGCCTCCTCTTGAGATGCGACTGGAACGCCGGGAACTCTTTCCCGATGAAGCAGGGAAAGGATCCCTCATCTCGAGCTACGAGGCGGAAACGGGGCTCCTCTGGATGTGGGCGCGACCCTCGTGATTCCCTTCGAGTGGAAACGGGTATGTCGGGGAACTTCTTGATTTGCACCAAGGGTGTGAAGGAGCCTTTCGAAGTTCCAGAGGTGAGGTGTGATCAGCCTCGAGACGCCTCAGCGGAAATGGGCCTCATCTCGCCTGGAGGGGAGAACCTCCTGGATTTTTTCGAGTTGCGGCAGGTCTTCTCGAGTTACGACGGGGACCTCAGGGACCGCTCTGGTGGCCTCAGGAAAGGCCAGTCCCCATGCGAGTTGCTAGGGGACCTCTCGGGATTCCTCTCCCGTCCATGCCGGGGCCTCAGTCCTTGTGTGGAGTCGGGGCCGGAACCTGAGGATTCCTCTCCAGTGTTGCCATGGATCTTGGGGTGCTTCTGAGTCTCCCCAGGGGAGTCAGGCCTCGTCTCGAGTGGGGGCATGCACGTGCGCTTTCCTCACGAGCTGCAGCAGTAGCGTCACGCTTCCTGTCACGTGGATCAAGGGATCTGTGGCTTTCCCTCGAGGCTGTCCCTCGAGGCTTTCCCACGAGGCTTTCCCACAGGGCTGTGCCACGTGCCACCTTGGTGTGAGTCGATCCTCGGCGTGAAAGACGAGCCGGTGAAGGGAAAAGAGGTTCCTCTGGAATGGACTGAGACATCTGGGGGACTCTTGGAATGGTGGCACGACCCTGGAGTTCCTCTCGCCGTTCCTGTTAAGAGGGCCTCCTCTTGAGATGCGACGGGAACGCCGGGAACTCTTTCCCGACGAAGCAGGGAAAGGATCCCTCATCTCGAGCTACGAGGCGGAAACGGGGCTCCTCTGGATGTGGGCGGGACCCTCGTGATTCCTCTCGAGTGGAGACGGGTATGTCGGGGAACATCTTGATTTGCACCAAGGGTGTGAAGGAGCCTTTCGAAGATAAAGAGGTGAGGTGTGATCAGCCTCGAGACGCCTCAGCGGAAATGGGCCTCATCTCGCCTGGAGGGGAGAACCTCCCGGATTTTCTCGAGTTGCGGCAGGTCTTCTCGAGTTACGACGGGGACCTTAGGGACACGCTCTGGTGGCCTCAGGAAAGGCCAGTCCCCATGCGAGTTGCTAGGGGACCTATCGGAATTCCTCTCCCGTCCATGCCGGGGCCTCAGTCCTTGTGTGGAGTCGGGGCCGGAACCTGAGGATTCCTCTCCAGTGTTGCCATGGATCTTGGGGTGCTTCTGAGTCTCCCCAGGGGAGTCAGGCCTCGTCTCGAGTGGGGGCATGCACGTGCGCTTTCCTCCCGAGCTGCAGCAGTAGTGTCACGCTTCCTGTCACGTGGATCAAGGTATCTGTGGCTTTCCCTCGAGGCTGTCCCTCGAGGCTTTCCCACGAGGCTTTCCCACAGGGCTGTGCCACGTGCCACCTTGGTGTGAGTCGATCCTCGGCATGTAAGACGAGCCGGTGAAGGGAAAAGAGGTCCGTCTGGAATGGACTGAGACATCTGGGGGACTCTTGGAATGGTGGCACGACCTTGGAGTTCCTCTCGCTCTTCCTGTTGAGAGGACCTCCGCTTGAGATGCCACGGGAATGCCGAGAAATCTTTCCCGACGAAGCAGGGAAAGGATCCCTCCTCTCGAGCTACGAGGCGGAAACGGGGCTCCTCTGGATGTGGGTGGGACCCTCGTGATTTCTCTCGAGTGGAGACGGGTATGTCGGGGAACTTCTTGATTTGCACCAAGGGTGTGAAGGACCCTTTCGAAGTTCCAGAGGTGAGGTGTGATCAGCCTCGTGACGCGTCAGCGGAAATGGGCCTCATCTCGCCTGGAGGGGAGAACCTCCTGGATTTTCTCGAGTTGCGGCAGGTCTTCTCGAGTTACGATGGGGACCTCAGGGACCCGCTCTGGTTGCCTCAGGAATGGCCAGTCCCCATGCGAGTTGCTAGGGGGCCTCTCGGGATTCCTCTCCCGTCCATGCCGGGGCCTCAGTCCTTGTGTGGAGTCGGGGCCGGAACCTGAGGATTCCTCTCCAGTGTTGCCATGGATCTTGGGGTGCCTCTGAGTCTCCCCAGGGGAGTCAGGCCTCGTCTCGAGTAGGGGCATGCACGTGCGCTTTCCTCCCGAGCTGCAGCAGTAGTGTCATGCTTCCTGTCACGTGGATCAAGGGATCTGTGGCTTTCCCTCGAGGCTGTCCCTCGAGGCATTCCCACGAGGCTTTCCCACAGGGCTGTGCCACGTGTCACCTTGGTGTGAGTCGATCCTCGGCGTGAAAGACGAGCCGGTGAAGGGAAAAGAGGTTCCTCTGGAATGGACTGAGACATCTGGGGGACTCTTGGAATGGTGGCACGACCCTGGAGTTCCTCTCGCCATTCCTGTTGAGAGGGCCTCCTCTTGAGTTGCGACGGGAACGCCGGGAACTCTTTCCCGACGAAGCAGGGAAAGGATCCCTCATCTCGAGCTACGAGGCGGAAACGGGGCTCCTCTGGATGTGGGCGGGACCCTCGTGATTCCTCTCGCGTGGAGACGGGTATGTCGGGGAACTTCTTGATTTGCACCAAGGGTGTGAAGGAGCCTTTCGAAGTTCCAGAGGTGAGGTGTGATCAGCCTCGAGACGCCTCAGCGGAAATGGGCCGCATCTCGCCTGGAGGGGAGAACCTCCTGGATTTTCTCGAGTTGCGGCAGGTCTTCTCGAGTTACGACGGGGACCTCAGGGACCCGCTCTGGTGGCCTCAGGAAAGGCCAGTCCCCATGCGAGTTGCTAGGGGACCTCTCGGGATTCCTCTCCCGTCCATGCCGGGGCCTCAGTCCTTGTGTGGAGTCGGGGCCGGAACCTGAGGATTCCTCTCCAGTGTTGCCATGGATCTTGGGGTGCTTCTGAGTCTCCCCAGGGGAGTCAGGCCTCGTCTCGAGTGGGGGCATGCACGTGCGCTTTCCTCCCGAGCTGCAGCAGTAGTGTCACGCTTCCTGTCACGTGGATCAAGGGATCTGTGGCTTTCCCTCGAGGCTGTCCCTCGAGGCTTTCCCACGAGGCTTTCCCACAGGGCTGTGCCACGTGCCACCTTGGTGTGAGTCGATCCTCGGCGTGAAAGACGAGCCGGTGAAGGGAAAAGAGGTTCCTCTGGAATGGACTGATACATCTGGGGGACTCTTGGAATGGTGGCACGACCCTGGAGTTCCTCTCGCCGTTCCTGTTGAGAGGGCCTCCTCTTGAGATGCGACGGCAACGCCGGGAACTCTTTCCCGACGAAGCAGGGAAAGGATCCCTCATCTCGAGCTACGAGGCGGAAACGGGGCTCCTCTGGATGTGGGCGGGACCCTCGTGATTCCTCTCGAGTGGAGACGGGTATGTCGGGGAACTTCTTGATTTGCAGCAAGGGTGTGAAGGACCCTTTCGAAGTTCCAGAGGGGAGGTGTGATCAGCCTCGAGACGCCTCAGCGGAAATGGGCCTCATCTCGCCTGGAGGGGAGAACCTCCTGGATTTTTTCGAGTTGCGGCAGGTCTTCTCGAGTTACGACGGGGACCTCAGGGACCGCTCTGGTGGCCTCAGGAAAGGCCAGTCCCCATGCGAGTTGCTAGGGGACCTCTCGGGATTCCTCTCCCGTCCATGCCGGGGCCTCAGTCCTTGTGTGGAGTCGGGGCCGGAACCTGAGGATTCCTCTCCTGTGTTGCCATGGATCTTGGGGAGCTTCTGAGTCTCCCCATGGGAGTCAGGCAGCCTCTCGAGTGGGGGCATGCACGTGCGCTTTCCTCCCAAGCTGCAGCAGTAGTGTCACGCTTCCTGTCACGTGGATCAAGGGATCTGTGGCTTTCCCTCGAGGCTGTCCCTCGAGGCTTTCCCACGAGGCTTTCCCACAGGGCTGTGCCACGTGCCACCTTGGTGTGAGTCGATCCTCGGCGTGAAAGACGAGCCGGTGAAGGGAAAAGAGGTTCCTCTGGAATGGACTGAGACATCTGGGGGACTCTTGGAATGGTGGCACGACCCTGGAGTTCCTCTCGCCGTTCCTGTTGAGAGGGCCTCCTCTTGAGATGCGACGGGAACGCCGGGAACTCTTTCCCGACGAAGCAGGGAAAGGATCCCTCATCTCGAGCTACGAGGCGGAAACGGGGCTCCTCTGGATGTGGGCGGGACCCTCGTGATTCCTCTCGCGTGGAGACGGGTATGTCGGGGAACTTCTTGATTTGCACCAAGGGTGTGAAGGAGCCTTTCGAAGTTCCAGAGGTGAGGTGTGATCAGCCTCGAGACGCCTCAGCGGAAATGGGCCTCATCTCGCCTGGAGGGGAGAACCTCCCGGATTTTCTCGAGTTGCGGCAGGTCTTCTCGAGTTACGACGGGGACCTCAGGGACCCGCTATGGTGGCCTCAGGAAAGGCCAGTCCCCATGCGAGTTGCTAGGGGACCTATCGGGATTCCTCTCCCGTCCATGCCGGGGCCTCAGTCCTTGTGTGGAGTCGGGGCCGGAACCTGAGGATTCCTCTCCAGTGTTGCCATGGATCTTGGGGTGCTTCTGAGTCTCCCCAGGGGAGTCAGGCCTCGTCTCGAGTGGGGGCATGCACGTGCGCTTTCCTCCCGAGCTGCAGCAGTAGTGTCACACTTCCTGTCACGTGGATCAAGGTATCTGTAGCTTTCCCTCGAGGCTGTCCCTCGAGGCTTTCCCACGAGGCTTTCCCACAGGGCTGTGCCACGTGCCACCTTGGTTTGAGTCGATCCTCGGCATGTAAGACGAGCCGGTGAAGGGAAAAGAGGTTCCTCTGGAATGGACTGAGACATCTGGGGGACTCTTGGAATGGTGGCACGACCCTGGAGTTCCTCTCGCCATTCCTGTTGAGAGGGCCTCCTCTTGAGATGCGACGGGAACGCCGGGAACTCTTTCCCGACGAAGCAGGGAAAGGATCCCTCATCTCGAGCTACGAGGTGGAAACGGGGCTCCTCTGGATGTGGGCGGGACCCTCGTGATTCCTCTCGAGTGGAGACGGCTATGTCGGGGAGCTTCTTGATTTGCACCAAGGGTGTGAAGGAGCCTTTCGAAGTTCCAGAGGTGAGATGTGATCAGCCTCGAGACGCCTCAGCAGAAATGGGCCTCATCTCGCCTGGAGGGGAGAACCTCCTGTATTTTGTCGAGTTGCGGCAGGTCTTCTCGAGTTACGACGGGGACCTAAGGGACCCGCTCTGGTGGCCTCAGGAAAGGCCAGTCCCCATGCGAGTTGCTAGGGGGCCTCTCAGGATTCCTCTCCCGTCCATGCCGGGGCCTCAGTCCTTGTGTGGAGTCGGGGCCTTAACCTGAGGATTCCTCTCCAGTGTGGCCATGGATCTTGGGGTGCCTCTGAGTCTCCCCAGGGGAGTCAGGCGGCGTCTCGAGTGGGGGCATGCACGTGCGCTTTCCTCCCGAGCTGCAGCAGTATTGTCACGCTTCCTGTCACGTGGATCAAGGGATCTGTGGCTTTCCCTCGAGGCTGTCCCTCGAGGCTTTCCCACGAGGCTTTCCCACAGGGCTGTGCCACGTGCCACCTTGGTGTGAGTCGATCCTCGGCGTGAAAGACGAGCCGGTGAAGGGAAAAGAGGTTCGTCTGGAATGGACTGAGACATCTGGGGGACTCTTGGAATGGTGGCACGACCCTGGAGTTCCTCTCGCCGTTCCTGTTGAGAGGGCCTCCTCTTGAGATGCGACGGGAACGCTGGGAACTCTTTCCCGACGAAGCAGGGAAAGGATCCCTCACCTCGAGCTACGAGGCCGAAACGGGGCTCCTCTGGATGTGGGCAGAACCCTCGTGATTCCTCTTGAGTGGAGACGGGTACGTCGGGGAACTTCTTGATTTGCACCAAGGGTGTGAAGGAGCCTTTCGAAGTTCCAGAGGTGAGGTGTGATCAGCCTCGAGACGCCTCAGCAGAAATGGGCCTCATCTCGCCTGGAGGGGAGAACCTCCTGGATTGTCTCGAGTTGCGGCAGGTCTTCTCAAGTTACGACGGGGACCTCAGGGACCCGCTCTGGTGGCCTCAGGAAAGGCCAGTCCCCATGCGAGTTGCTAGGGGGCCTCTCGGGATTCCTCTCCCGTCCATGCCGGGGCCTCAGTCCTTGTGTGCAGTCGGGGCCGGAACCTGAGGATTCCTCTCCAGTGTTGCCATGGATCTTGGGGAGCTTCTGAGTCTCCCCAGGGGAGTCAGGCGGCGTCTCGAGTGGGGGCATGCACGTGCGCTTTCCTCCCGAGCTGCAGCAGTAGTGTCACGCTTCCTGTCACGTGGATCAAGGGATCTGTGGCTTTCCCTCGAGGCTGTCCCTCGAGGCTTTCCCACGAGGCTTTCCCACAGGGCTGTGCCACGTGCCACCTTGGTGTGAGTCGATCCTCAGCGTGAAAGACGAGCCGGTGAAGGGAAAAGAGGTTCCTCTGGAATGGACTGAGACATCTGGGGGACTCTTGGAATGGTGGCACGACCCTGGAGTTCCTCTCGCCGTTCCTGTTGAGAGGGCCTCCTCTTGAGATGCAACGGGAACGCCGGGAACTCTTTCCCGACGAAGCAGGGAAAGGATCTCTGATCTCGAGCTACGAGGCGGAAACAGGGCTCCTCTGGATGTGGGCGGGACCCTCGTGATTCCTCTCGAGTGGAGCCGGCTATGTCGGGGAACTTCTTGATTTGCACCAAGGGTGTGAAGGAGCCTTTTGAAGTTCCAGAGGTGAGATGTGATCAGCCTCGAGACGCCTCAGCAGAAATGGACCTCATCTCGCCTGGAGGGGAAAACCTCCTGGATTTTGTCGAGTTGCGGCAGGTCTTCTCGAGTTACGACGGGGACCTCAGGGACCCGCTCTGGTGGCCTCAGGAAAGGCCAGTCCCCACGCGAGTTGCTAGGGGGCCTCCCAGGATTCCTCTCCCGTCCATGCCGGGGCCTCAGTCCTTGTGTGGAGTCGGGGCCGGAACCTGAGGATTCATCTCCAGTGTTGCCATGGATCTTGGGGTGCTTCTGAGTCTCCCCAGGGGAGTCAGGCCTCGTCTCGAGTGGGGGCATGCACGTGCGCTTTCCTCCCGAGCTGCAGCAGTAGTGTCACGCTTCCTGTCACGTGGATCAGGGGATCTGTGGCTTTCCCTCGAGGCTGTCCCTCGAGGCTTTCCCACGAGGCTTTCCCACAGGGCTGTGCCACGTGCCACCTTGGTGTGAGTCGATCCTCGGCGTGAAAGACGAGCCGGTGAAGGGAAAAGAGGTTCGTCTGGAATGGACTGAGACATCTGGGGGACTCTTGGAATGGTGGCACGACCCTGGAGTTCCTCTCGCCGTTCCTGTTGAGAGGGCCTCCTCTTGAGATGCGACGGGAACGCCGGGAACTCTTTGCCGACGAAGCAGGGAAAGGATCCCTCATCTCGAGCTACGAGGCCGAAACGAGGCTCCTCTGGATGTGGGCAGGACCCTCGTGATTCCTCTCGAGTGGAGACGGGTACGTCGGGGAACTTCTTGATTTGCACCAAGGGTGTGAAGGAGCCTTTCGAAGTTCCAGAGGTGAGGTGTGATCAGCCTCGAGACGCCTCAGCAGAAATGTGCCTCATCTCGCCTGGAGGGGAGAACCTCCTGGATTTTCTCGAGTTGCGGCAGGTCTTCTCGAGTTACGACGGGGACCTCAGGGACCCGCTCTTGTGGCCTCAGGAAAGGCCAGTCCCCATGCGAGTTGCTAGGGGACCTCTCGGGATTCCTCTCCCGTCCATGCCGGGGCCTCAGTCCTTGTGTGGAGTCGGGGTCGGAACCTGAGGATTCCTCTCCAGTGTTGCCATGGATCTTGGGGTGCTTCTGAGTCTCCCCAGGGGAGTCAGGCCTCATCTCGAGTGGGGGCATGCACGTGCGCTTTCCTCCCGAGCTGCAGCAGTAGTGTCACGCTTCCTGTCACGTGGATCAAGGGTTCTGTGGCTTTCCCTCGAAGCTGCCCCTCGAGGCTTTCCCACGAGTCTTTCCCACAGGGCTGTGCCACGTGCCACCTTGGTGTGAGTAAATCCTCGGCGTGAAAGACGAGCCGGTGAAGGGAAAAGAGGTTCCTCTGGAATGGACTGAGACATCTGGGGGACTCTTGGAAAGGTAGCACGACCCTGGAGTTCCCCTCGCCGTTCCTGTTGAGAGGGCCTCCTCTTGAGATGCGACGGGAACGCCGGGAACTCTTTCCCGACGAAGCAGGGACAGGATCCCTCATCTCGAGCTACGAGGCCGAAACGGGGCTCCTCTGGATGTGGGCGGGACCCTCGTGATTCCTCTCGAGTGGAGACGGGTATGTCGGGGAACTTCTTGATTTGCAGCAAGGGTGTGAAGGAGCCTTTCGAAGTTCCAGAGGTGAGGTGTGATCAGCCTCGAGACGCCTCAGCGGAAATGGGCCTCATCTCGCCTGGAGGGGAGAACCTCCCGGATTTTCTCGAGTTGCGGCAGGTCTTCTCGAGTTACGACGGGGACCTCAGGGACCCGCTCTGGTGGCCTCAGGAAAGGCCAGTCCCCATGCGAGTTGCTAGGGGACCTATCGGGATTCCTCTCCCGTCGATGCCGGGGCCTCAGTCCTTGTGTGGAGTCGGGGCCGGAACCTGAGGATTCCTCTCCAGTGTTGCCATGGATCTTGGGGTGCTTCTGAGTCTCCCCAGGGGAGTCAGGCCTCGTCTCGAGGGGGGCATGCACGTGCGCTTTCCTCCCGAGCTGCAGCAGTAGTGTCACGCTTCCTGTCACGTGGATCAAGGGATCTGTGGCTTTCCCTCGAGGCTGTCCCTCGAGGCTTTCCCACGAGGCTTTCCCACAGGGCTGTGCCACGTGCCACCTTGGTGTGAGTCGATCCTCGGCATGTAAGACGAGCCGGTGAAGGGAAAAGAGGTCCGTCTGGAATGGACTGAGACATCTGGGGGACTCTTGGAATGGTGGCACGACCTTGGAGTTCCTCTCGCTCTTCCTGTTGAGAGGACCTCCGCTTGAGATGCCACGGGAATGCCGAGAAATCTTTCCCGACGAAGCAGGGAAAGGATCCCTCATCTCGAGCTACGAGGCGGAAACGGGGCTCCTCTGGATGTGGGCGGGACCCTCGTGATTCCTCTCGAGTGGAGACGGGTATGTCGGGGAACTTCTTGATTTGCACCAAGGGTGTGAAGGAGCCTTTCGAAGTTCCAGAGGTGAGATGTGATCAGCCTCGAGACGCCTCAGCAGAAATGGGCCTCATCTCGCCTGGAGGGGAGAACCTCCTGGATTTTCTCGAGTTGCGGCAGGTCTTCTCGAGTTACGACGGGGACCTAAGGGACCCGCTCTGGTGGCCTCAGGAAAGGCCAGTCCCCATGCGAGTTGCTAGGGGGCCTCTCAGGATTCCTCTCCCGTCCATGCTGGGGCCTCAGTCCTTGTGTGGAGTCGGGGCAGGAACCTGAGGATTCCTCTCCAGTGTTGCCATGGATCTTGGGGTGCTTCTGAGTCTCCCCAGGGGAGTCAAGCCTCGTCTCGAGTGGGGACATGCACGTGCGCTTTCCTCCCGAGCTGCAGCAGTAGTGTCATGCTTCCTGTCACGTGGATCAAGGGATCTGTGGCTTTCCCTCGAGGCTGTCCCTCGAGGCTTTCCCACGAGGCTTTCCCACAGGGCTGTGCCACGTGCCACGTTGGTGTGAGTCGATCCTCGGCGTGAAAGACGAGCCGGTGAAGGGAAAAGAGGTTCGTCTGGAATGGACTGAGACATCTGGGGGACTCTTGGAATGGTGGCACGACCTTGGAGTTCCTCTCGCTCTTCCAGTTGAGAGGACCTCGGCTTGAGATGCCACGGGAATGCCGAGAAATCTTTCCCGACGAAGCAGGGAAAGGGTCCCTCATCTCGAGCTACGAGGCGGAAACGGGGCTCCTCTGGATGTGGGCGGGACCCTCGTGATTCCTCTCGAGTGGAGACGGGTATGTCGGGGAACTTCTTGATTTGCACCAAGGGTGTGAAGGACCCTTTCGAAGTTCCAGAGGTGAGGTGTGATCAGCCTCGAGACGCCTCAGCGGAAATGGGCCTCATCTCGCCTGGAGGGGAGAACCTCCTGGATTTTCTCGAGTTGCGGCAGGTCTTCTCGAGTTACGATGGGGACCTCAGGGACCCGCTCTGGTTGCCTCAGGAAAGGCCAGTCCCCATGCGAGTTGCTAGGGGACCTCTCGGGATTCCTCTCCCGTCCATGCCGGGGCCTCAGTCCTTGTGTGGAGTCGGGGCCGGAACCTGAGGATTCCTCTCCAGTGTTGCCATGGATCTTGGGGTGCTTCTGAGTCTCCCCAGGGGAGTCAGGCCTCGTCTCGAGTGGGGGCATGCACGTGCGCTTTCCTCCCGAGCTGCAGCAGTAGTGTCACGCTTCCTGTCACGTGGATCAAGGGATCTGTGGCTTTCCCTCGAGGCTGTCCCTCGAGGCTTTCCCACGAGGCTTTCCCACAGGGCTGTGCCACGTGCCACCTTGGTGTGAGTCGATCCTCGGCGTGAAAGACGAGCCGGTGAAGGGAAAAGAGGTTCGTCTGGAATGGACTGAGACATCTGGGGGACTCTTGGAAAGGTAGCACGACCCTGGAGTTCCTCTCGCCGTTCCTGTTGAGAGGGCCTCCTCTTGAGATGCGACGGGAACGCCGGGAACTCTTTCCCGACGAAGCAGGGAAAGGATCTCTGATCTCGAGCTACGAGGCGGAAACGGGGCCCCTCTGGATGTGGGCGGGACCCTCGTGATTCCTCTCGAGTGGAGCCGGCTATGTCGGGGAACTTCTTGATTTGCAGCAAGGGTGTGAAGGAGCCTTTCGAAGTTCCAGAGGTGAGATGTGATCAGCCTCGAGACGCCTCAGCAGAAATGGACCTCATCTCGCCTGGAGGGGAGAACCTCCTGGATTTTCTCGAGTTGCGGCAGGTCTTCTCGAGTTACGACGGGGACCTCAGGGACCCGCTCTGGTGGCCTCAGGAAAGGCCAGTCCCCATGCGAGTTGCTCGGGGGCCTCTCAGGATTCCTCTCCCGTCCATGCCGGGGCCTCAGTCCTTGTGTGGAGTCGGGGCAGGAACCTGAGGATTCCTCTCCAGTGTTGCCATGGATCTTGGGGTGCTTCTGAGTCTCCCCAGGGGAGTCAGGCCTCGTCTCTAGTGGGGGCATGCACGTGCGCTTTCCTCCCGAGCTGCAGCAGTAGTGTCACGCTTCCTGTCACGTGGATCAAGGGATCTGTGGCTTTCCCTCGAAGCTGCCCCTCGAGGCTTTCCCACGAGTCTTTCCCACAGGGCTGTGCCACGTGCCACCTTGGTGTGAGTAAATCCTCGGCGTGAAAGACGAGCCGGTGAAGGGAAAAGAGTTTCCTCTGGAATGGACTGAGACATCTGGGGGACTCTTGGAATGGTGGCACGACCCTGGAGTTCCTCTCGCCGTTCCTGTTGAGAGGGCCTCCTCTTGAGATGCGACGGGAACGCCGGGAACTCTTTCCCGACGAAGCAGGGAAAGGATCCCTCATCTCGAGCTACGAGGCGGAAACGGGGCTCCTCTGGATGTGGGCGGGACCCTCGTGATACCCCTCGAGTGGAGACGGGTGTGTCGGGGAACTTCTTGATTTGCACCAAGGGTGTGAAGGAGCCTTTCGAAGTTCCAGAGGTGAGGTGTGATCAGCCTCGAGACGCCTCAGCGGAAATGGGCCTCATCTCGCCTGGAGGGGAGAACCTCCTGGATTTTCTCGAGTTGTGGCAGGTCTTCTCGAGTTACGACGGGGACCTCAGGGACCCGCTCTGGTGACCTCAGGAAAGGCCAGTCCCCATGCGAGTTGCTAGGGGATCTCTCGGGATTCCTCTCCCGTCCATGCCGGGGACTCAGTCCTTGTGTGGAGTCGGGGCCGGAACCTGAGGATTCCTCTCCAGTGTTGCCATGGATCTTGGGGAGCTTCTGAGTCTCCCCAGGGGAGTCAGGCGTCGTCTCGAGTGGGGGCATGCACGTGCGCTTTCCTCACGAGCTGCAGGAGTAGTGTCAAGCTTCCTGTCACGTGGATCAAGGGATCTGTGGCTTTCCCTCGAGGCTGTCCCTCGAGGCTTTCCCACGAGGCTTTCCCACAGGGCTGTGCCACGTGCCACCTTGGTGTGAGTCGATCCTCGGCGTGAAAGACGAGCCGGTGAAGGGAAAAGAGGTTCCTCTGGAATGGACTGAGACATCTGGGGGACTCTTGGAATGGTGGCACGACCCTGGAGTTCCTCTCGCCGTTCCTGTTGAGAGGGCCTCCTCTTGAGATGCGACGGGAACGCCGGGAACTCTTTCCCGAAGAAGCAGGGACAGGATCCCTCATCTCGAGCTACGAGGCCGAAACGGGGCTCCTCTGGATGTGGGCGGGACCCTCGTGATTCCTCTCGAGTGGAGACGGGTATGTCGGGGAACTTCTTGATTTGCAGCAAGGGTGTGAAGGAGCCTTTCGAAGTTCCAGATGTGAGGGGTGATCCGCCTCATGACACCTCAGCAGAAATGGGCCTCATCTCGCCTGGAGGGGAGAACCTCCTGGATTTTCTCGAGTTGCGGCAGGTCTTCTCGAGTTACGACGGGGACCTCAGGGACCCGCTCTGGTGGCCTCAGGAAAGGCCAGTTCCCATGCGAGTTGCTAGGGGACCTCTCGGGATTCCTCTCCCGTCCATGCCGGGGCCTCAGTCCTTGTGTGGAGTCGGGGCCGGAACCTGAGGATTCCTCTCCAGTGTTGCCATGGATCTTGGGGTGCTTCTGAGTCTCCCCAGGGGAGTCAGACCTCGTCTCGAGTGGGGGCATGCACGTGCGCTTTCCTCCCGAGCTGCAGCAGTAGTGTCACGCTTCCTGTCAAGTGGATCAAGGGATCTGTGGCTTTCCCTCGAGGCTATCCCTCGAAGCTTTCCCACGAGGCTTTCCCACAGGGCTGTGCCACGTGCCACCTTGGTGTGAGTCGATCCTCGGCGTGAAAGACGAGCCGGTGAAGGGAAAAGAGGTTCCTCTGGAATGGACTGAGACATCTGGGGGACTCTTGGAATGGTGGCACGACCCTGGAGTTCCTCTCGCCGTTCCTGTTGAGAGGGCCTCCTCTTGAGATGCGACGGGAACGCCGGGAACTCTTTCCCGACGAAGCAGGGAAAGGATCCCTCATCTCGAGCTATGAGGCGGAAACGGGGCTCCTCTGGATGTGGGCGGGACCCTCGTGATTCCTCTCGAGTGGAGACGGGTATGTCGGGGAACTTCTTGATTTGCAGCAAGGGTGTGAAAGACCCTCTCGAAGTTCCAGAGGTGAGGTGTGATCATCCTCTAGACGCCTCAGCAGAAATGGGCCTCATCTCGCCTGGAGGGGAGAACCCATGGATTTTCTCGAGTTGTGGCAGGTCTTCTCGAGTTACGATGGGGACCTCAGGGACCCGCTCTGGTGGCCTCAGGAAAGGCCAGTCCCCATGCGAGTTGCTAGGGGACCTCTCGGGATTCCTCTCCCGTCCATGCCGGGGCCTCAGTCCTTGTGTGGAGTTGGGGCCGGAACCTGAGGATTCCTCGCCAGTGTTGCCATGGATCTTGGGGTGCTTCTGAGTCTCCCCAGGGGAGTCAGGCCTCGTCTCGAGTGGGGGCATGCACGTGCGCTTTCCTCCCGAGCTGCAGCAGTAGTGTCACGCTTCCTGTCACGTGGATCAAGGGATCTGTGGCTTTCCCTCGAGGCTGTCCCTCGAGGCTTTCCCACGACGCTTTCCCACAGGGCTGTGCCACGTGCCACCTTGGTGTGAGTCGATCCTCGGCGTGAAAGACGAGCCGGTGAAGGGAAAAGAGTTTCCTCTGGACTGGACTGAGACATCTGGGGGACTCTTGGAATGGTGGCACGACCCTGGAGTTCCTCTCGCCGTTCCTGTTGAGAGGGCCTCCTCTTGAGATGCGACGGGAACGCCGGGAACTCTTTCCCGACGAAGCAGGGAAAGGATCCCTCATCTCGAGCTACGAGGCGGAAACGGGGCTCCTCTGGATGTGGGCGGGACCCTCGTGATTCCTCTCGAGTGGAGACGGGTATGTCGGGGAACTTCTTGATTTGCACCAAGGGTGTGAAGGACCCTTTCGAAGTTCCAGAGGTGAGGTGTGATCAGCATCGAGACGCCTCAGCGGAAATGAGCCTCATCTCGCCTGGAGGGGAGAACCTCCTGGATTTTCTCCAGTTGCGGCAGGTCTTCTCGAGTTACGACGGGGACCTCAGGGACCCGCTCTGGTGGCCTCAGGAAAGGCCAGTCCCCATGCGATTTGCTAGGGGACCTCTCGGGATTCCTCTCCCGTCCATGCCGGGGCCTCAGTCCTTGTGTGGAGTCGGGGCCGGAACCTGAGGATTCCTCTCCAGTGTTGCCATGGATCTTGGGGTGCTTCTGAGTCTCCCCAGGGGAGTCAGGCCTCGTCTCGAGTGGGGGCATGCACGTGCGCTTTCCTCCCGAGCTGCAGCAGTAGTGTCACGCTTCCTGTCACGTGGATCAAGGGATCTGTGGCTTTCCCTCGAGGCTGTCCCTCGAGGCTTTCCCACGAGTCTTTCCCACAGGGTTGTGCCACGTGCCACCTTGGTGTGAGTCGATCCTCGGCGTGAAAGTCGAGCCGGTGAAGGGAAAAGAGTTTCCTCTGGAATGGACTGAGACATCTGGGGGACTCTTGGAATGGTGGCACGACCCTGGAGTTCCTCTCGCCGTTCCTGTTGAGAGGGCCTCCTCTTGAGATGCGACGGGAACGCAAGGAACTCTTTCCCGACGAAGCAGGGAAAGGATCCCTCATCTCGAGCTATGAGGCGGAAACGGGGCTCCTCTGGATGTGGGCGGGACCCTCGTGATTCCTCTCGAGTGGAGACGGGTATGTCGGGGAACTTCTTGATTTGCACCAAGGGTGTGAAGGACCCTTTCGAAGTTCCAGAGGTGAGGTGTGATCAGCATCGAGACGCCTCAGCGGAAATGAGCCTCATCTCGCCTGGAGGGGAGAACCTCCTGGATTTTCTCCAGTTGCGGCAGGTCTTCTCGAGTTACGACGGGGACCTCAGGGACCCGCTCTGGTGGCCTCAGGAAAGGCCAGTCCCCATGCGATTTGCTAGGGGACCTCTCGGGATTCCTCTCCCGTCCATGCCGGGGCCTCAGTCCTTGTGTGTAGTCGGGGCCGGAACCTGAGGATTCCTCTCCAGTGTTGCCATGGATCTTGGGGTGCTTCTGAGTCTCCCCAGGGGAGTCAGGCCTCGTCTCGAGTGGGGGCATGCACGTGCGCTTTCCTCCCGAGCTGCAGCAGTAGTGTCACGCTTCCTGTCACGTGGATCAAGGGATCTGTGGCTTTCCCTCGAGGATGTCCCTCGAGGCTTTCCCACGAGGCTTTCCCACAGGGCTGTGCCACGTGCCACCTTGGTGTGAGTCGATCCTCGGCGTGAAAGACGAGCCGGAGAAGGGAAAAGAGGTTCCTCTGGAATGGACTGAGACATCTGGGGGACTCTTGGAATGGTGGCACGACCCTGGAGTTCCTCTCGCCGTTCCTGTTGAGAGGGCCTCCTCTTGAGATGCGACGGGAACGCAAGGAACTCTTTCCCGACGAAGCAGGGAAAGGATCCCTCATCTCGAGCTACGAGGCGGAAACGGGGCTCCTCTGGATGTGGGCGGGACCCTCGTGATTCCTCTCGAGTGGAGACGGGTATGTCGGGGAACTTCTTGATTTGCAGCAAGGGTGTGAAGGACACTTTCGAAGTTCCAGAGGGGAGGTGTGATCAGCCTCGAGACGCCTCAGCGGAAATGGGCCTCATCTCGCCTGGAGGGGAGAACCTCCTGGATTTTCTCGAGTTGCAGCAGGTCTTCTCGACTTACGACGGGGACCTCAGGGACCCGCTCTGGTGGCCTCAGGAAAGGCCAGTCCCCATGCGAGTTGCTAGGGGACCTCTCGGGATTCCTCTCCCGTCCATGCCGGGGCCTCAGTCCTTGTGTGGAGTCGGGGCCGGAACCTGAGGATTCCTCTCCAGTGTTGCCATGGATCTTGGGGTGCTTCTGAGTCTCCCCAGGGGAGTCAGGCCTCGTCTCGAGGGGGGGCATGCACGTGCGCTTTCCTCCCGAGCTGCAGCAGTAGTGTCACGCTTCCTGTCACGTGTATCAAGGGATCTGTGGCTTTCCCTCGAGGCTGTCCCTCGAGGCTTTCCCACGAGGCTTTCCCACAGGGCTGTGCCACGTGCCACCTTGGTGTGAGTCGATCCTCGGCGTGAAAGACGAGCCGGTGAAGGGAAAAGAGGTTCCTCTGGAATGGAGTGAGACATCTGGGGGACTCTTGGAATGGTGGCACGACCCTGGAGTTCCTCTCGCCGTTCCTGTTGAGAGGGCCTCCTCTTGAGATGCGACGGGAACGCCGGGAACTCTTTCCCGACGAAGCAGGGAAAGGATCCCTCATCTCGAGCTACGAGGCGGAAACGGGGCTCCTCTGGATGTGGGCGGGACCCTCGTGATTCCTCTCGAGTGGAGACGGGTATGTCGGGGAACTTCTTGATTTGCAGCAAGGGTGTGAAGGACCCTTTCGAAGTTCCAGAGGGGAGGTGTGATCAGCCTCGAGACGCCTCAGCGGAAATGGGCCTCATCTCGCCTGGAGGGGAGAACCTCCTGGATTTTCTCGAGTTGCGGCAGGTCTTCTCGAGTTACGACGGGGCCTCAGGGACCCGCTCTGGTGGCCTAAGGAAAGGCCAGTCCCCATGTGAGTTGCTAGGGGACCTCTCGGGATTCCTCTCCCGTCCATGCCGGGGCCTCAGTCCTTGTGTGGAGTCGGGGCCGGAACCTGAGGATTCCTCTCCAGTGTTGCCATGGATCTTGGGGTGCTTCTGAGTCTCCCCAGGGGAGTCAGGCCTCGTCTCGAGTGGGGGCATGCACGTGCGCTTTCCTCCCGAGCTGCAGCAGTAGTGTCACGCATCCTGTCACGTGGATCAAGGGATCTGTGGCTTTCCCTCGAGGCTGTCCCTCGAGGCTTTCCCACGAGGCTTTCCCACAGGGTTGTGCCACGTGCCACCTTGGTGTGAGTCGATCCTCGGCGTGAAAGACGAGCCGATGAAGGGAAAAGAGGTTCCTCTGGAATGGACTGAGACATCTGGGGGACTCTTGGAATGGTGGCACGACCCTGGAGTTCCTCTCGCCGTTCCTGTTGAGAGGGCCTCCTCTTGAGATGCGACGGGAACGCCGGGAACTCTTTCCCGACGAAGCAGGGAAAGGATCCCTCATCTCGAGCTACGAGGCGGAAACGGGGCTCCTCTGGATGTGGGCGGGACCCTCGTGATTCCTCTCGAGTGGAGACGGGTATGTCGGGGAACTTCTTGATTTGCAGCAAGGGTGTGAAGGACCCTTTCGAAGTTCCAGAGGGGAGGTGTGATCAGCCTCGAGACGCCTCAGCGGAAATGGGCCTCATCTCGCCTGGAGGGGAGAACCTCCTGGATTGTCTCGAGTTGCGGCAGGTCTTCTCGAGTTACGACGGGGATCTCAGGACCCGCTCTGGTGGCCTCAGGAAAGGCCAGTCCCCATGCGAGTTGCTAGGGGACCTCTCGGGATTCCTCTCCCGTCCATGCCGGGGCCTCAGTCCTTGTGTGGAGTCTGGGCCGGAACGTGAGGATTCCTCTCCAGTGTTGCCATGGATCTTGGGGTGCTTCTGAGTCTCCCCAGGGGAGTCAGGCCTCGTCTCGAGTGGGGGCATGCACGTGCGCTTTCCTCCCGAGCTGCAGCAGTAGTGTCACGCTTCCTGTCACGTGGATCAAGGGATCTGTGGCTTTCCCTCGAGGCTGTCCCTCGAGGCTTTCCCACGAGGCTTTCCCACAGGGCTGTGCCACGTGCCACCTTGGTGTGAGTCGATCCTCGGCGTGAAAGACGAGCCGGTGAAGGGAAAAGAGGTTCCTCTGGAATGGACTGAGACATCTGGGGGACTCTTGGAATGGTGGCACGACCCTGGAGTTCCTCTCGCCGTTCCTGTTGAGAGGGCCTCCTCTTGAGATGCGACGGGAACGCCGGGAACTCTTTCCCGAGGAAGCAGGGAAAGGATCCCTCATCTCGAGCTACGAGGCGGAAACGGGGCTCCTCTGGATGTGGGCGGGACCCTCGTGATTCCTCTCGAGTGGAGACGGGTATGTCGGGGAACTTCTTGATTTGCACCAAGGGTGTGAAGGACCCTTTCGAAGTTCCAGAGGTGAGGTGTGATCAGCCTCGAGACGCCTCAGCGGAAATGAGCCTCATCTCGCCTGGAGGGGAGAACCTCCTGGATTGTCTCGAGTTGCGGCAGGTCTTCTCGAGTTACGACGGGGACCTCAGGGACCCGCTCTGGTGGCCTAAGGAAAGGCCAGTCCCCATGCGAGTTGCTAGGGGACCTCTCGGGATTCCTCTCCCGTCCATGCCGGGGCCTCAGTCCTTGTGTGGAGTCGGGGCCGGAACCTGAGGATTCCTCTCCAGTGTTGCCATGGATCTTGGGGGTGCTTCTGAGTCTCCCCAGGGGAGTCAGGCCTCGTCTCGAGTGGGGGCATGCACGTGCGCTTTCCTCCCGAGCTGCAGCAGTAGTGTCACGCTTCCTGTCACGTGGATCAAGGGATCTGTGGCTTTCCCTCGAGGCTGTCCCTCGAGGCTTTCCCACGAGGCTTTCCCACAGGGCTGTGCCACGTGCCACCTTGGTGTGAGTCGATCCTCGGCGTGAAAGACGAGCCGGTGAAGGGAAAAGAGGTTCCTCTGGAATGGACTGAGACATCTGGGGGACTCTTGGAATGGTGGCACGACCCTGGAGTTCCTCTCGCCGTTCCTGTTGAGAGGGCCTCCTCTTGAGATGCGACGGGAACGCCGGGAACTCTTTCCCGACGAAGCAGGGAAAGGATCCCTCATCTCGAGCTACGAGGCGGAAACGGGGCTCCTCTGGATGTGGGCGGGACCCTCGTGATTCCTCTCGAGTGGAGACGGGTATGTCGGGGAAAATCTTGATTTGCAGCAAGGGTGTGAAGGACCCTTTCGAAGTTCCAGAGGGGAGGTGTGATCAGCCTCGAGACGCCTCAGCGGAAATGGGCCTCATCTCGCCTGGAGGGGAGAACCTCCTGGATTGTCTCGAGTTGCGGCAGGTCTTCTCGAGTTACGACGGGGACCTCAGGGACCCGCTCTGCTGGCCTCAGGAAAGGCCAGTCCCCATGCGAGTTGCTAGGGGACCTCTCGGGATTCCTCTCCGTCCATGCCGGGGCCTCAGTCCTTGTGTGGAGTCGGGGCCGGAACGTGAGGATTCCTCTCCAGTGTTGCCATGGATCTTGGGGTGCTTCTGAGTCTCCCCAGGGGAGTCAGGCCTCGTCTCGAGTGGGGGCATGCACGTGCGCTTTCCTCCCGAGCTGCAGCAGTAGTGTCACGCTTCCTGTCACGTGGATCAAGGGATCTGTGGCTTTCCCTCGAGGCTGTCCCTCGAGGCTTTCCCACGAGGCTTTCCCACAGGGCTGTGCCACGTGCCACCTTGGTGTGAGTCGATCCTCGGCGTGAAAAGACGAGCCGGTGAAGGGAAAAGAGGTTCCTCTGGAATGGACTGAGACATCTGGGGGACTCTTGGAATGGTGGCACGACCCTGGAGTTCCTCTCGCCGTTCCTGTTGAGAGGTCCTCCTCTTGAGATGCGATGGGAACGCCGGGAACTCTTTCCGACGAAGCAGGGAAAGGATCCCTCATCTCGAGCTACGAGGTGGAAACGGGGCTCCTCTGGATGTGGGCGGGACCCTCGTGATTCCTCTCGAGTGGAGACGGGTATGTCGGGGAACTTCTTGATTTGCAGCAAGGGTGTGAAGGACCCTTTCGAAGTTCCAGAGGTGAGGTGTGATCAGCCTCGAGACGCCTCAGCGGAAATGGGCCTCATCTCGCCTGGAGGGGAGAACCTCCTGGATTTTCTCGAGTTGCTGCAGGTCTTCTCGAGTTACGACGGGGACCTCAGGGACCCGCTCTGGTGGCCTCAGGAAAGGCCAGTCCCCATGCGAGTTGCTAGGGGACCTCTCGGGATTCCTCTCCCGTCCAGGCCGGGGCCTCAGTCCTTGTGTGGAGTCGGGGCCGGAACCTGAGGATTCCTCTCCAGTGTTGCCATGGATCTTGGGGTGCTTCTGAGTCTCCCCAGGGGAGTCAGGCCTCGTCTCGAGTGGGGCATGCACGTGCGCTTTCCTCCCGAGCTGCAGCAGTAGTGTCACGCTTCCTGTCACGTGGATCAAGGGATCTGTGGCTTTCCCTCGAGGCTGTCCCTCGAGGCTTTCCCACGAGGCTTTCCCACAGGGCTGTGCCACGTGCCACCTTGGTGTGAGTCGATCCTCGGCGTGAAAGACGAGCCGGTGAAGGGAAAAGAGGTTCCTCTGGAATGGACTGAGACATCTGGGGGACTCTTGGAATGGTGGCACGACCCTGGAGTTCCTCTCGCCGTTCCTGTTGAGAGGGCCTCCTCTTGAGATGCGACGGGAACGCCGGGAACTCTTTCCCGACGAAGCAGGGAAAGGATCCCTCATCTCGAGCTACGAGGCCGAAACGGGGCTCCTCTGGATGTGGGCGGGACCCTCGTGATTCCTCTCGAGTGGAGACGGGTATGTCGGGGAACTTCTTGATTTGCACCAAGGGTGTGAAGGACCCTTTCGAAGTTCCAGAGGGGAGGTGTGATCAGCCTCGAGACGCCTCAGCGGAAATGGGCCTCATCTCGCCTGGAGGGGAGAACCTCCTGGATTGTCTCGAGTTGCGGCAGGTCTTCTCGAGTTACGACGGGGACCTCAGGGACCCGCTCTGGTGGCCTCAGGAAAGGCCAGTCCCCATGCGAGTTGCTAGGGGACCTCTCGGGATTCCTCTCCCGTCCAGGCCGGGGCCTCAGTCCTTGTGTGGAGTCGGGGCCGGAACCTGAGGATTCCTCTCCAGTGTTGCCATGGATCTTGGGGTGCTTCTGAGTCTCCCCAGGGGAGTCAGGCCTCGTCTCGAGTGGGGGCATGCACGTGCGCTTTCCTCCCGAGCTGCAGCAGTAGTGTCACGCTTCCTGTCACGTGGATCAAGGGATCTGTGGCTTTCCCTCGAGACTGTCCCTCGAGGCTTTCCCACGAGGCTTTCCCACAGGGCTGTGCCACGTGCCACCTTGGTGTGAGTCGATCCTCGGCGTGAAAGACGAGCCGGTGAAGGGAAAAGAGGTTCCTCTGGAATGGACTGAGACATCTGGGGGACTCTTGGAATGGTGGCACGACCCTGGAGTTCCTCTCGCCGTTCCTGTTGAGAGGGCCTCCTCTTGAGATGCGACGGGAACGCCGGGAACTCTTTCCCGACGAAGCAGGGAAAGGATCCCTCATCTCGAGCTACGAGGCGGAACCGGGGCTCCTCTGGATGTGGGCGGGACCCTCGTGATTCCTCTCGAGTGGAGACGGGTATGTCGGGGAACTTCTTGATTTGCAGCAAGGGTGTGAAGGACCCTTTCGAAGTTCCAGAGGGGAGGTGTGATCAGCCTCGAGACGCCTCAGCGGAAATGGGCCTCATCTCGCCTGGAGGGGAGAACCTCCTGGATTGTCTCGAGTTGCGGCAGGTCTTCTCGAGTTACGACGGGGACCTCAGGGACCCGCTCTGGTGGCCTCAGGAAAGGCCAGTCCCCATGCGATTTGCTAGGGGGCCTCTCGGGATTCCTCTCCCGTCCATGCCGGGGCCTCAGTCCTTGTGTGGAGTCGGGGCGGAACCTGAGGATTCCTCTCCAGTGTTGCCATGGATCTTGGGGTGCTTCTGAGTCTCCCCATGGGAGTCAGGCCTCGTCTCGAGTGGGGGCATGCAC
The DNA here is from genome assembly GCF_023091745.1 of Budorcas taxicolor. Taxonomy (NCBI): domain Eukaryota; kingdom Metazoa; phylum Chordata; class Mammalia; order Artiodactyla; family Bovidae; genus Budorcas; species Budorcas taxicolor. The sequence goes on from NW_026291518.1 coordinate 191,842, forward strand.
GTGCGCTTTCCTCCCGAGCTGCAGCAGTAGTGTCACGCTTCCTGTCACGTGGATCAAGGGATCTGTGGCTTTCCCTCGAGGCTGTCCCTCGAGGCTTTCCCACGAGGCTTTCCCACAGGGCTGTGCCACGTGCCACCTTGGTGTGAGTCGATCCTCGGCGTGAAAGACGAGCCGGTGAAGGGAAAAGAGGTTCCTCTGGAATGGACTGAGACATTTGGGGGCCTCTTGGAATGGTGGCACGACTCTGGAGTTCCTCTCGCCGTTCCTGTTGAGAGGGCCTCCTCTTGAGATGCGACGGGAACGCCGGGAACTCTTTCCCGACGAAACAGGGAAAGGATCCCTCATCTCGAGCTACGAGGCGGAAACGGGGCTCCTCTGGATATGGGCGGGACCCTCGTGATTCCTCTCGAGTGGAGACGGGTATGTCGGGGAACTTCTTGATTTGCAGCAAGGGTGTGAAGGACCCTTTCGAAGTTCCAGAGGTGAGGTGTGATCAGCCTCGAGACGCCTCAGCGGAAATGGGCCTCATCTCGCCTGGAGGGGAGAACCTCCTGGATTTTCTCGAGTTGCGGCAGGTCTTCTCGAGTTACGACGGGGACCTCAGGGACCTACTCTGGTGGCCTCAGGAAAGGCCAGTCCCCATGCGAGTTGCTAGGGGACCTCTCGGGATTCCTCTCCCGTCCAGGCCGGGGCCTCAGTCCTTGTGTGAGTCGGGGCCGGAACCTGAGGATTCCTCTCCAGTGTTGCCATGGATCTTGGGGTGCTTCTGAGTCTCCCCAGGGGAGTCAGGCCTCGTCTCGAGTGGGGGCATGCACGTGCGCTTTCCTCCCGAGCTGCAGCAGTAGTGTCACGCTTCCTGTCACGTGGATCAAGGGATCTGTGGCTTTCCCTCGAGGCTGTCCCTCGAGGCTTTCCCACGAGGCTTTCCCACAGGGCTGTGCCACGTGCCACCTTGGTGTGAGTCGATCCTCGGCGTGAAAGACGAGCCGGTGAAGGGAAAAGAGGTTCCTCTGGAATGGACTGAGACATCTGGGGGACTCTTGGAATGGTGGCACGACCCTGGAGTTCCTCTCGCCGTTCCTGTTGAGAGGGCCTCCTCTTGAGATGCGACGGGAACGCCGGGAACTCTTTCCCGACGAAGCAGGGAAAGGATCCCTCATCTCGAGCTACGAGGCGGAAACGGGGCTCCTCTGGATGTGGGCGGGACCCTCGTGATTCCTCTCGAGTGGAGACGGGTATGTCGGGGAACTTCTTGATTTGCACCAAAGGTGTGAAGGACCCTTTCGAAGTTCCAGAGGTGAGGTGTGATCAGCCTCGAGACGCCTCAGCGGAAATGGGCCTCATCTCGCCTGGAGGGGAACACCTCCTGGATTTTCTCGAGTTGCGGCAGGTCTTCTCGAGTTACGACGGGGACCTCAGGGACCCGCTCTGGTGGCCTCAGGAAAGGCCAGTCCCCATGCGAGTTGCTAGGGGACCTCTCGGGATTCCTCTCCCGTCCAGGCCGGGGCCTCAGTCCTTGTGTGGAGTCGGGGCCGGAACCTGAGGATTCCTCTCCAGTGTTGCCATGGATCTTGGGGTGCTTCTGAGTCTCCCCAGGGGAGTCAGGCCTCGTCTCGAGTGGGGGCATGCACGTGCGCTTTCCTCCCGAGCTGCAGCAGTAGTGTCACGCTTCCTGTCACGTGGATCAAGGGATCTGTGGCTTTCCCTCGAGGCTGTCCCTCGAGGCTTTCCCACGAGGCTTTCCCACAGGGCTGTGCCACGTGCCACCTTGGTGTGAGTCGATCCTCGGCGTGAAAGACGAGCCGGTGAAGGGAAAAGAGGTTCCTCTGGAATGGACTGAGACATCTGGGGGACTCTTGGAATGGTGGCACGACCCTGGAGTTCCTCTCGCCGTTCCTGTTGAGAGGGCCTCCTCTTGAGATGCGACGGGAACGCCGGGAACTCTTTCCCGACGAAGCAGGGAAAGGATCCCTCATCTCGAGCTACGAGGCGGAAACGGGGCTCCTCTGGATGTGGGCGGGACCCTCGTGATTCCTCTCGAGTGGAGACGGGTATGTCGGGGAACTTCTTGATTTGCAGCAAGGGTGTGAAGGACCCTTTCGAAGTTCCAGAGGGGAGGTGTGATCAGCCTCGAGACGCCTCAGCGGAAATGGGCCTCATCTCGCCTGGAGGGGAGAACCTCCTGGATTTTCTCGAGTTGCGGCAGGTCTTCTAGAGTTACGACGGGGACCTCAGGGACCCGCTCTGGTGGCCTCAGGAAAGGCCAGTCCCCATGTGAGTTGCTAGGGGACCTCTCGGGATTCCTCTCCCGTCCATGCCGGGGCCTCAGTCCTTGTGTGGAGTCGGGGCCGGAACCTGAGGATTCCTCTCCAGTGTTGCCATGGATCTTGGGGTGCTTCTGAGTCTCCCCAGGGGAGTCAGGCCTCGTCTCGAGTGGGGGCTTGCATGTGCGCTTTCCTCCCGAGCTGCAGCAGTAGTATCACGCTTCCTGTCACGTGGATCAAGGGATCTGTGGCTTTCCTCGAGGCTGTCCCTTGAGGCTTTCCCACGAGGCTTTCCCACAGGGCTGTGCCACGTGCCACCTTGGTGTGAGTCGATCCTCGGCGTGAAAGACGAGCCGGTGAAGGGAAAAGAGGTTCCTCTGGAATGGACTGAGACATCTGGGGGACTCTTGGAATGGTGGCACGACCCTGGAGTTCCTCTCGCCGTTCCTGTTGAGAGGGCCTCCTCTTGAGATGCGACGGGAACGCCGGGAACTCTTTCCGGATGAAGAAGGGAAAGGATCCCTCATCTCGAGCTACGAGGCGGAAACGGGGCTCGTCTGGATGTGGGCGGGACCCTCGTGATTCCTCTCGAGTGGAGACGGGTATGTCGGGGAACTTCTTGATTTGCACCAAGGGTGTGAAGGACCCTTTCGAAGTTCCAGAGGTGAGGTGTGATCAGCCTCGAGACGCCTCAGCGGAAATGGGCCTCATCTCGCCTGGAGGGGAGCACCTCCTGGATTTTCTCGAGTTGCGGCAGGTCTTCTCGAGTTACGACGGGGACCTCAGGGACCCGCTCTGGTGGCCTCAGGAAAGGCCAGTCCCCATGCTAGTTGCTAGGGGACCTCTCGGGATTCCTCTCCCGTCCATGCCGGGGCCTCAGTCCTTGTGTGGAGTTGGGGCCGGAACCTGAGGATTCCTCTCCAGTGTTGCCATGGATCTTGGGGTGCTTCTGAGTCTCCCCAGGGGAGTCAGGCCTCGTCTCGAATGGGGGCATGCACGTGCGCTTTCCTCCCGAGCTGCAGCAGTAGTGTCACGCTTCCTGTCACGTGGATCAAGGGATCTGTGGCTTTCCCTCGAGGCTGTCCCTCGAGGCTTTCCCACGAGGCTTTCCCACAGGGCTGTGCCACGTGCCACCTTGGTGTGAGTCGATCCTCGGCGTGAAAGACGAGCCGGTGAAGGGAAAAGAGGTTCCTCTGGAATGGACTGAGACATCTGGGGGACTCTTGGAATGGTGGCACGACCCTGGAGTTCCTCTCGCCGTTCCTGTTGAGAGGGCCTCCTCTTGAGATGCGACGGGAACGCCGGGAACTCTTTCCCGACGAAGCCGGGAAAGGATCCCTCATCTCGAGCTACGAGGCGGAAACGGGGCTCCTCTGGATGTGGGCGGGACCCTCGTGATTCCTCTCGAGTGGAGACGGGTATGTCGGGGAACTTCTTGATTTGCAGCAAGGGTGTGAAGGACCCTTTCGAAGTTCCAGAGGTGAGGTGTGATCAGCCTCGAGACGCCTCAGCGGAAATGAGCCTCATCTCGCCTGGAGGGGAGAACCTCCTGGATTTTCTCGAGTTGCGGCAGGTCTTCTCGAGTTACGTCGGGGACCTCAGGGACCCGCTCTGGTGGCCTCAGGAAAGGCCAGTCCCCATGCGAGTTGCTAGGGGACCTCTCGGGATTCCTCTCCCGTCCATGCCGGGGACTCAGTCCTTGTGTGGAGTCGGGGCCGGAACGTGAGGATTCCTCTCCAGTGTTGCCATGGATCTTGGGGTGCTTCTGAGTCTCCCCAGGGGAGTCAGGCCTCGTCTCGAATGGGGGCATGCACGTGCGCTTTCCTCCCGAGCTGCAGCAGTAGTGTCACGCTTCCTGTCACGTGGATCAAGGGATCTGTGGCTTTCCCTCGAGGCTGTCCCTCGAGGCTTTCCCACGAGGCTTTCCTACAGGGCTGTGCCACGTGCCACCTTGGTGTGAGTCGATCCTCGGCGTGAAAGACGAGCCGGTGAAGGGAAAAGAGGTTCCTCTGGAATGGACTGAGACATCTGGGGGACTCTTGGAATGGTGGCACGACCCTGGAGTTCCTCTCGCCGTTCCTGTTGAGAGGGCCTCCTCTTGAGATCCGACGGGAACGCCGGGAACTCTTTCCCGACGAAGCAGGGAAAGGATCCCTCATCTCGAGCTACGAGGCGGAAACGGGGCTCCTCTGGATGTGGGCGGGACCCTCGTGATTCCTCTCGAGTGGAGACGGGTATGTCGGGGAACTTCTTGATTTGCACCAAGGGTGTGAAGGACCCTTTCGAAGTTCCAGAGGTGAGGTGTGATCAGCCTCGAGACGCCTCAGCGGAAATGAGCCTCATCTCGCCTGGAGGGGAGAACCTCCTGGATTTTCTCGAGTTGCGGCAGGTCTTCTGGAGTTACGACGGGGACCTCAGGGACCCGCTCTGTTGGCCTCAGGAAAGGCCAGTCCCCATGTGAGTTGCTAGGGGACCTCTCGGGATTCCTCTCCCGTCCATGCCGGGGCCTCAGTCCTTGTGTGGAGTCGGGGCCGGAACCTGAGGATTCCTCTCCAGTGTTGCCATGGATCTTGGGGTGCTTCTGAGTCTCCCAGGGGAGTCAGGCCTCGTCTCGAGTGGGGGCATGCACGTGCGCTTTCCTCCCGAGCTGCAGCAGTAGTGTCACGCTTCCTGTCACGTGGATCAAGGGATCTGTGGCTTTCCCTCGAGGCTGTCCCTCGAGGCTTTCCCACAGGGCTGTGCCACGTGCCACCTTGGTGTGAGTCGATCCTCGGCGTGAAAGACGAGCCGGTGAAGGGAAAAGAGGTTCCTCTGGAATGGACTGAGACATCTGGGGGACTCTTGGAATGGTGGCACGACCCTGGAGTTCCTCTCGCCGTTCCTGTTGAGAGGGCCTCCTCTTGAGATGCGACGGGAACGCCGGGAACTCTTTCCCGACTAAGCAGGGAAAGGATCCCTCATCTCGAGCTACGAGGCGGAAACGGGGCTCCTCTGGATGTGGGCGGGACCCTCGTGATTCCTCTCGAGTGGAGACGGGTATGTCGGGGAACTTCTTGATTTGCAGCAAGGGTGTGAAGGACCCTTTCGAAGTTCCAGAGGGGAGGTGTGATCAGCCTCGAGACGCCTCAGCGGAAATGGGCCTCATCTCGCCTGGAGGGGAGAACCTCCTGGATTTTCTCGAGTTGCGGCAGGTCTTCTCGAGTTACGACGGGGACCTCAGGGACCCGCTCTGGTGGCCTCAGGAAAGGCCAGTCCCCATGTGAGTTGCTAGGGGACCTCTCGGGATTCCTCTCCCGTCCATGCCGGGGCCTCAGTCCTTGTGTGGAGTCGGGGCCGGAACCTGAGGATTCCTCTCTAGTGTTGCCATGGATCTTGGGGTGCTTCTGAGTCTCCCCAGGGGAGTCAGGCCTCGTCTCGAGTGGGGGCATGCATGTGCGATTTCCTCCCGAGCTGCAGCAGTAGTGTCACGCTTCCTGTCACGTGGATCAAGGGATCTGTGGCTTTCCCTCGAGGCTGTCCCTCGAGGCTTTCCCACGAGGCTTTCCCACAGGGCTGTGCCACGTGCCACCTTGGTGGGAGTCGATCCTCGGCGTGAAAGACGAGCCGGTGAAGGGAAAAGAGGTTCCTCTGGAATGGACTGAGACATCTGGGGGACTCTTGGAATGGTGGCACGACCCTGGAGTTCCTCTCGCCGTTCCTGTTGAGAGGGCCTCCTCTTGAGATGCGACGGGAACGCCGGGAACTCTTTCCCGACGAAGCAGGGAAAGGATCCCTCATCTCGAGCTACGAGGCGGAAACGGGGCTCCTCTGGATGTGGGCGGGACCCTCGTGATTCCTCTCGAGTGGAGACGGGTATGTCGGGGAACTTCTTGATTTGCAGCAAGGGTGTGAAGGACCCTTTCGAAGTTCAGAGGTGAGGTGTGATCAGCCTCGAGACGCCTCAGCGGAAATGAGCCTCATCTCGCCTGGAGGGGAGAACCTCCTGGATTTTCTCGAGTTGCGGCAGGTCTTCTCGAGTTACGTCGGGGACCTCAGGGACCCGTTCTGGTGGCCTCAGGAAAGGCCAGTCCACATGCGAGTTGCTAGGGGACCTCTCGGGATTCCTCTCCGTCCATGCCGGGGACTCAGTCCTTGTGTGGAGTCGGGGCCGGAACGTGAGGATTCCTCTCCAGTGTTGCCATGGATCTTGGGGTGCTTCTGAGTCTCCCCAGGGGAGTCAGGCCTCGTCTCGAATGGGGGCATGCACGTGCGCTTTCCTCCCGAGCTGCAGCAGTAGTGTCACGCTTCCTGTCACGTGGATCAAGGGATCTGTGGCTTTCCCTCGAGGCTGTCCCTCGAGGCTTTCCCACGAGGCTTTCCTACAGGGCTGTGCCACGTGCCACCTTGGTGTGAGTCGATCCTCGGCGTGAAAGACGAGCCGGTGAAGGGAAAAGAGGTTCCTCTGGAATGGACTGAGACATCTGGGGGACTCTTGGAATGGTGGCACGACCCTGGAGTTCCTCTCGCCGTTCCTGTTGAGAGGGCCTCCTCTTGAGATGCGACGGGAACGCCGGGAACTCTTTCCCGACGAAGCAGGGAAAGGATCCCTCATCTCGAGCTACGAGGCGGAAACGGGGCTCCTCTGGATGTGGGCGGGACCCTCGTGATTCCTCTCGAGTGGAGACGGGTATGTCGGGGAACTTCTTGATTTGCACCAAGGGTGTGAAGGACCCTTTCGAAGTTCCAGAGGTGAGGTGTGATCAGCCTCGAGACGCCTCAGCGGAAATGAGCCTCATCTCGCCTGGAGGGGAGAACCTCCTGGATTTTCCCGAGTTGCGGCAGGTCTTCTCGAGTTACGACGGGGACCTCAGGGACCCGCTCTGGTGGCCTCAGGAAAGGCCAGTCCCCATGTGAGTTGCTAGGGGACCTCTCGGGATTCCTCTCCCGTCCATGCCGGGGCCTCAGTCCTTGTGTGGAGTCGGGGCCGGAACCTGAGGATTCCTCTCCAGTGTTGCCATGGATCTTGGGTGCTTCTGAGTCTCCCAGGGGAGTCAGGCCTCGTCTCGAGTGGGGGCATGCACGTGCGCATTCCTCCCGAGCTGCAGCAGTAGTGTCACGCTTCCTGTCACGTGGATCAAGGGATCTGTGGCTTTCCCTCGAGGCTGTCCCTCGAGGCTTTCCCACGAGGCTTTCCCACAGGGCTGTGCCACGTGCCACCTTGGTGTGAGTCGATCCTCGGCGTGAAAGACGAGCCGGTGAAGGGAAAAGAGGTTCCTCTGGAATGGACTGAGACATCTGGGGGACTCTTGGAATGGTGGCACGACCCTGGAGTTCCTCTCTCGCCGTTCCTGTTGAGAGGGCCTCCTCTTGAGATGCGACGGGAAGGCCGGGAACTCTTTCCCGACGAAGCAGGGAAAGGATCCCTCATCTAGAGCTACGAGGCGGAAACGGGGCTCCTCTGGATGTGGGCGGGACCCTCGTGATTCCTCTCGAGTGGAGACGGGCCTGTCGGGGAACTTCTTGATTTGCACCAAGGGTGTGAAGGACCCTTTCGAAGTTCCAGAGGTGAGGTGTGATCACCCTCGAGACGCCTCAGCGGAAATGGGCCTCATCTCGCCTGGAGGGGAGAACCTCCTGGATTTTCTCGAGTTGCGGCAGGTCTTCTCGAGTTACGACGGGGACCTCAGGGACCCGCTCTGGTGGCCTCAGGAAAGGCCAGTCCCCATGCGAGTTGCTAGGGGACCTCTCGGGATTCCTCTCCCGTCCATGCCGGGGCCTCAGTCCTTGTGTGGAGTCGGGGCCGGAACCTGAGGATTCCTCTCCAGTGTAACCATGGATCTTGGGGTGCTTCTGAGTCTCCCCAGGGGAGTCAGGCCTCGTCTCGAGTGGGGGCATGCACGTGCGCTTTCCTCCCGAGCTGCAGCAGTAGTGTCACGCTTCCTATCACGTGGATCAAGGGATCTGTGGCTTTCCCTCGAGGCTGTCCCTTGAGGCTTTCCCACGAGGCTTTCCCACAGGGCTGTGCCACGTGCCACCTTGGTGTGAGTCGATCCTCGGCGTGAAAGACGAGCCGGTGAAGGGAAAATAGGTTCCTCTGGAATGGACTGAGACATCTGGGGGACTCTTGGAATGGTGGCACGACCCTGGAGTTCCTCTCGCCGTTCCTGTTGAGAGGGCCTCCTCTTGAGATGCGACGGGAACACCGGGAACTCTTTCCGGACGAAGCAGGGAAAGGATCCGTCATCTCGAGCTACGAGGCGGGAAACGGGGCTCGTCTGGATGTGGGCGGGACCCTCGTGATTCCTCTCGAGTGGAGACGGGTATGTCGGGGGAACTTCTTGATTTGCACCAAGGGTGTGAAGGACCCTTTCGAAGTTCCAGAGGTGAGGTGTGATCAGCCTCGAGACGCCTCAGCGGAAATGGGCCTCATCTCGCCTGGAGGGGAGAACCTCCTGGATTTTCTCGAGTTGCGGCAGGTCTTCTCGAGTTACGACGGGGACCTCAGGGACCCGCTCTGGTGGCCTCAGGAAAGGCCAGTCCCGATGCGAGTTGCTAGGGGACCTCTCGGGATTCCTCTCCCGTCCAGGCCGGGGCCTCAGTCCTTGTGTGGAGTCGGGGCCGGAACCTGAGGATTCCTCTCCAGTGTTGCCATGGATCTTGGGGTGCTTCTGAGTCTCCCCAGGGGAGTCAGGCCTCGTCTCGAATGGGGGCATGCACGTGCGCTTTCCTCCCGAGCTGCAGCAGTAGTGTCACGCTTCCTGTCACGTGGATCAAGGGATCTGTGGCTTTCCCTCGAGGCTTTCCCACGAGGCTTTCCCACAGGGCTGTGCCACGTGCCACCTTGGTGGGAGTCGATCCTCGGCGTGAAAGACAAGCCGGTGAAGGGAAAAGAGGTTCCTCTGGAATGGAATGAGACATCTGGGGGACTCTTGGAATGGTGGCACGACCCTGGAGTTCCTCTCGCCGTTCCTGTTGAGAGGGCCTCCTCTTGAGATGCGACGGGAACGCCGGGAACTCTTTCCCGACGAAGCAGGGAAAGGATCCCTCATCTCGAGCTACGAGGCGGAAACGGGGCTCGTCTGGATGTGGGCGGGACCCTCGTGATTCCTCTCGAGTGGAGACGGGTATGTTGGGGAACTTCTTGATTTGCACCAAGGGTGTGAAGGACCCTTTCGAAGTTCCAGAGGTGAGGTGTGATCAGCCTCGAGACGCCTCAGCGGAAATGGGCCTCATCTCGCCTGGAGGGGAGAACCTCCTGGATTTTCTCGAGTTGCGGCAGGTCTTCTCGAGTTACGACGGGGACCTCAGGGACCCGCTCTGGTGGCCTCAGGAAAGGACAGTCCCCATGCGAGTTGCTAGGGGACCTCTCGGGATTCCTCTCCTGTCCATGCCGGGGCCTCAGTCCTTGTGTGGAGTCGGGGCCGGAACCTGAGGATTCCTCTCCAGTGTTGCCATGGATCTTGGGGTGCTTCTGAGTCTCCCCAGGGGAGTCAGGCCTCGTCTCGAGTGGGGGCATGCACGTGCGCTTTCCTCCCGAGCTGCAGCAGTAGTGTCACGCTTCCTGTCACGTGGATCAAGGGATCTGTGGCTTTCCCTCGAGGCTGTCCCTCGAGGCTTTCCCACGAGGCTTTCCCACAGGGCTGTGCCACGTGCCACCTTGGTGGGAGTCGATCCTCGGCGTGAAAGACAAGCCGGTGAAGGGAAAAGAGGTTCCTCTGGAATGGACTGAGACATCTGGGGGACTCTTGGAATGGTGGCACGACCCTGGAGTTCCTCTCGCCGTTCCTGTTGAGAGGGCCTCCTCTTGAGATGCGACGGGAACGCCGGGAACTCTTTCCCGACGAAGCAGGGAAAGGATCCCTCATCTCGAGCTACGAGGCGGAAACGGGGCTCGTCTGGATGTGGGCGGGACCCTCGTGATTCCTCTCGAGTGTAGACGGGTATGTCGGGGAACTTCTTGATTTGCACCAAGGGTGTGAAGGACCCTTTCGAAGTTCCAGAGGTGAGGTGTGATCAGCCTCGAGACGCCTCAGCGGAAATGAGCCTCATCTCGCCTGGAGGGGAGAACCTCCTGGATTTTCTCGAGTTGCGGCAGGTCTTCTCGAGTTACGACGGGGACCTCAGGGACCCGCTCTGGTGGCCTCAGGAAAGGCCAGTCCCCATGCGAGTTGCTAGGGGACCTCTCGGGATTCCTCTCCCGTCCAGGCCGGGGCCTCAGTCCTTGTGTGGAGTCGGGGCCGGAACCTGAGGATTCCTCTCCAGTGTTGCCATGGATCTTGGGGTGCTTCTGAGTCTCCCCAGGGGAGTCAGGCCTCGTCTCGAATGGGGGCATGCACGTGCGCTTTCCTCCCGAGCTGCAGCAGTAGTGTCACGCTTCCTGTCACGTGGATCAAGGGATCTGTGGCTTTCCCTCGAGGCTGTCCCTCGAGGCTTTCCCACGAGGCTTTCCTACAGGGCTGTGCCACGTGCCACCTTGGTGTGAGTCGATCCTCGGCGTGAAAGACGAGCCGGTGAAGGGAAAAGAGGTTCCTCTGGAATGGACTGAGACATCTGGGGGACTCTTGGAATGGTGGCACGACCCTGGAGTTCCTCTCGCCGTTCCTGTTGAGAGGGCCTCCTCTTGAGATGCGACGGGAACGCCGGGAACTCTTTCCCGACGAAGCAGGGAAAGGATCCCTCATCTCGAGCTACGAGGCGGGAAACGGGGCTCGTCTGGATGTGGGCGGGACCCTCGTGATTCCTCTCGAGTGGAGACGGGTATGTCGGGGAACTTCTTGATTTGCACCAAGGGTGTGAAGGACCCTTTCGAAGTTCCAGAGGTGAGGTGTGATCAGCCTCGAGACGCCTCAGCGGAAATGGGCCTCATCTCGCCTGGAGGGGAGAACCTCCTGGATTTTCTCGAGTTGCGGCAGGTCTTCTCGAGTTACGACGGGGACCTCAGGGACCCGCTCTGGTGGCCTCAGGAAAGGCCAGTCCCCATGCGAGTTGCTAGGGGACCTCTCGGGATTCCTCTCCTGTCCATGCCGGGGCCTCAGTCCTTGTGTGGAGTCGGGGCCGGAACCTGAGGATTCCTCTCCAGTGTTGCCATGGATCTTGGGGTGCTTCTGAGTCTCCCCAGGGGAGTCAGGCCTCGTCTCGAGTGGGGGCATGCACGTGCGCTTTCCTCCCGAGCTGCAGCAGTAGTGTCACGCTTCCTGTCACGTGGATCAAGGGATCTGTGGCTTTCCCTCGAGGCTGTCCCCTCGAGGCTTTCCCACGAGGCTTTCCCACAGGGCTGTGCCACGTGCCACCTTGGTGGGAGTCGATCCTCGGCGTGAAAGACAAGCCGGTGAAGGGAAAAGAGGTTCCTCTGGAATGGAATGAGACATCTGGGGGACTCTTGGAATGGTGGCACGACCCTGGAGTTCCTCTCGCCGTTCCTGTTGAGAGGGCCTCCTCTTGAGATGCGACGGGAACGCCGGGAACTCTTTCCCGACGAAGCAGGGAAAGGATCCCTCATCTCGAGCTACGAGGCGGAAACGGGGCTCCTCTGGATGTGGGCGGGACCCTCGTGATTCCTCTCGAGTGGAGACGGGTATGTCGGGGAACTTCTTGATTTGCAGCAAGGGTGTGAAGGACCCTTTCGAAGTTCCAGAGGTGAGGTGTGAACAGCCTCGAGACGCCTCAGCGGAAATGGGCCTCATCTCGCCTGGAGGGGAGAACCTCCTGGATTTTCTCGAGTTGCGGCAGGTCTTCTCGAGTTACGACGGGGACCTCAGGGACCCGCTCTGGTGGCCTCAGGAAAGGCCAGTCCCCATGCGAGTTGCTAGGGGACCTCTCCGGATTCCTCTCCCGTCCAGGCCGGGGCCTCAGTCCTTGTGTGGAGTCGGGGCAGGAACCTGAGGATTCCTCTCCAGTGTTGCCATGGATCTTGGGGTGCTTCTGAGTCTCCTCAGGGGAGTCAGGCCTCGTCTCGAATGGGGGCATGCACGTGCGCTTTCCTCCCGAGCTGCAGCAGTAGTGTCACGCTTCCGGTCACGTGGATCAAGGGATCTGTGGCTTTCCCTCGAGGCTGTCCCTCAAGGCTTTCCCACGAGGCTTTCCCACAGGGCTGTGCCACGTGCCACCTTGGTGTGAGTCGATCCTCGGCGTGAAAGACGAGCCGGTGAAGGGAAAAGAGGTTCCTCTGGAATGGACTGAGACATCTGGGGGACTCGTGGAATGGTGGCACGACCCTGGAGTTCCTCTCGCCGTTCCTGTTGAGAGGGCCTCCTCTTGAGATGCGACGGGAACACCGGGAACACTTTCCCGACGAAGCAGGGAAAGGATCCCTCATCTCGAGCTACGAGGCGGAAACGGGGCTCCTCTGGATGTGGGCGGGACCCTCGTGATTCCTCTCGAGTGGAGACGGGTATGTCGGGGAACTTCTTGATTTGCACCAAGGGTGTGAAGGACCCTTTCGAAGTTCCAGAGGTGAGGTGTGATCAGCCTCGAGACGCCTCACCGGCACTGGGCCTCATCTCGCCTGGAGGGGAGAACCTCCTGGATTTTCTCGAGTTGCGGCAGGTCTTCTCGAGTTACGACGGGGACCTCAGGGACCCGCTCTGGTTGCCTCAGGAAAGGCCAGTCCCCATGCGAGTTGCTAGGGGACCTCTCGGGATTCCTCTCCCGTCCATGCCGGGGCCTCAGTCCTTGTGTGGAGTCGGGGCCGGAACCTGAGGATTCCTCTCCAGTGTTGCCATGGATCTTGGGGTGCTTCTGAGTCTCCCCAGGGGAGTCAGGCCTCGTCTCGAGTAGGGGCATGCACGTGCGCTTTCCTCCCGAGCTGCAGCAGTAGTGTCACGCTTCCTGTCACGTGGATCAAGGGATCTGTGGCTTTCCCTCGAGGCTGTCCCTCGAGGCTTTCCCACGAGGCTTTCCCACAGGGCTGTGCCACGTGCCACCTTGGTGTGAGTCGATCCTCGGCGTGAAAGACGAGCCGGTGAAGGGAAAAGAGGTTCCTCTGGAATGGACTGAGACATCTGGGGGACTCTTGGAATGGTGGCACGACCCTGGAGTTCCTCTCGCCGTTCCTGTTGAGAGGGCCTCCTCTTGAGATGCGACGGGAACACCGGGAACTCTTTCCCGACGAAGCAGGGAAAGGATCCCTCATCTCGAGCTACGAGGCGGAAACGGGGCTCCTCTGGATGTGGGCGGGACCCTCGTGATTCCTCTCGAGTGGAGACGGGTATGTCGGGGATCTTCTTGATTTGCACCAAGGGTGTGAAGGAACCTTTCGAAGTTCCAGAGGTGAGGTGTGATCAGCCTCGAGACGCCTCAGCGGCACTGGGCCTCATCTCGTCTGGAGGGGAGAACCTCCTGGATTTTCTCGAGTTGCGGCAGGTCTTCTCGAGTTACGACGGGGACCTCAGGGACCCGCTCTGGTGGCCTCAGGAAAGGCCAGTCCCCATGCGATTTGCTAGGGGACCTCTCGGGATTACTCTCCCGTCCATGCCGGGGCCTCAGTCCTTGTGTGGAGTCGGGGCCGGAACCTGAGGATTCCTCTCCAGTGTTGCCATGGATCTTGGGGTGCTTCTGAGTCTCCCCAGGGGAGTCAGGCCTCGTCTCGAGTGGGGGCATGCACGTGCGCTTTCCTCCCGAGCTGCAGCAGTAGTGTCACGCTTCCTGTCACGTGGATCAAGGGATCTGTGGCTTTCCCTCGAGGCTGTCCCTCGAGGCTTTCCCACGAGGCTTTCCCACAGGGCTGTGCCACGTGCCACCTTGGTGTGAGTCGATCCTCGGCGTGAAAGACGAGCCGGTGAAGGGAAAAGAGGTTCCTCTGGAATGGACTGAGACATCTGGGGGACTCTTGGAATGGTGGCACGACCCTGGAGTTCCTCTCGCCGTTCCTGTTGAGAGGGCCTCCTCTTGAGATGCGACGGGAACACCGGGAACTCTTTCCCGACGAAGCAGGGAAAGGATCCCTCATCTCGAGCTACGAGGCGGAAACGGGGCTCCTCTGGATGTGGGCGGGACCCTCGTGATTCCTCTCGAGTGGAGACGGGTATGTCGGGGAACTTCTTGATTTGCACCAAGGGTGTGAAGGACCCTTTCGAAGTTCCAGTGGTGAGGTGTGATCAACCTCGAGACGCCTCAGCGGCACTGGGCCTCATCTCGCCTGGAGGGGAGAACCTCCTGGATTTTCTCGAGTTGCGGCAGGTCTTCTCGAGTTACGACGGGGACCTCAGGGACCCGCTCTGGTGGCCTCAGGAAAGGCCAGTCCCCATGCGAGTTGCTAGGGGACCTCTCGGGATTCCTCTCCCGTCCATGCCGGGGCCTCAGTCCCTGTGTGGAGTCGGGGCCGGAACCTGAGGATTCCTCTCCTGTGTTGCCATGGATCTTGGGGTGCTTCTGAGTCTCCCCAGGGGAGTCAGGCCTCGTCTCGAGTGGGGGCATGCACGTGCGCTTTCCTCCCGAGCTGCAGCAGTAGTGTCACGCTTCCTGTCACGTGGATCAAGGGATCTGTGGCTTTCCCTCGAGGCTGTCCCTCGAGGCTTTCCCACGAGGCTTTCCCACAGGGCTGTGCCACGTGCCACCTTGGTGTGAGTCGATCCTCGGCGTGAAAGACGAGCCGGTGAAGGGAAAAGAGGTTCCTCTGGAATGGACTGAGACATGTGGGGGACTCTTGGAATGGTGGCACGACCCTGGAGTTCCTCTCGCCGTTCCTGTTGAGAGGGCCTCCTCTTGAGATGCGACGGGAACGCCGGGAACTCTTTCCCGACGAAGCAGGGAAAGGATCCCTCATCTCGAGCTACGAGGCGGAAACGGGGCTCCTCTGGATGTGGGCGGGACCCTCGTGATTCCTCTCGAGTGGAGACGGGTATGTCGGGGAACTTCTTGATTTGCAGCAAGGGTGTGAAGGACCCTTTCGAAGTTCCAGAGGTGAGGTGTGAACAGCCTCGAGACGCCTCAGCGGAAATGGGCCTCATCTCGCCTGGAGGGGAGAACCTCCTGGATTTTCTCGAGTTGCGGCAGGTCTTCTCGAGTTACGACGGGGACCTCAGGGACCCGCTCTGGTGGCCTCAGGAAAGGCCAGTCCCCATGCGAGTTGCTAGGGGACCTCTCCGGATTCCTCTCCCGTCCAGGCCGGGGCCTCAGTCCTTGTGTGGAGTCGGGGCAGGAACCTGAGGATTCCTCTCCAGTGTTGCCATGGATCTTGGGGTGCTTCTGAGTCTCCTCAGGGGAGTCAGGCCTCGTCTCGAATGGGGGCATGCACGTGCGCTTTCCTCCCGAGCTGCAGCAGTAGTGTCACGCTTCCGGTCACGTGGATCAAGGGATCTGTGGCTTTCCCTCGAGGCTGTCCCTCAAGGCTTTCCCACGAGGCTTTCCCACAGGGCTGTGCCACGTGCCACCTTGGTGTGAGTCGATCCTCGGCGTGAAAGACGAGCCGGTGAAGGGAAAAGAGGTTCCTCTGGAATGGACTGAGACATCTGGGGGACTCGTGGAATGGTGGCACGACCCTGGAGTTCCTCTCGCCGTTCCTGTTGAGAGGGCCTCCTCTTGAGATGCGACGGGAACACCGGGAACACTTTCCCGACGAAGCAGGGAAAGGATCCCTCATCTCGAGCTACGAGGCGGAAACGGGGCTCCTCTGGATGTGGGCGGGACCCTCGTGATTCCTCTCGAGTGGAGACGGGTATGTCGGGGAACTTCTTGATTTGCACCAAGGGTGTGAAGGACCCTTTCGAAGTTCCAGAGGTGAGGTGTGATCAGCCTCGAGACGCCTCACCGGCACTGGGCCTCATCTCGCCTGGAGGGGAGAACCTCCTGGATTTTCTCGAGTTGCGGCAGGTCTTCTCGAGTTACGACGGGGACCTCAGGGACCCGCTCTGGTTGCCTCAGGAAAGGCCAGTCCCCATGCGAGTTGCTAGGGGACCTCTCGGGATTCCTCTCCCGTCCATGCCGGGGCCTCAGTCCTTGTGTGGAGTCGGGGCCGGAACCTGAGGATTCCTCTCCAGTGTTGCCATGGATCTTGGGGTGCTTCTGAGTCTCCCCAGGGGAGTCAGGCCTCGTCTCGAGTAGGGGCATGCACGTGCGCTTTCCTCCCGAGCTGCAGCAGTAGTGTCACGCTTCCTGTCACGTGGATCAAGGGATCTGTGGCTTTCCCTCGAGGCTGTCCCTCGAGGCTTTCCCACGAGGCTTTCCCACAGGGCTGTGCCACGTGCCACCTTGGTGTGAGTCGATCCTCGGCGTGAAAGACGAGCCGGTGAAGGGAAAAGAGGTTCCTCTGGAATGGACTGAGACATCTGGGGGACTCTTGGAATGGTGGCACGACCCTGGAGTTCCTCTCGCCGTTCCTGTTGAGAGGGCCTCCTCTTGAGATGCGACGGGAACACCGGGAACTCTTTCCCGACGAAGCAGGGAAAGGATCCCTCATCTCGAGCTACGAGGCGGAAACGGGGCTCCTCTGGATGTGGGCGGGACCCTCGTGATTCCTCTCGAGTGGAGACGGGTATGTCGGGGATCTTCTTGATTTGCACCAAGGGTGTGAAGGAACCTTTCGAAGTTCCAGAGGTGAGGTGTGATCAGCCTCGAGACGCCTCAGCGGCACTGGGCCTCATCTCGTCTGGAGGGGAGAACCTCCTGGATTTTCTCGAGTTGCGGCAGGTCTTCTCGAGTTACGACGGGGACCTCAGGGACCCGCTCTGGTGGCCTCAGGAAAGGCCAGTCCCCATGCGATTTGCTAGGGGACCTCTCGGGATTACTCTCCCGTCCATGCCGGGGCCTCAGTCCTTGTGTGGAGTCGGGGCCGGAACCTGAGGATTCCTCTCCAGTGTTGCCATGGATCTTGGGGTGCTTCTGAGTCTCCCCAGGGGAGTCAGGCCTCGTCTCGAGTGGGGGCATGCACGTGCGCTTTCCTCCCGAGCTGCAGCAGTAGTGTCACGCTTCCTGTCACGTGGATCAAGGGATCTGTGGCTTTCCCTCGAGGCTGTCCCTCGAGGCTTTCCCACGAGGCTTTCCCACAGGGCTGTGCCACGTGCCACCTTGGTGTGAGTCGATCCTCGGCGTGAAAGACGAGCCGGTGAAGGGAAAAGAGGTTCCTCTGGAATGGACTGAGACATCTGGGGGACTCTTGGAATGGTGGCACGACCCTGGAGTTCCTCTCGCCGTTCCTGTTGAGAGGGCCTCCTCTTGAGATGCGACGGGAACACCGGGAACTCTTTCCCGACGAAGCAGGGAAAGGATCCCTCATCTCGAGCTACGAGGCGGAAACGGGGCTCCTCTGGATGTGGGCGGGACCCTCGTGATTCCTCTCTAGTGGAGACGGGTATGTCGGGGAACTTCTTGATTTGCACCAAGGGTGTGAAGGACCCTTTCGAAGTTCCAGTGGTGAGGTGTGATCAACCTCGAGACGCCTCAGCGGCACTGGGCCTCATCTCGCCTGGAGGGGAGAACCTCCTGGATTTTCTCGAGTTGCGGCAGGTCTTCTCGAGTTACGACGGGGACCTCAGGGACCCGCTCTGGTGGCCTCAGGAAAGGCCAGTCCCCATGCGAGTTGCTAGGGGACCTCTCGGGATTCCTCTCCCGTCCATGCCGGGGCCTCAGTCCCTGTGTGGAGTCGGGGCCGGAACCTGAGGATTCCTCTCCTGTGTTGCCATGGATCTTGGGGTGCTTCTGAGTCTCCCCAGGGGAGTCAGGCCTCGTCTCGAGTGGGGGCATGCACGTGCGCTTTCCTCCCGAGCTGCAGCAGTAGTGTCACGCTTCCTGTCACGTGGATCAAGGGATCTGTGGCTTTCCCTCGAGGCTGTCCCTCGAGGCTTTCCCACGAGGCTTTCCCACAGGGCTGTGCCACGTGCCACTTTGGTGTGAGTCGATCCTCGGCGTGAAAGACGAGCCGGTGAAGGGAAAAGAGGTTCCTCTGGAATGGACTGAGACATCTGGGGGACTCTTGGAATGGTGGCACGACCCTGGAGTTCCTCTCGCCGTTCCTGTTGAGAGGGCCTCCTCTTGAGATGCGACGGGAACACCGGGAACTCTTTCCCGACGAAGCAGGGAAAGGATCCCTCATCTCGAGCTACGAGGCGGAAACGGGGTCTCCTCTGGATGTGGGCGGGACCCTCGTGATTCCTCTCGAGTGGAGACGGGTATGTCGGGGAACTTCTTGATTTGCAGCAAGGGTGTGAAGGACCCTTTCGAAGTTCCAGAGGTGAGGTGTGATCAGCCTCGAGACGCCTCAGCGGAAATGGGCCTCATCTCGCCTGGAGGGGAGAACCTCCTGGATTTTCTCGAGTTGCGGCAGGTCTTCTCGAGTTACGACGGGGACCTCAGGGACCCGCTCTGGTGGCCTCAGGAAAGGCCAGTCCCCATGCGAGTTGCTAGGGGACCTCTCGGGATTCCTCTCCTGTCCATGCCGGGGCCTCAGTCCTTGTGTGGAGTCGGGGCCGGAACCTGAGGATTCCTCTCCAGTGTTGCCATGGATCTTGGGGTGCTTCTGAGTCTCCCCAGGGGAGTCAGGCCTCGTCTCGAGTGGGGGCATGCACGTGCGCTTTCCTCCCGAGCTGCAGCAGTAGTGTCACGCTTCCTGTCACGTGGATCAAGGGATCTGTGGCTTTCCCTCGAGGCTGTCCCTCGAGGCTTTCCCACGAGGCTTTCCCACAGGGCTGTGCCACGTGCCACCTTGGTGGGAGTCGATCCTCGGCGTGAAAGACGAGCCGGTGAAGGGAAAAGAGGTTCCTCTGGAATGGAATGAGACATCTGGGGGACTCTTGGAATGGTGGCACGACCCTGGAGTTCCTCTCGCCGTTCCTGTTGAGAGGGCCTCCTCTTGAGATGCGACAGGAACGCCGGGAACTCTTTCCCGACGAAGCAGGGAAAGGATCCCTCATCTCGAGCTACGAGGCGGAAACGGGGCTCCTCTGGATGTGGGCGGGACCCTCGTGATTCCTCTCGAGTGGAGACGGGTATGTCGGGGAACTTCTTGATTTGCAGCAAGGGTGTGAAGGACCCTTTCGAAGTTCCAGAGGTGAGGTGTGAACAGCCTCGAGTCGCCTCAGCGGAAATGGGCCTCATCTCGCCTGGAGGGGAGAACCTCCTGGATTTTCTCGAGTTGCGGCAGGTCTTCTCGAGTTACGACGGGGACCTCAGGGACCCGCTCTGGTGGCCTCAGGAAAGGCCAGTCCCCATGCGAGTTGCTAGGGGACCTCTCGGGATTCCTCTCCCGTCCAGGCCGGGGCCTCAGTCCTTGTGTGGAGTCGGGGCAGGAACCTGAGGATTCCTCTCCAGTGTTGCCATGGATCTTGGGGTGCTTCTGAGTCTCCTCAGGGGAGTCAGGCCTCGTCTCGAATGGGGGCATGCACGTGCGCTTTCCTCCCGAGCTGCAGCAGTAGTGTCACGCTTCCGGTCACGTGGATCAAGGGATCTGTGGCTTTCCCTCGAGGCTGTCCCTCAAGGCTTTCCCACGAGGCTTTCCCACAGGGCTGTGCCACGTGCCACCTTGGTGTGAGTCGATCCTCGGCGTGAAAGACGAGCCGGTGAAGGGAAAAGAGGTTCCTCAGGAATGGACTGAGACATCTGGGGGACTCGTGGAATGGTGACACGACCCTGGAGTTCCTCTCGCCGTTCCTGTTGAGAGGGCCTCCTCTTGAGATGCGACGGGAACACCGGGAACTCTTTCCCGACGAAGCAGGGAAAGGATCCCTCATCTAGAGCTACGAGGCGGAAACGGGGCTCCTCTGGATGTGGGCGGGACCCTCGTGATTCCTCTCGAGTGGAGACGGGTATGTCGGGGAACTTCTTGATTTGCACCAAGGGTGTGAAGGACCCTTTCGAAGTTCCAGAGGTGAGGTGTGATCAGCCTCGAGACGCCTCAGCGGCACTGGGCCTCATCTCGCCTGGAGGGGAGAACCTCCTGGATTTTCTCGAGTTGCGGCAGGTCTTCTCGAGTTACGACGGGGACCTCAGGGACCCGCTCTGGTGGCCTCAGGAAAGGCCAGTCCCCATGCGAGTTGCTAGGGGACCTCTCGGGATTCCTCTCCCGTCCATGCCGGGGCCTCAGTCCTTGTGTGGAGTCGGGGCCGGAACCTGAGGATTCCTCTCCAGTGTTGCCATGGATCTTGGGGTGCTTCTGAGTCTCCCCAGGGGAGTCAGGCCTCGTCTCGAGTAGGGGCATGCACGTGCGCTTTCCTCCCGAGCTGCAGCAGTAGTGTCACGCTTCCTGTCACGTGGATCAAGGGATCTGTGGCTTTCCCTCGAGGCTGTCCCTCGAGGCTTTCCCACGAGGCTTTCCCACAGGGCTGTGCCACGTGCCACCTTGGTGTGAGTCGATCCTCGGCGTGAAAGACGAGCCGGTGAAGGGAAAAGAGGTTCCTCTGGAATGGACTGAGACATCTGGGGGACTCTTGGAATGGTGGCACGACCCTGGAGTTCCTCTCGCCGTTCCTGTTGAGAGGGCCTCCTCTTGAGATGCGACGGGAACACCGGGAACTCTTTCCCGACGAAGCAGGGAAAGGATCCCTCATCTCGAGCTACGAGGCGGAAACGGGGCTCCTCTGGATGTGGGCGGGACCCTCGTGATTCCTCTCGAGTGGAGACGGGTATGTCGGGGATCTTCTTGATTTGCACCAAGGGTGTGAAGGACCCTTTCGAAGTTCCAGAGGTGAGGTGTGATCAGCCTAGAGACGCCTCAGCGGCACTGGGCCTCATCTCGCCTGGAGGGGAGAACCTCCTGGATTTTCTCGAGTTGCGGCAGGTCTTCTCGAGTTACGACGGGGACGTCAGGGACCCGCTCTGGTGGCCTCAGGAAAGGCCAGTCCCCATGCGAGTTGCTAGGGGACCTCTCGGGATTCCTCTCCCGTCCATGCCGGGGCCTCAGTCCTTGTGTGGAGTCGGGGCCGGAACCTGAGGATTCCTCTCCAGTGTTGCCATGGATCTTGGGGTGCTTCTGAGTCTCCCCAGGGGAGTCAGGCCTCGTCTCGAGTGGGGGCATGCACGTGCGCTTTCCTCCCGAGCTGCAGCAGTAGTGTCACGCTTCCTGTCACGTGGATCAAGGGATCTGTGGCTTTCCCTCGAGGCTGTCCCTCGAGGCTTTCCCACGAGGCTTTCCCACAGGGCTGTGCCACGTGCCACCTTGGTGTGAGTCGATCCTCGGCGTGAAAGACGAGCCGGTGAAGGGAAAAGAGGTTCCTCTGGAATGGACTGAGACATCTGGGGGACTCTTGGAATGGTGGCACGACCCTGGAGTTCCTCTCGCCGTTCCTGTTGAGAGGGCCTCCTCTTGAGATGCGACGGGAACACCGGGAACTCTTTCCCGACGAAGCAGGGAAAGGATCCCTCATCTCGAGCTACGAGGCGGAAACGGGGCTCCTCTGGATGTGGGCGGGACCCTCGTGATTCCTCTCGAGTGGAGACGGGTATGTCGGGGATCTTCTTGATTTGCACCAAGGGTGTGAAGGACCCTTTCGAAGTTCCAGAGGTGAGGTGTGATCAGCCTCGAGACGCCTCAGCGGCACTGGGCCTCATCTCGCCTGGAGGGGAGAACCTCCTGGATTTTCTCGAGTTGCGGCAGGTCTTCTCGAGTTACGACGGGGACCTCAGGGACCCGCTCTGGTGGCCTCAGGAAAGGCCAGTCCCCATGCGAGTTGCTAGGGGACCTCTCGGGATTCCTCTCCCGTCCATGCCGGGGCCTCAGTCCTTGTGTGGAGTCGGGGCCGGAACCTGAGGATTCCTCTCCAGTGTTGCCATGGATCTTGGGGTGCTTCTGAGTCTCCCCAGGGGAGTCAGGCCTCGTCTCGAGTGGGGGCATGCACGTGCGCTTTCCTCCCGAGCTGCAGCAGTAGTGTCACGCTTCCTGTCACGTGGATCAAGGGATCTGTGGCTTTCCCTCGAGGCTGTCCCTCGAGGCTTTCCCACGAGGCTTTCCCACAGGGCTGTGCCACGTGCCACCTTGGTGTGAGTCGATCCTCGGCGTGAAAGACGAGCCGGTGAAGGGAAAAGAGGTTCCTCTGGAATGGACTGAGACATCTGGGGGACTCTTGGAATGGTGGCACGACCCTGGAGTTCCTCTCGCCGTTCCTGTTGAGAGGGCCTCCTCTTGAGATGCGACGGGAACACCGGGAACTCTTTCCCGACGAAGCAGGGAAAGGATCCCTCATCTCGAGCTACGAGGCGGAAACGGGGCTCCTCTGGATGTGGGCGGGACCCTCGTGATTCCTCTCGAGTGGAGACGGGTATGTCGGGGAACTTCTTGATTTGCACCAAGGGTGTGAAGGACCCTTTCGAAGTTCCAGTGGTGAGGTGTGATCAACCTCGAGACGCCTCAGCGGCACTGGGCCTCATCTCGCCTGGAGGGGAGAACCTCCTGGATTTTCTCGAGTTGCGGCAGGTCTTCTCGAGTTACGACGGGGACCTCAGGGACCCGCTCTGGTGGCCTCAGGAAAGGCCAGTCCCCATGCGAGTTGCTAGGGGACCTCTCGGGATTCCTCTCCCGTCCATGCCGGGGCCTCAGTCCCTGTGTGGAGTCGGGGCCGGAACGTGAGGATTCCTCTCCTGTGTTGCCATGGATCTTGGGGTGCTTCTGAGTCTCCCCAGGGGAGTCAGGCCTCGTCTCGAGTGGGGGCATGCACGTGCGCTTTCCTCCCGAGCTGCAGCAGTAGTGTCACGCTTCCTGTCACGTGGATCAAGGGATCTGTGGCTTTCCCTCGAGGCTGTCCCTCGAGGCTTTCCCACGAGGCTTTCCCACAGGGCTGTGCCACGTGCCACCTTCGTGTGAGTCGATCCTCGGCGTGAAAGACGAGCCGGTGAAGGGAAAAGAGGTTCCTCTGGAATGGACTGAGACATCTGGGGGACTCTTGGAATGGTGGCACGACCCTGGAGTTCCTCTCGCCGTTCCTGTTGAGAGGGCCTCCTCTTGAGATGCGACGGGAACACCGGGAACTCTTTCCCGACGAAGCAGGGAAAGGATCCCTCATCTCGAGCTACGAGGCGGAAACGGGGCTCCTCTGGATGTGGGCGGGACCCTCGTGATTCCTCTCGAGTGGAGACGGGTATGTCGGGGAACTTCTTGATTTGCAGCAAGGGTGTGAAGGACCCTTTCGAAGTTCCAGAGGTGAGGTGTGATCAGCCTCGAGACGCCTCAGCGGAAATGGGCCTCATCTCGCCTGGAGGGGAGAACCTCCTGGATTTTCTCGAGTTGCGGCAGGTCTTCTCGAGGTACGACGGGGACCTCAGGGACCCGATCTGGTGGCCTCAGGAAAGGCCAGTCCCCATGCGAGTTGCTAGGGGACCTCTCGGGATTCCTCTCCCATCCAGGCCGGTGCCTCAGTCCTTTTGTGGAGTCGGGGCCGTAACCTGAGGATTCCTCTCCAGTGTTGCCATGGATCTTGGGGTGCTTCTGAGTCTCCCCAGGGGAGTCAGGCCTCGTCTCGAGTGGGGGCATGCACGTGCGCTTTCCTCCCGAGCTGCAGCAGTAGTGTCACGCTTCCTGTCACGTGGATCAAGGGATCTGTGGCTTTCCCTCGAGGCTGTCGCTCGAGGCTTTCCCACGAGGCTTTCCCACAGGGCTGTGCCACGTGCCACCTTGGTGTGAGTCGATCCTCGGCGTGAAAGACGAGCCGGTGAAGGGAAAAGAGGTTCCTCTGGAATGGACTGAGACATCTAGGGGACTCTTGGAATGGTGGCACGACCCTGGAGTTCCTCTCGCCGTTCCTGTTGAGAGGGCCTCCTCTTGAGTTGCGACGGGAACGCCGGGAAATCTTTTCCGACGAAGCAGGGAAAGGATCCCTGATCTCGAGCTACGAGGCGGAAACGGGGCTCGTCTGGATGTGGGCGGGACCCTCGTGATTCCTCTCGAGTGGAGACGGGTATGTCGGGGAACTTCTTGATTTGCAGCAAGGATGTGAAGGACCCTTTCGAAGTTCCAGAGGGGAG
Source organism: Budorcas taxicolor (assembly GCF_023091745.1). Lineage (NCBI taxonomy): Eukaryota > Metazoa > Chordata > Mammalia > Artiodactyla > Bovidae > Budorcas > Budorcas taxicolor. The sequence continues at coordinate 215,967 of NW_026291518.1, forward strand.
GTGTGATCAGCATCGAGACGAATCAGCGGCACTGGGCCTCATCTCGCCTGGAGGGGAGAACCTCCTGGATTTTCTCGAGTTGCGGCAGGTCTTCTCGAGTTACGACGGGGACCTCAGGGACCCGCTCTGTTGGCCTCAGGAAAGGCCAGTCCCCATGCGAGTTGCTAGGGGACCTCTCAGGATTCCTCTCCCGTCCATGCCGGGGCCTCAGTCCTTGTGTGGAGTCGGGGCCGGAACCTGAGGATTCCTCTCCAGTGTTGCCATGGATCTTGGGGTGCTTCTGAGTCTCCCCAGGGGAGTCAGGCCTCGTCTCGAATGGGGGCATGCACGTGCGCTTTCCTCCCGAGCTGCAGCAGTAGTGTCACGCTTCCTGTCACGTGGATCAAGGGATCTGTGGCTTTCCCTCGAGGCTGTCCCTCGAGGCTTTCCCACGAGGCTTTACCACAGGGCTGTGCCACGTGCCACCTTGGTGTGAGTCGATCCTCGGCGTGAAAGACGAGCCGGTGAAGGGAAAAGAGGTTCCTCTGGAATGGACTGAGACATCTGGGGGACTCTTGGAATGGTGGCACGACCCTGGAGTTCCCCTCGCCGTTCCTGTTGAGAGGGCCTCCTCTTGAGATGCGACGGGAACGCCGGGAACTCTTTCCCGACGAAGCAGGGAAAGGATCCCTCATCTCGAGCTACGAGGCGGAAACGGGGCTCCTCTGGATGTGGGCGGGACCCTCGTGATTCCTCTCGAGTGGAGACGGGTATGTCGGGGAACTTCTTGATTTGCACCAAGGGTGTGAAGGACCCTTTCGAAGTTCCAGAGGTGAGGTGTGATCAGCCTCGAGACGCCTCAGCGGAAATGGGCCTCATCACGCCTGGAGGGGAGAACCTCCTGGATTTTCTCGAGTTGTGGCAGGTCTTCTCGAGTTACGACGGGGACCTCAGGGACCCGCTCTGGTGGCCTCAGGAAAGGCCAGTCCCCATGCGAGTTGCTAGGGGACCTCTCGGGATTCCTCTCCCGTCCAGGCCGGGGCCTCAGTCCTTGTGTGGAGTCGGGGCCGGAACCTGAGGATTCCTCTCCAGTGTTGCCATGGATCTTGGGGTGCTTCTGAGAATCCCCAGGGGAGTCAGGCCTTGGCTCGAGTGGGGGCATGCACGTGCGCTTTCCTCCCGAGCTGCAGCAGAAGTGTCACGCTTCCTGTCACGTGGATCAAGGGATCTGTGGCTTTCCCTCGAGCCTGTCACTTGAGGCTTTCCCACGAGGCTTTCCCACAGGGCTGTGCCACGTGCCACCTTGGTGTGAGTCGATCCTCGGCGTGAAAGACGAGCCGGGGAAGCGAAAAGAGGTTCCTCTGGAATGGACTGAGACATCTGGGGGACTCTTGGAATGGTGGCACGACCCTGGAGTTCCTCTCGCCGTTCCTGTTGAGAGGGCCTCCTCTTGAGTTGCGACGGGAACGCCGGGAACTCTTTCCCGACGAAGCAGGGACAGGATCACTCATCTCGAGCTACGAGGCGGAAACGGGCTCCTCTGGATGTGGGCGGGACCCTCGTGATTCCTCTCGAGTGGAGACGGGTATGTCGGGGAACTTCTTGATTTGCAGCAAGGGTGTGAAGGAGCCTTTCGAAGTTCCAGAGGTGAGGTGTGATCCGCCTCGAGACACCTCAGCGGAAATGGGCCTCATCTCGCCTGGAGGGGAGAATCTCCTGGATTTTCTCGAGTTGCGGCAGGTCTTCTCGAGTTACGACGGGGACCTCAGGGACCCGCTCTGGTGGCCTCAGGAAAGGCCAGTCCCCATGCGAGTTGCTAGGGGACCTCTCGGGATTCCTCTCCCGTCCATGCCGGGGCCTCAGTCCTTGTGTGGAGTTGGGGCCGGAACCTGAGGATTCCTCTCCAGTGTTGCCATGGATCTTGGGGTGCTTCTGAGTCTCCCCAGGAGATCAGGCCTCGTCTCGTGTGGGGGCATGCACGTGCGCTTTCCTCCCGAGCTGCAGCAGTAGTGTCACGCTTCCTGTCACGTGGATCAAGGCATCTGTGGCTTTCCCTCGAGGCTGTCCCTTGAGGCTTTCCCACGAGGCTTTCCCACAGGGCTGTGCCACGTGCCACCTTGGTGTGAGTCGATCCTCGGCGTGAAAGACGAGCCGGTGAAGGGAAAAGAGGTTCCTCTGGAATGGACTGAGACATCTGGGGGACTCTTGGAATGGTGGCACGACCCTGGAGTTCCTCTCGCCGTTCCTGTTGAGAGGGCCTCCTCTTGAGATGCGACGGGAATGCCGGGAACTCTTTCCCGACCAAGCAGTGAAAGGATCCCTCATCTCGAGCTACGAGGCGGAAACGGGGCTCCTCTGGATGTGGGCGGGACCCTCGTGATTCCTCTCGAGTGGAGCCGGGTATGTCGGGGAAGTTCTTGATTTGCACCAAGGGTGTGAAGGACCCTTTCGAAGTTCCAGTGGTGAGGTGTGATCAGCCTCGAGACGCCTCAGCGGCACTGGGCCTCATCTCGCCTGGAGGGGAGAACCTCCTGGATTTTCTCGAGTTGCGGCAGGTCTTCTCGAGTTACGACGGGGACCTCAGGGACCCGCTCTGGTGGCCTCAGGAAAGGCCAGTCCCCATGCGAGTTGCTAGGGGACCTCTCGGGATTCCTCTCCCGTCCATGACGGGGCCTCAGTCCTTGTGTGGAGTCGGGGCCGGAACGTGAGGATTCCTCTCCAGTGTTGCCATGGACCTTGGGGTGCTTCTGAGTCTCCCCAGGGGAGTCAGGCCTCGTCTCGAGTGGGGGCATGCACGTGCGCTTTCCTCCCGAGCTGCAGCAGTAGTGTCACGCTTCCTGTCACGTGGATCAAGGGATCTGTGGCTTTCCCTCGAGGCTGTCCCTCGAGGCTTTCCCACGAGGCTTTCCCACAGGGCTGTGCCACGTGCCACCTTGGTGTGAGTCGATCCTCGGCGTGAAAGACGAGCCGGTGAAGGGAAAAGAGGTTCCTCTGGAATGGACTGAGACATCTGGGGGACTCTTGGAATGGTGGCACGACCCTGGAGTTCCTCTCGCCGTTCCTGTTGAGAGGGCCTCCTCTTGAGATGCGACGGGAACGCCGGGAACTCTTTCCCGACGAAGCAGGGAAAGGATCCCTCATCTCGAGCTACGAGGCGGAAACGGGGCTCCTCTGGATGTGGGCGGGACCCTCGTGATTCCTCTCGAGTGGAGACGGGTATGTCGGGGAACTTCTTGATTTGCACCAAGGGTGTGAAGGACCCTTTCGAAGTTCCAGAGGTGAGGTGTGATCAGCCTCGAGACGCCTCAGCGGAAATGGGCCTCATCTCGCCTGGAGGGGAGAACCTCCTGGATTTTCTCCAGTTGCGGCAGGTCTTCTCGAGTTACGACGGGGACCTCAGGGACCCGATCTGGTGGCCTCAGGAAAGGCCAGTCCCCATGCGAGTTGCTAGGGGACCTCTCGGGATTCCTCTCCCGACCAGGCCGGGGCCTCAGTCCTTGTGTGGAGTCGGGGCCGGAACCTGAGGATTCCTCTCCAGTGTTGCCATGGATCTTGGGGTGCTTCTGAGTCTCCCCAGGGGAGTCAGGCCTCGTCTCGAGTGGGGGCATGCACGTGCGCTTTCCTCCCGAGCTGCAGCAGTAGTGTCACGCTTCCTGTCACGTGGATCAAGGGATCTGTGGCTTTCCCTCGAGGCTGTCCCTCGAGGCTTTCCCACGAGGCTTTCCCACAGGGCTGTGCCACGTGCCACCTTGGTGTGAGTCGATCCTCGGCGTGAAAGACGAGCCGGTGAAGGGAAAAGAGGTTCCTCTGGAATGGACTGAGACATCTGGGGGACTCTTGGAATGGTGGCACGACCCTGGAGTTCCCCTCGCCGTTCCTGTTGAGAGGGCCTCCTCTTGAGTTGCGACGGGAACGCCGGGAACTCTTTCCCGACGAAGCAGGGAAAGGATCCCTCATCTCGAGCTACGAGGCGGAAACGGGGCTCCTCTGGATGTGGGCGGGACCCTCGTGATTCCTCTCGAGTGGAGACGGGTATGTCGGGGAACTTCTTGATTTGCACCAAGGGTGTGAAGGACCCTTTCGAAGTTCCAGAGGTGAGGTGTGATCAGCCTCGAGACGCCTCAGCGGAAATGGGCCTCATCACGCCTGGAGGGGAGAACCTCCTGGATTTTCTCGAGTTGTGGCAGGTCTTCTCGAGTTACGACGGGGACCTCAGGGACCCGCTCTGGTGGCCTCAGGAAAGGCCAGTCCCCATGCGAGTTGCTAGGGGACCTCTCGGGATTCCTCTCCCGTCCAGGCCGGGGCCTCAGTCCTTGTGTGGAGTCGGGGCCGGAACCTGAGGATTCCTCTCCAGTGTTGCCATGGATCTTGGGGTGCTTCTGAGAATCCCCAGGGGAGTCAGACCTTGGCTCGAGTGGGGGCATGCACGTGCGCTTTCCTCCCGAGCTGCAGCAGAAGTGTCACGCTTCCTGTCACGTGGATCAAGGGATCTGTGGCTTTCCCTCGAGCCTGTCACTTGAGGCTTTCCCACGAGGCTTTCCCACAGGGCTGTGCCACGTGCCACCTTGGTGGGAGTCGATCCTCGGCGTGAAAGACGAGCCGGGGAAGCGAAAAGAGGTTCCTCTGGAATGGACTGAGACATCTGGGGGACTCTTGGAATGGTGGCACGACCCTGGAGTTCCTCTCGCCGTTCCTGTTGAGAGGGCCTCCTCTTGAGATGCGACGGGAACGCCGGGAACTCTTTCCCGACGAAGCAGGGACAGGATCCCTCATCTCGAGCTACGAGGCGGAAACGGGCTCCTCTGGATGTGGGCGGGACCCTCGTGATTCCTCTCGAGTGGAGACGGGTATGTCGGGGAACTTCTTGATTTGCAGCAAGGGTGTGAAGGAGCCTTTCGAAGTTCCAGAGGTGAGGTGTGATCCGCCTCGAGACACCTCAGCGGAAATGGGCCTCATCTCGCCTGGAAGGGAGAATCTCCTGGATTTTCTCGAGTTGCGGCAGGTCTTCTCGAGTTACGACGGGGACCTCAGGGACCCGCTCTGGTGGCCTCAGGAAAGGCCAGTCCCCATGCGAGTTGCTAGGGGACCTCTCGGGATTCCTCTCCCGTCCATGCCGGGGCCTCAGTCCTTGTGTGGAGTTGGGGCCGGAACCTGAGGATTCCTCTCCAGTGTTGCCATGGATCTTGGGGTGCTTCTGAGTCTCCCCAGGAGATCAGGCCTCGTCTCGTGTGGGGGCATGCACGTGCGCTTTCCTCCCGAGCTGCAGCAGTAGTGTCACGCTTCCTGTCACGTGGATCAAGGCATCTGTGGCTTTCCCTCGAGGCTGTCCCTTGAGGCTTTCCCACGAGGCTTTCCCACAGGGCTGTGCCACGTGCCACCTTGGTGTGAGTCGATCCTCGGCGTGAAAGACGAGCCGGTGAAGGGAAAAGAGGTTCCTCTGGAATGGACTGAGACATCTGGGGGACTCTTGGAATGGTGGCACGACCCTGGAGTTCCTCTCGCCGTTCCTGTTGAGAGGGCCTCCTCTTGAGATGCGACGGGAATGCCGGGAACTCTTTCCCGACCAAGCAGGGAAAGGATCCCTCATCTCGAGCTACGAGGCGGAAACGGGGCTCCTCTGGATGTGGGCGGGACCCTCGTGATTCCTCTCGAGTGGAGCCGGGTATGTCGGGGAAGTTCTTGATTTGCACCAAGGGTGTGAAGGACCCTTTCGAAGTTCCAGTGGTGAGGTGTGATCAGCCTCGAGACGCCTCAGCGGCACTGGGCCTCATCTCGCCTGGAGGGGAGAACCTCCTGGATTTTCTCGAGTTGCGGCAGGTCTTCTCGAGTTACGACGGGGACCTCAGGGACCCGCTCTGGTGGCCTCAGGAAAGGCCAGTACCCATGCGAGTTGCTAGGGGACCTCTCGGGATTCCTCTCCCGTCCATGACGGGGCCTCAGTCCTTGTGTGGAGTCGGGGCCGGAACGTGAGGATTCCTCTCCAGTGTTGCCATGGACCTTGGGGTGCTTCTGAGTCTCCCCAGGGGAGTCAGGCCTCGTCTCGAGTGGGGGCATGCACGTGCGCTTTCCTCCCGAGCTGCAGCAGTAGTGTCACGCTTCCTGTCACGTGGATCAAGGGATCTGTGGCTTTCCCTCGAGGCTGTCCCTCGAGGCTTTCCCACGAGGCTTTCCCACAGGGCTGTGCCACGTGCCACCTTGGTGTGAGTCGATCCTCGGCGTGAAAGATGAGCCGGTGAAGGGAAAAGAGGTTCCTCTGGAATGGACTGAGACATCTGGGGGACTCTTGGAATGGTGGCACGACCCTGGAGTTCCTCTCGCCGTTCCTGTTGAGAGGGCCTCCTCTTGAGATGCGACGGGAACGCCGGGAACTCTTTCCCGACGAAGCAGGGAAAGGATCCCTCATCTCGAGCTACGAGGCGGAAACGGGGCTCCTCTGGATGTGGGCGGGACCCTCGTGATTCCTCTCGAGTGGAGACGGGTATGTCGGGGATCTTCTTGATTTGCACCAAGGGTGTGAAGGACCCTTTCGAAGTTCCAGAGGGGAGGTGTGATCAGCCTCGAGACGCCTCAGCGGCACTGGGCCTCATCTCGCCTGGAGGGGAGAACCTCCTGGATTTTCTCGAGTTGCGGCAGGTCTTCTCGAGTTACGACGGGGACCTCAGGGACCCGCTCTGGTGGCCTCAGGAAAGGCCAGTCCCCATGCGAGTTGCTAGGGGACCTCTCGGGATTCCTCTCCCGTCCATGCCGGGGCCTCAGTCCTTGTGTGGAGTCGGGGCCGGAACCTGAGGATTCCTCTCCAGTTTGCCATGGATCTTGGGGTGCTTCTGAGTCTCCCCAGGGGAGTCAGGCCTCGTCTCGAGTGGGGGCATGCACGTGCGCTTTCCTCCCGAGCTGCAGCAGTAGTGTCACGCTTCCTGTCACGTGGATCAAGGGATCTGTGGCTTTCCCTCGAGGCTGTCCCTCGAGGCTTTCCCACGAGGCTTTCCCACAGGGCTGTGCCACGTGCCACCTTGGTGTGAGTCGATCCTCGGCGTGAAAGACGAGCCGGTGAAGGGAAAAGAGGTTCCTCTGGAATGGACTGAGACATCTGGGGGACTCTTGGAATGGTGGCACGACCCTGGAGTTCCTCTCGCCGTTCCTGTTGAGAGGGCCTCCTCTTGAGATGCGACGGGAACACCGGGAACTCTTTCCCGACGAAGCAGGGAAAGGATCCCTCATCTCGAGCTACGAGGCGGAAACGGGGCTCCTCTGGATGTGGGCGGGACCCTCGTGATTCCTCTCGAGTGGAGACGGGTATGTCGGGGAACTTCTTGATTTGCACCAAGGGTGTGAAGGACCCTTTCGAAGTTCCAGTGGTGAGGTGTGATCAGCCTCGAGACGCCTCAGCGGCACTGGGCCTCATCTCGCCTGGAGGGGAGAACCTCCTGGATTTTCTCGAGTTGCGGCAGGTCTTCTCGAGTTACGACGGGGACCTCAGGGACCCGCTCTGGTGGCCTCAGGAAAGGCCAGTCCCCATGCGAGTTGCTAGGGGACCTCTCGGGATTCCTCTCCCGTCGATGCCGGGGCCTCAGTCCTTGTGTGGAGTCGGGGCTGGAACGTGAGGATTCCTCTCCTGTGTTGCCATGGATCCTGGGGTGCTTCTGAGTCTCCCCAGGGGAGTCAGGCCTCGTCTCGAGTGGGGGCATGCACGTGCACTTTCCTCCCGAGCTGCAGCAGTAGTGTCACGCTTCCTGTCACGTGGATCAAGGGATCTGTGGCTTTCCCTCGAGGCTGTCCCTCGAGGCTTTCCCACGAGGCTTTCCCACAGGGCTGTGCCACGTGCCACCTTGGTGTGAGTCGATCCTCGGCGTGAAAGACGAGCCGGTGAAGGGAAAAGAGGTTCCTCTGGAATGGACTGAGACATCTGGGGGACTCTTGGAATGGTGGCACGACCCTGGAGTTCCTCTCGCCGTTCCTGTTGAGAGGGCCTCCTCTTGAGATGCGGCGGGAACGCCGGGAACTCTTTCCCGACGAAGCAGGGAAAGGATCCCAAATCTCGAGCTACGAGGCGGAAACGGGGCTCCTCTGGATGTGGGCGGGACCCTCGTGATTCCTCTCGCGTGGAGACGGGTATGTCGGGGAACTTCTTGATTTGCACCAAGGGTGTGAAGGACCCTTTCGAAGTTCCAGAGGTGAGGTGTGATCAGCCTCGAGACGCCTCAGAGGAAACGGGCCTCATCTCGCCTGGAGGGGAGAACCTCCTGGATTTTCTCGAGTTGCGCCAGGTCTTCTCGAGGTACGACGGGGACCTCAGGGACCCGCTCTGGTGGCCTCAGGAAAGGCCAGTCCCCATGCGAATTGCTAGGGGACCTCTCGGGATTCCTCTCCCGTCCAGGCCGGGGCCTCAGTCCTTGTGTGGAGTCGGGGCCGGAACGTGAGGATTCCTCTCCAGTGTTGCCATGGATCTTGGGGTGCTTCTGAGTCTCCCCAGGGGAGTCAGGCCTCGTCTCGAGTGGGGGCATGCACGTGCGCTTTCCTCCCGAGCTGCAGCAGTAGTGTCACGCTTCCTGTCACGTGGATCAAGGGATCTGTGGCTTTCCCTCGAGGCTGTCCCTCGAGGCTTTCCCACGAGGCTTTCCCACAGGGCTGTGCCACGTGCCACCTTGGTGTGAGTCGATCCTCGGCGTGAAAGACGAGCCGGTGAAGGGAAAAGAGGTTCCTCTGGAATGGACTGAGACATCTGGGGGACTCTTGGAATGGTGGCACGACCCTGGAGTTCCTCTCGCCGTTCCTGTTGAGAGGGCCTCCTCTTGAGATGCGACGGGAACGCCGGGAACTCTTTCCCGACGAAGCAGGGAAAGGATCCCTCATCTCGAGCTACGAGGCGGAAACGGGGCTCGTCTGGATGTGGGTGGGACCCTCGTGATTCCTCTCGAGTGGAGACGGGTATGTCGGGGAACTTCTTGATTTGCACCAAGGGTGTGAAGGACCCTTTCGAAGTTCCAGAGGTGAGGTGTGATCAGCCTCGAGACGCCTCAGCGGCAATGGGCCTCATCTCGCCTGGAGGGGAGAACCTCCTGGATTTTCTCGAGTTGCGGCAGGTCTTCTCGAGTTACGACGGGGACCTCAGGGACCCGCTCTGGTGGCCTCAGGAAAGGCCAGTCCCCATGCGAGTTGCTAGGGGACCTCTCGGGATTCCTCTCCCGTCCAGGCCGGGGCCTCAGTCCTTGTGTTGAGTCGGGGCCGGAACCTGAGGATTCCTCTCCAGTGTTGCCATGGATCTTGGGGTGCTTCTGAGTCTCCCCAGGGGAGTCAGGCCTCGTCTCGAGTGGGGGCATGCACGTGCGCTTTCCTCCGGAGCTGCAGCAGTAGTGTCACGCTTCCTGTCACGTGGATCAAGGGATCTGTGGCTTTCCCTCGAGGCTGTCGCTCGAGGCTTTCCCACGAGGCTTTCCCACAGGGCTGTGCCACGTGCCACCTTGGTGTGAGTCGATCCTCGGCGTGAAAGACGAGCCGGTGAAGGGCAAATAGGTTCCTCTGGAATGGACTGAGACATCTGGGGGACTCTTGGAATGGTGGCACGACCCTGGAGTTCCTCTCGCCGTTCCTGTTGAGAGGGCCTCCTCTTGAGATGCGGCGGGAACGCCGGGAACTCTTTCCCGACGAAGCAGGGAAAGGATCCCAAATCTCGAGCTACGAGGCGGAAACGGGGCTCCTCTGGATGTGGGCGGGACCCTCGTGATTCCTCTCGAGTGGAGACGGGTATGTCGGGGAACTTCTTGATTTGCAGCAAGGGTGTGAATGACCCTTTCGAAGTTCCAGAGGGGAGGTGTGATCAGCCTGGAGACGCCTCAGCGGAAATGGGCCTCATCTCGCCTGGAGGGGAGAACCTCCTGGATTTTCTCGAGTTGCGGCAGGTCTTCTCGAGGTACGACGGGGACCTCAGGGACCCGCTCTGGTGGCCTCAGGAAAGGCCAGTCCCCATGCGAATTGCTAGGGGACCTCTCGGGATTCCTCTCCCGTCCAGGCCGGGGCCTCAGTCCTTGTGTGGAGTCGGGGCCGGAACGTGAGGATTCCTCTCCAGTGTTGCCATGGATCTTGGGGTGCTTCTGAGTCTCCCCAGGGGAGTCAGGCCTCGTCTCGAGTGGGGGCATGCACGTGCGCTTTCCTCCCGAGCTGCAGCAGTAGTGTCACGCTTCCTGTCACGTGGATCAAGGGATCTGTGGCTTTCCCTCGAGGCTGTCCCTCGAGGCTTTCCCACGAGGCTTTCCCACAGGGCTGTGCCACGTGCCACCTTGGTGTGAGTCGATCCTCGGCGTGAAAGACGAGCCGGTGAAGGGAAAAGAGGTTCCTCTGGAATGGACTGAGACATCTGGGGGACTCTTGGAATGGTGGCACGACCCTGGAGTTCCTCTCGCCGTTCCTGTTGAGAGGGCCTCCTCTTGAGATGCGACGGGAACGCCGGGAACTCTTTCCCGACGAAGCAGGGAAAGGATCCCTCATCTCGAGCTACGAGGCGGAAACGGGGCTCGTCTGGATGTGGGTGGGACCCTCGTGATTCCTCTCGAGTGGAGACGGGTATGTCGGGGAACTTCTTGATTTGCACCAAGGGTGTGAAGGACCCTTTCGAAGTTCCAGAGGTGAGGTGTGATCAGCCTCGAGACGCCTCAGCGGCAATGGGCCTCATCTCGCCTGGAGGGGAGAACCTCCTGGATTTTCTCGAGTTGCGGCAGGTCTTCTCGAGTTACGACGGGGAACTCAGGGACCCGCTCTGGTGGCCTCAGGAAAGGCCAGTCCCCATGCGAGTTGCTAGGGGACCTCTCGGGATTCCTCTCCCGTCCAGGCCGGGGCCTCAGTCCTTGTGTTGAGTCGGGGCCGGAACCTGAGGATTCCTCTCCAGTGTTGCCATGGATCTTGGGGTGCTTCTGAGTCTCCCCAGGGGAGTCAGGCCTCGTCTCGAGTGGGGGCATGCACGTGCGCTTTCCTCCCGAGCTGCAGCAGTAGTGTCACGCTTCCTGTCACGTGGATCAAGGGATCTGTGGCTTTCCCTCGAGGCTGTCGCTCGAGGCTTTCCCACGAGGCTTTCCCACAGGGCTGTGCCACGTGCCACCTTGGTGTGAGTCGATCCTCGGCGTGAAAGACGAGCCGGTGAAGGGAAAATAGGTTCCTCTGGAATGGACTGAGACATCTGGGGGACTCTTGGAATGGTGGCACGACCCTGGAGTTCCTCTCGCCGTTCCTGTTGAGAGGGCCTCCTCTTGAGATGCGGCGGGAACGCCGGGAACTCTTTCCCGACGAAGCAGGGAAAGGATCCCAAATCTCGAGCTACGAGGCGGAAACGGGGCTCCTCTGGATGTGGGCGGGACCCTCGTGATTCCTCTCGAGTGGAGACGGGTATGTCGGGGAACTTCTTGATTTGCAGCAAGGGTGTGAATGACCCTTTCGAAGTTCCAGAGGGGAGGTGTGATCAGCCTCGAGACGCCTCAGCGGAAATGGGCCTCATCTCGCCTGGAGGGGAGAACCTCCTGGATTTTCTCGAGTTGCGGCAGGTCTTCTCGAGGTACGACGGGGACCTCAGGGACCCGCTCTGGTGGCCTCAGGATAGGCCAGTCCCCATGCGAATTGCTAGGGGACCTCTCGGGATTCCTCTCCCGTCCAGGCCGGGGCCTCAGTCCTTGTGTGGAGTCGGGGCCGGAACGTGAGGATTCCTCTCCAGTGTTGCCATGGATCTTGGGGTGCTTCTGAGTCTCCCCAGGGGAGTCAGGCCTCGTCTCGAGTGGGGGCATGCACGTGCGCTTTCCTCCCGAGCTGCAGCAGTAGTGTCACGCTTCCTGTCACGTGGATCAAGGGATCTGTGGCTTTCCCTCGAGGCTGTCCCTCGAGGCTTTCCCACGAGGCTTTCCCACAGGGCTGTGCCACGTGCCACCTTGGTGTGAGTCGATCCTCGGCGTGAAAGACGAGCCGGTGAAGGGAAAAGAGGTTCCTCTGGAATGGACTGAGACATCTGGGGGACTCTTGGAATGGTGGCACGACCCTGGAGTTCCTCTCGCCGTTCCTGTTGAGAGGGCCTCCTCTTGAGATGCGACGGGAACGCCGGGAACTCTTTCCCGACGAAGCAGGGAAAGGATCCCTCATCTCGAGCTAGGAGGCGGAAACGGGGCTCGTCTGGATGTGGGTGGGACCCTCGTGATTCCTCTCGAGTGGAGACGGGTATGCCGGGGAACTTCTTGATTTGCACCAAGGGTGTGAAGGACCCTTTCGAAGTTCCAGAGGTGAGGTGTGATCAGCCTCGAGACGCCTCAGCGGCAATGGGCCTCATCTCGCCTGGAGGGGAGAACCTCCTGGATTTTCTCGAGTTGCGGCAGGTCTTCTCGAGTTACGACGGGGACCTCAGGGACCCGCTCTGGTGGCCTCAGGAAAGGCCAGTCCCCATGCGAGTTGCTAGGGGACCTCTCGGGATTCCTCTCCCGTCCAGGCCGGGGCCTCAGTCCTTGTGTTGAGTCGGGGCCGGAACCTGAGGATTCCTCTCCAGTGTTGCCATGGATCTTGGGGTGCTTCTGAGTCTCCCCAGGGGAGTCAGGCCTCGTCTCGAGTGGGGGCATGCACGTGCGCTTTCCTCCCGAGCTGCAGCAGTAGTGTCACGCTTCCTGTCACGTGGATCAAGGGATCTGTGGCTTTCCCTCGAGGCTGTCGCTCGAGGCTTTCCCACGAGGCTTTCCCACAGGGCTGTGCCACGTGCCACCTTGGTGTGAGTCGATCCTCGGCGTGAAAGACGAGCCGGTGAAGGGAAAATAGGTTCCTCTGGAATGGACTGAGACATCTGGGGGACTCTTGGAATGGTGGCACGACCCTGGAGTTCCTCTCGCCGTTCCTGTTGAGAGGGCCTCCTCTTGAGATGCGGCGGGAACGCCGGGAACTCTTTCCCGACGAAGCAGGGAAAGGATCCCAAATCTCGAGCTACGAGGCGGAAACGGGGCTCCTCTGGATGTGGGCGGGACCCTCGTGATTCCTCTCGAGTGGAGACGGGTATGTCGGGGAACTTCTTGATTTGCAGCAAGGGTGTGAATGACCCTTTCGAAGTTCCAGAGGGGAGGTGTGATCAGCCTGGAGACGCCTCAGCGGAAATGGGCCTCATCTCGCCTGGAGGGGAGAACCTCCTGGATTTTCTCGAGTTGCGGCAGGTCTTCTCGAGGTACGACGGGGACCTCAGGGACCCGCTCTGGTGGCCTCAGGAAAGGCCAGTCCCCATGCGAATTGCTAGGGGACCTCTCGGGATTCCTCTCCCGTCCAGGCCGGGGCCTCAGTCCTTGTGTGGAGTCGGGGCCGGAACGTGAGGATTCCTCTCCAGTGTTGCCATGGATCTTGGGGTGCTTCTGAGTCTCCCCAGGGGAGTCAGGCCTCGTCTCGAGTGGGGGCATGCACGTGCGCTTTCCTCCCGAGCTGCAGCAGTAGTGTCACGCTTCCTGTCACGTGGATCAAGGGATCTGTGGCTTTCCCTCGAGGCTGTCCCTCGAGGCTTTCCCACGAGGCTTTCCCACAGGGCTGTGCCACGTGCCACCTTGGTGTGAGTCGATCCTCGGCGTGAAAGACGAGCCGGTGAAGGGAAAAGAGGTTCCTCTGGAATGGACTGAGACATCTGGGGGACTCTTGGAATGGTGGCACGACCCTGGAGTTCCTCTCGCCGTTCCTGTTGAGAGGGCCTCCTCTTGAGATGCGACGGGAACGCCGGGAACTCTTTCCCGACGAAGCAGGGAAAGGATCCCTCATCTCGAGCTACGAGGCGGAAACGGGGCTCGTCTGGATGTGGGTGGGACCCTCGTGATTCCTCTCGAGTGGAGACGGGTATGTCGGGGAACTTCTTGATTTGCACCAAGGGTGTGAAGGACCCTTTCGAAGTTCCAGAGGTGAGGTGTGATCAGCCTCGAGACGCCTCAGCGGCAATGGGCCTCATCTCGCCTGGAGGGGAGAACCTCCTGGATTTTCTCGAGTTGCGGCAGGTCTTCTCGAGTTACGACGGGGACCTCAGGGACCCGCTCTGGTGGCCTCAGGAAAGGCCAGTCCCCATGCGAGTTGCTAGGGGACCTCTCGGGATTCCTCTCCCGTCCAGGCCGGGGCCTCAGTCCTTGTGTTGAGTCGGGGCCGGAACCTGAGGATTCCTCTCCAGTGTTGCCATGGATCTTGGGGTGCTTCTGAGTCTCCCCAGGGGAGTCAGGCCTCGTCTCGAGTGGGGGCATGCACGTGCGCTTTCCTCCCGAGCTGCAGCAGTAGTGTCACGCTTCCTGTCACGTGGATCAAGGGATCTGTGGCTTTCCCTCGAGGCTGTCGCTCGAGGCTTTCCCACGAGGCTTTCCCACAGGGCTGTGCCACGTGCCACCTTGGTGTGAGTCGATCCTCGGCGTGAAAGACGAGCCGGTGAAGGGAAAATAGGTTCCTCTGGAATGGACTGAGACATCTGGGGGACTCTTGGAATGGTGGCACGACCCTGGAGTTCCTCTCGCCGTTCCTGTTGAGAGGGCCTCCTCTTGAGATGCGGCGGGAACGCCGGGAACTCTTTCCCGACGAAGCAGGGAAAGGATCCCAAATCTCGAGCTACGAGGCGGAAACGGGGCTCCTCTGGATGTGGGCGGGACCCTCGTGATTCCTCTCGAGTGGAGACGGGTATGTCGGGGAACTTCTTGATTTGCAGCAAGGGTGTGAATGACCCTTTCGAAGTTCCAGAGGGGAGGTGTGATCAGCCTGGAGACGCCTCAGCGGAAATGGGCCTCATCTCGCCTGGAGGGGAGAACCTCCTGGATTTTCTCGAGTTGCGGCAGGTCTTCTCGAGGTACGACGGGGACCTCAGGGACCCGCTCTGGTGGCCTCAGGAAAGGCCAGTCCCCATGCGAATTGCTAGGGGACCTCTCGGGATTCCTCTCCCGTCCAGGCCGGGGCCTCAGTCCTTGTGTGGAGTCGGGGCCGGAACGTGAGGATTCCTCTCCAGTGTTGCCATGGATCTTGGGGTGCTTCTGAGTCTCCCCAGGGGAGTCAGGCCTCGTCTCGAGTGGGGGCATGCACGTGCGCTTTCCTCCCGAGCTGCAGCAGTAGTGTCACGCTTCCTGTCACGTGGATCAAGGGATCTGTGGCTTTCCCTCGAGGCTGTCCCTCGAGGCTTTCCCACGAGGCTTTCCCACAGGGCTGTGCCACGTGCCACCTTGGTGTGAGTCGATCCTCGGCGTGAAAGACGAGCCGGTGAAGGGAAAAGAGTTTCCTCTGGAATGGACTGAGACATCTGGGGGACTCTTGGAATGGTGGCACGACCCTGGAGTTCCTCTCGCCGTTCCTGTTGAGAGGGCCTCCTCTTGAGATGCGACGGGAACGCCGGGAACTCTTTCCCGACGAAGCAGGGAAAGGATCCCTCATCTCGAGCTACGAGGCGGAAACGGGGCTCGTCTGGATGTGGGTGGGACCCTCGTGATTCCTCTCGAGTGGAGACGGGTATGTCGGGGAACTTCTTGATTTGCACCAAGGGTGTGAAGGACCCTTTCGAAGTTCCAGAGGTGAGGTGTGATCAGCCTCGAGACGCCTCAGCGGCAATGGGCCTCATCTCGCCTGGAGGGGAGAACCTCCTGGATTTTCTCGAGTTGCGGCAGGTCTTCTCGAGTTACGACGGGGACCTCAGGGACCCGCTCTGGTGGCCTCAGGAAAGGCCAGTCCCCATGCGAGTTGCTAGGGGACCTCTCGGGATTCCTCTCCCGTCCAGGCCGGGGCCTCAGTCCTTGTGTTGAGTCGGGGCCGGAACCTGAGGATTCCTCTCCAGTGTTGCCATGGATCTTGGGGTGCTTCTGAGTCTCCCCAGGGGAGTCAGGCCTCGTCTCGAGTGGGGGCATGCACGTGCGCTTTCCTCCCGAGCTGCAGCAGTAGTGTCACGCTTCCTGTCACGTGGATCAAGGGATCTGTGGCTTTCCCTCGAGGCTGTCGCTCGAGGCTTTCCCACGAGGCTTTCCCACAGGGCTGTGCCACGTGCCACCTTGGTGTGAGTCGATCCTCGGCGTGAAAGACGAGCCGGTGAAGGGAAAATAGGTTCCTCTGGAATGGACTGAGACATCTGGGGGACTCTTGGAATGGTGGCACGACCCTGGAGTTCCTCTCGCCGTTCCTGTTGAGAGGGCCTCCTCTTGAGATGCGGCGGGAACGCCGGGAACTCTTTCCCGACGAAGCAGGGAAAGGATCCCAAATCTCGAGCTACGAGGCGGAAACGGGGCTCCTCTGGATGTGGGCGGGACCCTCGTGATTCCTCTCGAGTGGAGACGGGTATGTCGGGGAACTTCTTGATTTGCAGCAAGGGTGTGAATGACCCTTTCGAAGTTCCAGAGGGGAGGTGTGATCAGCCTGGAGACGCCTCAGCGGAAATGGGCCTCATCTCGCCTGGAGGGGAGAACCTCCTGGATTTTCTCGAGTTGCGGCAGGTCTTCTCGAGGTACGACGGGGACCTCAGGGACCCGCTCTGGTGGCCTCAGGAAAGGCCAGTCCCCATGCGAATTGCTAGGGGACCTCTCGGGATTCCTCTCCCGTCCAGGCCGGGGCCTCAGTCCTTGTGTGGAGTCGGGGCCGGAACGTGAGGATTCCTCTCCAGTGTTGCCATGGATCTTGGGGTGCTTCTGAGTCTCCCCAGGGGAGTCAGGCCTCGTCTCGAGTGGGGGCATGCACGTGCGCTTTCCTCCCGAGCTGCAGCAGTAGTGTCACGCTTCCTGTCACGTGGATCAAGGGATCTGTGGCTTTCCCTCGAGGCTGTCCCTCGAGGCTTTCCCACGAGGCTTTCCCACAGGGCTGTGCCACGTGCCACCTTGGTGTGAGTCGATCCTCGGCGTGAAAGACGAGCCGGTGAAGGGAAAAGAGGTTCCTCTGGAATGGACTGAGACATCTGGGGGACTCTTGGAATGGTGGCACGACCCTGGAGTTCCTCTCGCCGTTCCTGTTGAGAGGGCCTCCTCTTGAGATGCGACGGGAACGCCGGGAACTCTTTCCCGACGAAGCAGGGAAAGGATCCCTCATCTCGAGCTACGAGGCGGAAACGGGGCTCGTCTGGATGTGGGTGGGACCCTCGTGATTCCTCTCGAGTGGAGACGGGTATGTCGGGGAACTTCTTGATTTGCACCAAGGGTGTGAAGGACCCTTTCGAAGTTCCAGAGGTGAGGTGTGATCAGCCTCGAGACGCCTCAGCGGCAATGGGCCTCATCTCGCCTGGAGGGGAGAACCTCCTGGATTTTCTCGAGTTGCGGCAGGTCTTCTCGAGTTACGACGGGGACCTCAGGGACCCGCTCTGGTGGCCTCAGGAAAGGCCAGTCCCCATGCGAGTTGCTAGGGGACCTCTCGGGATTCCTCTCCCGTCCAGGCCGGGGACTCAGTCCTTGTGTTGAGTCGGGGCCGGAACCTGAGGATTCCTCTCCAGTGTTGCCATGGATCTTGGGGTGCTTCTGAGTCTCCCCAGGGGAGTCAGGCCTCGTCTCGAGTGGGGGCATGCACGTGCGCTTTCCTCCCGAGCTGCAGCAGTAGTGTCACGCTTCCTGTCACGTGGATCAAGGGATCTGTGGCTTTCCCTCGAGGCTGTCGCTCGAGGCTTTCCCACGAGGCTTTCCCACAGGGCTGTGCCACGTGCCACCTTGGTGTGAGTCGATCCTCGGCGTGAAAGACGAGCCGGTGAAGGGAAAATAGGTTCCTCTGGAATGGACTGAGACATCTGGGGGACTCTTGGAATGGTGGCACGACCCTGGAGTTCCTCTCGCCGTTCCTGTTGAGAGGGCCTCCTCTTGAGATGCGGCGGGAACGCCGGGAACTCTTTCCCGACGAAGCAGGGAAAGGATCCCAAATCTCGAGCTACGAGGCGGAAACGGGGCTCCTCTGGATGTGGGCGGGACCCTCGTGATTCCTCTCGAGTGGAGACGGGTATGTCGGGGAACTTCTTGATTTGCAGCAAGGGTGTGAATGACCCTTTCGAAGTTCCAGAGGGGAGGTGTGATCAGCCTGGAGACGCCTCAGCGGAAATGGGCCTCATCTCGCCTGGAGGGGAGAACCTCCTGGATTTTCTCGAGTTGCGGCAGGTCTTCTCGAGGTACGACGGGGACCTCAGGGACCCGCTCTGGTGGCCTCAGGAAAGGCCAGTCCCCATGCGAATTGCTAGGGGACCTCTCGGGATTCCTCTCCCGTCCAGGCCGGGGCCTCAGTCCTTGTGTGGAGTCGGGGCCGGAACGTGAGGATTCCTCTCCAGTGTTGCCATGGATCTTGGGGTGCTTCTGAGTCTCCCCAGGGGAGTCAGGCCTCGTCTCGAGTGGGGGCATGCACGTGCGCTTTCCTCCCGAGCTGCAGCAGTAGTGTCACGCTTCCTGTCACGTGGATCAAGGGATCTGTGGCTTTCCCTCGAGGCTGTCCCTCGAGGCTTTCCCACGAGGCTTTCCCACAGGGCTGTGCCACGTGCCACCTTGGTGTGAGTCGATCCTCGGCGTGAAAGACGAGCCGGTGAAGGGAAAAGAGGTTCCTCTGGAATGGACTGAGACATCTGGGGGACTCTTGGAATGGTGGCACGACCCTGGAGTTCCTCTCGCCGTTCCTGTTGAGAGGGCCTCCTCTTGAGATGCGACGGGAACGCCGGGAACTCTTTCCCGACGAAGCAGGGAAAGGATCCCTCATCTCGAGCTACGAGGCGGAAACGGGGCTCGTCTGGATGTGGGTGGGACCCTCGTGATTCCTCTCGAGTGGAGACGGGTATGTCGGGGAACTTCTTGATTTGCACCAAGGGTGTGAAGGACCCTTTCGAAGTTCCAGAGGTGAGGTGTGATCAGCCTCGAGACGCCTCAGCGGCAATGGGCCTCATCTCGCCTGGAGGGGAGAACCTCCTGGATTTTCTCGAGTTGCGGCAGGTCTTCTCGAGTTACGACGGGGACCTCAGGGACCCGCTCTGGTGGCCTCAGGAAAGGCCAGTCCCCATGCGAGTTGCTAGGGGACCTCTCGGGATTCCTCTCCCGTCCAGGCCGGGGCCTCAGTCCTTGTGTTGAGTCGGGGCCGGAACCTGAGGATTCCTCTCCAGTGTTGCCATGGATCTTGGGGTGCTTCTGAGTCTCCCCAGGGGAGTCAGGCCTCATCTCGAGTGGGGGCATGCACGTGCGCTTTCCTCCCGAGCTGCAGCAGTAGTGTCACGCTTCCTGTCACGTGGATCAAGGGATCTGTGGCTTTCCCTCGAGGCTGTCGCTCGAGGCTTTCCCACGAGGCTTTCCCACAGGGCTGTGCCACGTGCCACCTTGGTGTGAGTCGATCCTCGGCGTGAAAGACGAGCCGGTGAAGGGAAAATAGGTTCCTCTGGAATGGACTGAGACATCTGGGGGACTCTTGGAATGGTGGCACGACCCTGGAGTTCCTCTCGCCGTTCCTGTTGAGAGGGCCTCCTCTTG
The DNA here is from genome assembly GCF_023091745.1 of Budorcas taxicolor. Lineage (NCBI taxonomy): Eukaryota > Metazoa > Chordata > Mammalia > Artiodactyla > Bovidae > Budorcas > Budorcas taxicolor. The sequence continues at coordinate 235,346 of NW_026291518.1, forward strand.
AGATGCGGCGGGAACGCCGGGAACTCTTTCCCGACGAAGCAGGGAAAGGATCCCAAATCTCGAGCTACGAGGCGGAAACGGGGCTCCTCTGGATGTGGGCGGGACCCTCGTGATTCCTCTCGAGTGGAGACGGGTATGTCGGGGAACTTCTTGATTTGCAGCAAGGGTGTGAATGACCCTTTCGAAGTTCCAGAGGGGAGGTGTGATCAGCCTGGAGACGCCTCAGCGGAAATGGGCCTCATCTCGCCTGGAGGGGAGAACCTCCTGGATTTTCTCGAGTTGCGGCAGGTCTTCTCGAGGTACGACGGGGACCTCAGGGACCCGCTCTGGTGGCCTCAGGAAAGGCCAGTCCCCATGCGAATTGCTAGGGGACCTCTCGGGATTCCTCTCCCGTCCAGGCCGGGGCCTCAGTCCTTGTGTGGAGTCGGGGCCGGAACGTGAGGATTCCTCTCCAGTGTTGCCATGGATCTTGGGGTGCTTCTGAGTCTCCCCAGGGGAGTCAGGCCTCGTCTCGAGTGGGGGCATGCACGTGCGCTTTCCTCCCGAGCTGCAGCAGTAGTGTCACGCTTCCTGTCACGTGGATCAAGGGATCTGTGGCTTTCCCTCGAGGCTGTCCCTCGAGGCTTTCCCACGAGGCTTTCCCACAGGGCTGTGCCACGTGCCACCTTGGTGTGAGTCGATCCTCGGCGTGAAAGACGAGCCGGTGAAGGGAAAAGAGGTTCCTCTGGAATGGACTGAGACATCTGGGGGACTCTTGGAATGGTGGCACGACCCTGGAGTTCCTCTCGCCGTTCCTGTTGAGAGGGCCTCCTCTTGAGATGCGACGGGAACGCCGGGAACTCTTTCCCGACGAAGCAGGGAAAGGATCCCTCATCTCGAGCTACGAGGCGGAAACGGGGCTCGTCTGGATGTGGGTGGGACCCTCGTGATTCCTCTCGAGTGGAGACGGGTATGTCGGGGAACTTCTTGATTTGCACCAAGGGTGTGAAGGACCCTTTCGAAGTTCCAGAGGTGAGGTGTGATCAGCCTCGAGACGCCTCAGCGGCAATGGGCCTCATCTCGCCTGGAGGGGAGAACCTCCTGGATTTTCTCGAGTTGCGGCAGGTCTTCTCGAGTTACGACGGGGACCTCAGGGACCCGCTCTGGTGGCCTCAGGAAAGGCCAGTCCCCATGCGAGTTGCTAGGGGACCTCTCGGGATTCCTCTCCCGTCCAGGCCGGGGCCTCAGTCCTTGTGTTGAGTCGGGGCCGGAACCTGAGGATTCCTCTCCAGTGTTGCCATGGATCTTGGGGTGCTTCTGAGTCTCCCCAGGGGAGTCAGGCCTCGTCTCGAGTGGGGGCATGCACGTGCGCTTTCCTCCCGAGCTGCAGCAGTAGTGTCACGCTTCCTGTCACGTGGATCAAGGGATCTGTGGCTTTCCCTCGAGGCTGTCGCTCGAGGCTTTCCCACGAGGCTTTCCCACAGGGCTGTGCCACGTGCCACCTTGGTGTGAGTCGATCCTCGGCGTGAAAGACGAGCCGGTGAAGGGAAAATAGGTTCCTCTGGAATGGACTGAGACATCTGGGGGACTCTTGGAATGGTGGCACGACCCTGGAGTTCCTCTCGCCGTTCCTGTTGAGAGGGCCTCCTCTTGAGAAGCGGCAGGAACGCCGGGAACTCTTTCCCGACGAAGCAGGGAAAGGATCCCAAATCTCGAGCTACGAGGCGGAAACGGGGCTCCTCTGGATGTGGGCGGGACCCTCGTGATTCCTCTCGAGTGGAGACGGGTATGTCGGGGAACTTCTTGATTTGCAGCAAGGGTGTGAAGGAACCTTTCGAAGTTCCAGAGGGGAGGTGTGATCAGCCTGGAGACGCCTCAGCGGAAATGGGCCTCATCTCGCCTGGAGGGGAGAACCTCCTGGATTTTCTCGAGTTGCGGCAGGTCTTCTCGAGGTACGACGGGGACCTCAGGGACCCGCTCTGGTGGCCTCAGGAAAGGCCAGTCCCCATGCGAATTGCTAGGGGACCTCTCGGGATTCCTCTCCCGTCCAGGCCGGGGCCTCAGTCCTTGTGTGGAGTCGGGGCCGGAACGTGAGGATTCCTCTCCAGTGTTGCCATGGATCTTGGGGTGCTTCTGAGTCTCCCCAGGGGAGTCAGGCCTCGTCTCGAGTGGGGGCATGCACGTGCGCTTTCCTCCCGAGCTGCAGCAGTAGTGTCACGCTTCCTGTCACGTGGATCAAGGGATCTGTGGCTTTCCCTCGAGGCTGTCCCTCGAGGCTTTCCCACGAGGCTTTCCCACAGGGCTGTGCCACGTGCCACCTTGGTGTGAGTCGATCCTCGGCGTGAAAGACGAGCCGGTGAAGGGAAAAGAGGTTCCTCTGGAATGGACTGAGACATCTGGGGGACTCTTGGAATGGTGGCACGACCCTGGAGTTCCTCTCGCCGTTCCTGTTGAGAGGGCCTCCTCTTGAGATGCGACGGGAACGCCGGGAACTCTTTCCCGACGAAGCAGGGAAAGGATCCCTCATCTCGAGCTACGAGGCGGAAACGGGGCTCGTCTGGATGTGGGCGGGACCCTCGTGATTCCTCTCGAGTGGAGACGGGTATGTCGGGGAACTTCTTGATTTGCACCAAGGGTGTGAAGGACCCTTTCGAAGTTCCAGAGGTGAGGTGTGATCAGCCTCGAGACGCCTCAGCGGCAATGGGCCTCATCTCGCCTGGAGGGGAGAACCTCCTGGATTTTCTCGAGTTGCGGCAGGTCTTCTTGAGTTACTACGGGGACCTCAGGGACCCGCTCTGGTGGCCTCAGGAAAGGCCAGTCCCCATGCGAGTTGCTAGGGGACCTCTCGGGATTCCTCTCCCGTCCAGGCCGGGGCCTCAGTCCTTGTGTTGAGTCGGGGCCGGAACCTGAGGATTCCTCTCCAGTGTTGCCATGGATCTTGGGGTGCTTCTGAGTCTCCCCAGGGGAGTCAGGCCTCGTCTCGAGTGGGGGCATGCACGTGCGCTTTCCTCCCGAGCTGCAGCAGTAGTGTCACGCTTCCTGTCACGTGGATCAAGGGATCTGTGGCTTTCCCTCGAGGCTGTCGCTCGAGGCTTTCCCACGAGGCTTTCCCACAGGGCTGTGCCACGTGCCACCTTGGTGTGAGTCGATCCTCGGCGTGAAAGACGAGCCGGTGAAGGGAAAAGAGGTTCCTCTGGAATGGACTGAGACATCTGGGGGACTCTTGGAATGGTGGCACGACCCTGGAGTTCCTCTCGCCGTTCCTGTTGAGAGGGCCTCCTCTTGAGATGCGGCGGGAACGCCGGGAACTCTTTCCCGATGAAGCAGGGAAAGGATCCCAAATCTCGAGCTACGAGGCGGAAACGGGGCTCCTCTGGATGTGGGCGGGACCCTCGTGATTCCTCTCGAGTGGAGACGGGTATGTCGGGGAACTTCTTGATTTGCAGCAAGGGTGTGAAGGACCCTTTCGAAGTTCCAGAGGGGAGGTGTGATCAGCCTGGAGACGCCTCAGCGGAAATGGGCCTCATCTCGCCTGGAGGGGAGAACCTCCTGGATTTTCTCGAGTTGCGGCAGGTCTTCTCGAGGTACGACGGGGACCTCAGGGACCCGCTCTGGTGGCCTCAGGAAAGGCCAGTCCCCATGCGAATTGCTAGGGGACCTCTCGGGATTCCTCTCCCGTCCAGGCCGGGGCCTCAGTCCTTGTGTGGAGTCGGGGCCGGAACGTGAGGATTCCTCTCCAGTGTTGCCATGGATCTTGGGGTGCTTCTGAGTCTCCCCAGGGGAGTCAGGCCTCGTCTCGAGTGGGGGCATGCACGTGCGCTTTCCTCCCGAGCTGCAGCAGTAGTGTCACGCTTCCTGTCACGTGGATCAAGGGATCTGTGGCTTTCCCTCGAGGCTGTCCCTCGAGGCTTTCCCACGAGGCTTTCCCACAGGGCTGTGCCACGTGCCACCTTGGTGTGAGTCGATCCTCGGCGTGAAAGACGAGCCGGTGAAGGGAAAAGAGGTTCCTCTGGAATGGACTGAGACATCTGGGGGACTCTTGGAATGGTGGCACGACCCTGGAGTTCCTCTCGCCGTTCCTGTTGAGAGGGCCTCCTCTTGAGATGCGGCGGGAACGCCGGGAACTCTTTCCCGACGAAGCAGGGAAAGGATCCCAAATCTCGAGCTACGAGGCGGAAACGGGGCTCCTCTGGATGTGGGCGGGACCCTCGTGATTCCTCTCGAGTGGAGACGGGTATGTCGGGGAACTTCTTGATTTGCAGCAAGGGTGTGAAGGACCCTTTCGAAGTTCCAGAGGGGAGGTGTGATCAGCCTGGAGACGCCTCAGCGGAAATGGGCCTCATCTCGCCTGGAGGGGAGAACCTCCTGGATTTTCTCGAGTTGCGGCAGGTCTTCTCGAGTTACGACGGGGACCTCAGGGACCCGCTCTGGTGGCCTCAGGAAAGGCCAGTCCCCATGCGAGTTGCTAGGGGACCTCTCGGGATTCTTCTCCGGTCCATGCCGGGGCCTCAGTCCTTGTGTGGAGTCGGGGCCGGAACCTGAGGATTCCTCTCCAGTGTTGCCATGGATCTTGGGGTGCTTCTGAGTCTCCCCAGGGGAGTCAGGCCTCGTGTCGAGTGGGGGCATGCACGTGCGCTTTCCTCCCGAGCTGCAGCAGTAGTGTCACGCTTCCTGTCACGTGGATCAAGGGATCTGTGGCTTTCCCTCGAGGCTGTCCCTCGAGGCTTTCCCACGAGGCTTTCCCACAGGGCTGTGCCACGTGCCACCTTGGTGTGAGTCGATCCTCGGCGTGAAAGACGAGCCGATGAAGGGAAAAGAGGTTCCTCTGGAATGGACTGAGACATCTGGGGGACTCTTGGAATGGTGGCACGACCCTGGAGTTCCTCTCGCCGTTCCTGTTGAGAGGGCCTCCTCTTGAGATGCGACGGGAACGCCGGGAACTCTTTCCCGACGAAGCAGGGAAAGGATCCCTCATCTCGAGCTACGAGGCGGAAACGGGGCTCCTCTGGATGTGGGCGGGACCCTCGTGATTCCTCTCGAGTGGAGACGGCTAGGTCGGGGAACTTCTGGATTTGCACCAAGGGTGTGAAGGACCCTTTCGAAGTTCCAGAGGTGAGGTGTGATCAGCCTCGAGACGCCTCAGCGGAAATGGGCCTCATCTCGCCTGGAGGGGAGAACCTCCTGGATTTTCTCGAGTTGCGGCAGGTCTTCTCGAGTTACGACGGGGACCTCAGGGACCCGCTCTGGTGGCCTCAGGAAAGGCCAGTCCCCATGCGAGTTGCTAGGGGACCTCTCGGGATTCCTCTCCCGTCCATGCCGGGGCCTCAGTCCTTGTGTGGAGTCGGGGCCGGAACCTGAGGATTCCTCTCCAGTGTTGCCATGGATCTTGGCGTGCTTCAGAGTCTCCCCAGGGGAGTCAGGCCTCGTCTCGAGTGGGGGCATGCACGTGCGCTTTCCTCCCGAGCTGCAGCAGTAGTGTCACGCTTCCTTTCACGTGGATCAAGGGATCTGTGGCTTTCCCTGGAGGCTGTCCCTCGAGGCTTTCCCACGAGGCTTTCCCACAGGGCTGTGCCACGTGCCACCTTGGTGTGAGTCGATCCTCGGCGTGAAAGACGAGCCGGGGAAGGGAAAAGTGGTTCCTCTGGAATGGACTGAGACATCTGGGGGACTCTTGGAATGGTGGTACGACCCTGGAGTTCCTCTCGTCGTTCCTGTTGAGAGGGCCTCCTCTTGAGATGCGGCGGGAATGCCGCGAACTCTTTCCCGACGAAGCAGGGAAAGGATCCCTCATCTCGAGCTACGAGGCGGAAACGGGGCTCCTCTGGATGTGGGCGGGACCCTCGTGATTCCTCTCGAGTGGAGACGGGTATGTCGGGGAAATTCTTGATTTGCACCAAGGGTTTGAAGGACCCTTTCGAAGTTCCAGAGTGAGGTGTGATCAGCCTCGAGACGCCTCAGCCTAAATGGGCCTCATTTCGCCTGGAGGGGAGAACCTCCTGGATTTTCTCGAGTTGCGGCAGGTCTTCTCGAGTTACGACGGGGACCTCAGGGACCCGCTCTGGTGGCCTCAGGAAAGGCCAGTCCCCATGCGAGTTGCTAGGGGACCTCTCGGGATTCCTCTCCCGTCCATGCCGGGGCCTCAGTCCTTCTGTGGAGTCGGGGCCGGAACTTGAGGATTCCTCTCCAGTGTTGCCATGGATCTTGGGGTGCTTCTGAGTCTCCCCAGGGGAGTCAGGCCTCGTCTCGAGTGGGGGCATGCACGTGCACTTTCCTCCCGAGCTGCAGCAGTAGTGTCACGCTTCCTGTCACGTGGATCAAGGGATCTGTGGCTTTCCCTCGAGGCTGTCCCTCGAGGCTTTCCCACGAGGCTTTCCCACAGGGCTGTGCCACGTGCCACCTTGGTGTGAGTCGATCCTCGGCGTGAAAGACGAGCCGGTGAAGGGAAAAGAGGTTCCTCTGGAATGGACTGAGACATCTGGGGGACTCTTGGAATGGTGGCACGACCCTGGAGTTCCTCTCGCCGTTCCTGTTGAGAGGGCCTCCTCTTGAGATGCGACGGGAACGCCGGGAACTCTTTCCCGACGAAGCAGGGAAAGGATCCCTCATCTCGAGCTACGAGGCGGAAACGGGGCTCCTCTGGACGTGGGCGGGACCCTCGTGATTCCTCTCGAGTGGAGACGGGTATGTCGGGGAACTTCTGGATTTGCACCAAGGGTGTGAAGGACCCTTTCGAAGTTCCAGAGGTGAGGTGTGATCAGCCTCGAGACGCCTCAGCGGAAATGGGCCTCATCTCGCCTGGAGGGGAGAACCTCCTGGATTTTCTCGAGTTGCGGCAGGTCTTCTCGAGTTACGACGGGGACCTCAGGGACCCGCTCTGGTGGCCTCAGGAAAGGCCAGTCCCCATGCGAGTTGCTAGGGGACCTCTCGGGATTCCTCTCCCGTCCATGCCGGGGCCTCAGTCCTTGTGTGGAGTCGGGGCCGGAACCTGAGGATTCCTCTCCAGTGTTGCCATGGATCTTGGGGTGCTTCTGAGTCTCCCCAGGGGAGTCAGGCCTCGTCTCGAGTGGGGCCATGCACGTGCGCTTTCCTCCCGAGCTGCAGCAGTAGTGTCACGCTTCCTGTCACGTGGATCAAGGGATCTGTGGCTTTCCCTCGAGGCTGTCCCTCGAGGCTTTCCCACGAGGCTTTCCCACAGGGCTGTGCCACGTGCCACCTTGGTGTGAGTCGATCCTCGGCGTGAAAGACGAGCCGGTGAAGGGAAAAGAGGTTCCTCTGGAATGGACTGAGACATCTGGGGGACTCTTGGAATGGTGGCACGACCCTGGAGTTCCTCTCGCCGTTCCTGTTGAGAGGGCCTCCTCTTGAGATGCGACGGGAACGCCGGGAACTCTTTCCCGACGAAGCAGGGAAAGGATCCCTCATCTCGAGCTACGAGGCGGAAACGGGGCTCCTCTGGATGTGGGCGGGACCCTCGTGATTCCTCTCGAGTGGAGACGGCTAGGTCGGGGAACTTCTGGATTTGCACCAAGGGTGTGAAGGACCCTTTCGAAGTTCCAGAGGTGAGGTGTGATCATCCTCGAGACGCCTCAGCGGAAATGGGCCTCATCTCGCCTGGAGGGGAGAACCTCCTGGATTTTCTCGAGTTGCGGCAGGTCTTCTCGAGTTACGACGGGGACCTCAGGGACCCGCTCTGGTGGCCTCAGGAAAGGCCAGTCCCCATGCGAGTTGCTAGGGGACCTCTCGGGATTCCTCTCCCGTCCATGCCGGGGCCTCAGTCCTTGTGTGGAGTCGGGGCCGGAACCTGAGGATTCCTCTCCAGTGTTGCCATGGATCTTGGGGTGCTTCTGAGTCTCCCCAGGGGAGTCAGGCCTCGTCTCGAGTGGGGGCATGCACGTGCGCTTTCCTCCCGAGCTGCAGCAGTAGTGTCACGCTTCCTGTCACGTGGATCAAGGGATCTGTGGCTTTCCCTCCAGGCTGTCCCTCGAGGCTTTCCCACGAGGCTTTCCCACAGGGCTGTGCCACGTGCCACCTTGGTGTGAGTCGATCCTTGGCGTGAAAGACGAGCCGGTGAAGGGAAAAGAGGTTCCTCTGGAATGGACTGAGACATCTGGGGGACTCTTGGAATGGTGGCACGATCCTGGAGTTCATCTCGCCGTTCCTGTTGAGAGGGCCTCCTCTTGAGATGCGACGGGAACGCCGGGAACTCTTTCCCGACGAAGCAGGGAAAGGATCCCTCATCTCGAGCTACGAGGCGGAAACGGGGCTCCTCTGGATGTGGGCGGGACCCTCGTAATTCCTCTCGAGTGGAGACGGCTAGGTCGGGGAACTTCTGGATTTGCACCAAGGGTGTGAAGGACCCTTTCGACGTTCCAGAGGTGAGGTGTGATCAGCCTCGAGACGCCTCAGCGGAAATGGGCCTCATCTCGCCTGGAGGGGAGAACCTCCTGGATTTTCTCGAGTTGCGGCAGGTCTTCTCGAGTTACGACGGGGACCTCAGGGACCCGCTCTGGTGGCCTCAGGAAAGGCCAGTCCCCATGCGAGTTGCTAGGGGACCTCTCGGGATTCCTCTCCCGTCCATGCCGGGGCCTCAGTCCTTGTGTGGAGTCGGGGCCGGAACCTGAGGATTCCTCTCCAGTGTTGCCATGGATCTTGGGGTGCTTCTGAGTCTCCCCAGGGGAGTCAGGCCTCGTCTCGAGTGGGGGCATGCACGTGCGCTTTCCTCCCGAGCTGCAGCAGTAGTGTCACGCTTCCTGTCACGTGGATCAAGGGATCTGTGGCTTTCCCTCGAGGCTGTCCCTCGAGGCTTTCCCACGAGGCTTTCCCACAGGGCTGTGCCACGTGCCACCTTGGTGTGAGTCGATCCTCGGCGTGAAAGACGAGCCGGTGAAGGGAAAAGAGGTTCCTCTGGAATGGACTGAGACATCTGGGGGACTCTTGGAAAGGTGGCACGACCCTGGAGTTCCTCTCGCCGTTCCTGTTGAGAGGGCCTCCTCTTGAGATGCGACGGGAACGCCGGGAACTCTTTCCCGACGAAGCAGGGAAAGGATCCCTCATCTCGAGCTACGAGGCGGAAACGGGGCTCCTCTGGTTGTGGGTGGGACCCTCGTGATTCCTCTCCAGTGGAGACGGCTAGGTCGGGGTACTTCTGGATTTGCACCAAGGGTGTGAAGGACCCTTTTGAAGTTCCAGAGGTGAGGTGTGATCAGCCTCGAGACGCCTCAGCGGAAATGGGCCTCATCTCGCCTGGAGGGGAGAACCTCCTGGATTTTCTCGAGTTGCGGCAGGTCTTCTCTAGTTACGACGGGGACCTCAGGGACCCGCTCTGGTGGCCTCAGGAAAGGCCAGTCCCCATGCGAGTTGCTAGGGGACCTCTCGGGATTCCTCTCCCATCCATGCCGGGGCCTCAGTCCTTGTGTGGAGTCGGGGCCGGAACCTGAGGATTCCTCTCCAGTGTTGCCATGGATCTTGGGGTGCTTCTGAGTCTCCCCAGGGGAGTCAGGCCTCGTCTCGAGTGGGGGCATGCACGTGCGCTTTCCTCCCGAGCTGCAGCAGTAGTGTCACGCTTCCTGTCACGTGGATCAAGGGATCTGTGGCTTTCCCTCGAGGCTGTCCCTCGAGGCTTTCCCACGAGGCTTTCCCACAGGGCTGTGCCACGTGCCACCTTGGTGTGAGTCGATCCTCGGCGTGAAAGACGAGCCGGTGAAGGGAAAAGAGGTTCCTCTGGAATGGACTGAGACATCTGGGGGACTCTTGGAATGGTGGCACGACCCTGGAGTTCCTCTCGCCGTTCCTGTTGAGAGGGCCTCCTCTTGAGATGCGACAGGAACGCCGGGAACTCTTTCCCGACGAAGCAGGGAAAGGATCCCTCATCTCGAGCTACGAGGCGGAAACGGGGCTCCTCTGGTTGTGGGCGGGACCCTCGTGATTCCTCTCGAGTGGAGACGGCTAGGTCGGGGAACTTCTGGATTTGCACCAAGGGTGTGAAGGACCCTTTTGAAGTTCCAGAGGTGAGGTGTGATCAGCCTCGAGACGCCTCAGCGGAAATGGGCCTCATCTCGCCTGGAGGGGAGAACCTCCTGGATTTTCTCGAGTTGCGGCAGGTCTTCTCGAGTTACGACGGGGACCTCAGGGACCCGCTCTGGTGGCCTCAGGAAAGGCCAGTCCCCGTGCGAGTTGCTAGGGGACCTCTCGGGATTCCTCTCCCGTCCATGCCGGGGCCTCAGTCCTTGTGTGGAGTCGGGGCCGGAACCTGAGGATTCCTCTCCAGTGTTGCCATGGATCTTGGGGTGCTTCTGAGTCTCCCCAGGGGAGTCAGGCCTCGTCTCGAGTGGGGGCATGCACGTGCGCTTTCCTCCCGAGCTGCAGCAGTAGTGTCACGCTTCCTGTCACGTGGATGAAGGGATCTGTGGCTTTCCCTCGAGGCTGTCCCTCGAGGCTTTCCACGAGGCTTTCCCACAGGGCTGTGCCACGTGCCACCTTGGTGTGAGTCGATCCTCGGCGTGAAAGACGAGCCGGTGAAGGGAAAAGAGGTTCCTCTGGAATGGACTGAGACATCTGGGGGACTCTTGGAATGGTGGCATGACCCTGGAGTTCCTCTCGCCATTCCTGTTGAGAGGGCCTCCTCTTGAGATGCGGCGGGAACGCCGGGAACTCTTTCCCGACGAAGCAGGGAAAGGATCCCTCATCTCGAGCTACGAGGCGGAAACGGGGCTCCTCTGGATGTGGGCGGGACCCTCGTGATTCCTCTCGAGTGGAGACGGGTATGTCAGGGAACTTCTTGATTTGCACCAAGGTTGTGAAGGACCCTTTCGAAGTTCCAGAGATGAGGTGTGATCATCCTCGAGACGCCTCAGCGGAAATGGGCCTCATCTCGCCTGGAGGGGAGAACCTCCTGGATTTTCTCCAGTTGCGGCAGGTCTTCTCGAGTTACGACGGGGACCTCAGGGACCCGCTCTGGTGGCCTCAGGAAAGGCCAGTCCCCATGCGAGTTGCTAGGGGACCTCTCGGGTTTCCTCTCCCGTCCATGCCGGGGCCTCAGTCCTTGTGTGGAGTCGGGTCCGGAACCTGAGGATTCCTCTCCAGTGTTGCCATGGATCTTGGGGTGCTTCTGAGTCTCCCCAGGGGAGTCAGGCCTCGTCTCGAGTGGGGGCATGCACGTGCGCTTTCCTCCCGAGCTGCAGCAGTAGTGTCACGCTTCCCGTCACGTGGATCAAGGGATCTGTGGCTTTCCCTCGAGGCTGTCCCTCGAGGCTTTCCCACGAGGCTTTCCCACAGGGCTGTGCCACGTGCCACCTTGGTGTGAGTCGATCCTCGGCATGAAAGACGAGCCGGTGAAGGGAAAAGAGGTTCCTCTGGTATGGACTGAGACATCTGGGGGACTCTTGGAATGGTGGCACGACCCTGGAGTTCCTCTCGCCGTTCCTGTTGAGAGGGCCTCCTCTTGAGATGCGACGGGAACGCCGGGAACTCTTTCCCGACGAAGCAGGGAAAGGATCCCTCATCTCGAGCTACGATGCGGAAACGGGGCTCCTCTGGTTGTGGGCGGGACCCTCGTGATTCCTCTCGAGTGGAGACGGCTAGGTCGGGGAACTTCTGGATTTGCACCAAGGGTGTGAAGGACCCTTTCGAAGTTCCAGAGGTGAGGTGTGATCAGCCTCGAGACGCCTCAGCGTAAATGGGCCTCATCTCGCCTGGAGGGGAGAACCTCCTGGATTTTCTCGAGTTGCGGCAGGTCTTCTCGAGTTACGACGGGGACCTCAGGGACCCGCTCTGGTGGCCTCAGGAAAGGCCAGTCCCCATGCGAGTTGCTAGGGGACCTCTCGGGATTCCTCTCCCGTCCATGCCGGGGCCTCAGTCCTTGTGTGGAGTCGGGGCCGGAACCTGAGGATTCCTCTCCAGTGTTGCCATGGATCTTGGGGTGCTTCTGAGTCTCCCCAGGGGAGTCAGGCCTCGTCTCGAGTGGGGTCATGCAGGTGCGCTTTCCTCCCGAGCTGCAGCAGTAGTGTCACGCTTCCTGTCACGTGGATCAAGGGATCTGTGGCTTTCCCTCGAGGCTGTCCCTCGAGGCTTTCCCACGAGGCTTTCCCACAGGGCTGTGCCAGGTGCCACCTTGGTGTGAGTCGATCCTCGGCGTGAAAGACGAGCCGATGAAGGGAAAAGAGGTTCCTCTGGAATGGACTGAGACATCTGGGGGACTCTTGGAATGGTGGCACGACCCTGGAGTTCCTCTCGCCGTTCCTGTTGAGAGGGCCTCCTCTTGAGATGCGACGGGAACGCCGGGAACTCTTTCCCGACGAAGCAGGGAAAGGATCCCTCATCTCGAGCTACGAGGCGGAAACGGGGCTCCTCTGGATGTGGGCGGGACCCTCGTGATTCCTCTCGAGTGGAGACGGCTAGGTCGGGGAACTTCTGGATTTGCACCAAGGGTGTGAAGGACCCTTTCGAAGTTCCAGAGGTGAGGTGTGATCAGCCTCGAGACGCCTCAGCGTAAATGGGCCTCATCTCGCCTGGAGGGGAGAACCTCCTGGATTTTCTCGAGTTGCGGCAGGTCTTCTCGAGTTACGACGGGGACCTCAGGGACCCGCTCTGGTGGCCTCAGGAAAGGCCAGTCCCCATGCGAGTTGCTAGGGGACCTCTCGGGATTCCTCTCCCGTCCATGCCGGGGCCTCAGTCCTTGTGTGGAGTCGGGGCCGGAACCTGAGGATTCCTCTCCAGTGTTGCCATGGATCTTGGGGTGCTTCTGAGTCTCCCCAGGGGAGTCAGGCCTCGTCTCGAGTGGGGTCATGCAGGTGCGCTTTCCTCCCGAGCTGCAGCAGTAGTGTCACGCTTCCTGTCACGTGGATCAAGGGATCTGTGGCTTTCCCTCGAGGCTGTCCCTCGAGGCTTTCCCACGAGGCTTTCCCACAGGGCTGTGCCAGGTGCCACCTTGGTGTGAGTCGATCCTCGGCGTGAAAGACGAGCCGATGAAGGGAAAAGAGGTTCCTCTGGAATGGACTGAGACATCTGGGGGACTCTTGGAATGGTGGCACGACCCTGGAGTTCCTCTCGCCGTTCCTGTTGAGAGGGCCTCCTCTTGAGATGCGACGGGAACGCCGGGAACTCTTTCCCGACGAAGCAGGGAAAGGATCCCTCATCTCGAGCTACGAGGCGGAAACGGGGCTCCTCTGGTTGTGGGTGGGACCCTCGTGATTCCTCTCCAGTGGAGACGGCTAGGTCGGGGTACTTCTGGATTTGCACCAAGGGTGTGAAGGACCCTTTTGAAGTTCCAGAGGTGAGGTGTGATCAGCCTCGAGACGCCTCAGCGTAAATGGGCCTCATCTCGCCTGGAGGGGAGAACCTCCTGGATTTTCTCGAGTTGCGGCAGGTCTTCTCTAGTTACGACGGGGACCTCAGGGACCCGCTCTGGTGGCCTCAGGAAAGGCCAGTCCCCATGCGAGTTGCTAGGGGACCTCTCGGGATTCCTCTCCCATCCATGCCGGGGCCTCAGTCCTTGTGTGGAGTCGGGGCCGGAACCTGAGGATTCCTCTCCAGTGTTGCCATGGATCTTGGGGTGCTTCTGAGTCTCCCCAGGGGAGTCAGGCCTCGTCTCGAGTGGGGGCATGCACGTGCGCTTTCCTCCCGAGCTGCAGCAGTAGTGTCACGCTTCCTGTCACGTGGATCAAGGGATCTGTGGCTTTCCCTCGAGGCTGTCCCTCGAGGCTTTCCCACGAGGCTTTCCCACAGGGCTGTGCCACGTGCCACCTTGGTGTGAGTCGATCCTCGGCGTGAAAGACGAGCCGGTGAAGGGAAAAGAGGTTCCTCTGGAATGGACTGAGACATCTGGGGGACTCTTGGAATGGTGGCACGACCCTGGAGTTCCTCTCGCCGTTCCTGTTGAGAGGGCCTCCTCTTGAGATGCGACAGGAACGCCGGGAACTCTTTCCCGACGAAGCAGGGAAAGGATCCCTCATCTCGAGCTACGAGGCGGAAACGGGGCTCCTCTGGTTGTGGGCGGGACCCTCGTGATTCCTCTCGAGTGGAGACGGCTAGGTCGGGGAACTTCTGGATTTGCACCAAGGGTGTGAAGGACCCTTTTGAAGTTCCAGAGGTGAGGTGTGATCAGCCTCGAGACGCCTCAGCGGAAATGGGCCTCATCTCGCCTGGAGGGGAGAACCTCCTGGATTTTCTCGAGTTGCGGCAGGTCTTCTCGAGTTACGACGGGGACCTCAGGGACCCGCTCTGGTGGCCTCAGGAAAGGCCAGTCCCCGTGCGAGTTGCTAGGGGACCTCTCGGGATTCCTCTCCCGTCCATGCCGGGGCCTCAGTCCTTGTGTGGAGTCGGGGCCGGAACCTGAGGATTCCTCTCCAGTGTTGCCATGGATCTTGGGGTGCTTCTGAGTCTCCCCAGGGGAGTCAGGCCTCGTCTCGAGTGGGGGCATGCACGTGCGCTTTCCTCCCGAGCTGCAGCAGTAGTGTCACGCTTCCTGTCACGTGGATGAAGGGATCTGTGGCTTTCCCTCGAGGCTGTCCCTCGAGGCTTTCCCACGAGGCTTTCCCACAGGGCTGTGCCACGTGCCACCTTGGTGTGAGTCGATCCTCGGCGTGAAAGACGAGCCGGTGAAGGGAAAAGAGGTTCCTCTGGAATGGACTGAGACATCTGGGGGACTCTTGGAATGGTGGCATGACCCTGGAGTTCCTCTCGCCATTCCTGTTGAGAGGGCCTCCTCTTGAGATGCGGCGGGAACGCCGGGAACTCTTTCCCGACGAAGCAGGGAAAGGATCCCTCATCTCGAGCTACGAGGCGGAAACGGGGCTCCTCTGGATGTGGGCGGGACCCTCGTGATTCCTCTCGAGTGGAGACGGGTATGTCAGGGAACTTCTTGATTTGCACCAAGGTTGTGAAGGACCCTTTCGAAGTTCCAGAGATGAGGTGTGATCATCCTCGAGACGCCTCAGCGGAAATGGGCCTCATCTCGCCTGGAGGGGAGAACCTCCTGGATTTTCTCCAGTTGCGGCAGGTCTTCTCGAGTTACGACGGGGACCTCAGGGACCCGCTCTGGTGGCCTCAGGAAAGGCCAGTCCCCATGCGAGTTGCTAGGGGACCTCTCGGGTTTCCTCTCCCGTCCATGCCGGGGCCTCAGTCCTTGTGTGGAGTCGAGTCCGGAACCTGAGGATTCCTCTCCAGTGTTGCCATGGATCTTGGGGTGCTTCTGAGTCTCCCCAGGGGAGTCAGGCCTCGTCTCGAGTGGGGGCATGCACGTGCGCTTTCCTCCCGAGCTGCAGCAGTAGTGTCACGCTTCCCGTCACGTGGATCAAGGGATCTGTGGCTTTCCCTCGAGGCTGTCCCTCGAGGCTTTCCCACGAGGCTTTCCCACAGGGCTGTGCCACGTGCCACCTTGGTGTGAGTCGATCCTCGGCATGAAAGACGAGCCGGTGAAGGGAAAAGAGGTTCCTCTGGTATGGACTGAGACATCTGGGGGACTCTTGGAATGGTGGCACGACCCTGGAGTTCCTCTCGCCGTTCCTGTTGAGAGGGCCTCCTCTTGAGATGCGACGGGAACGCCGGGAAATCTTTCCCGACGAAGCAGGGAAAGGATCCCTCATCTCGAGCTACGAGGCGGAAACGGGGCTCCTCTGGATGTGGGCGGGACCCTCGTGATTCCTCTCGAGTGGAGACGGCTAGGTCGGGGAACTTCTGGATTTGCACCAAGGGTGTGAAGGACCCTTTCGAAGTTCCAGAGGTGAGGTGTGATCAGCCTCGAGACGCCTCAGCGTAAATGGGCCTCATCTCGCCTGGAGGGGAGAACCTCCTGGATTTTCTCGAGTTGCGGCAGGTCTTCTCGAGTTACGACGGGGACCTCAGGGACCCGCTCTGGTGGCCTCAGGAAAGGCCAGTCCCCATGCGAGTTGCTAGGGGACCTCTCGGGATTCCTCTCCCGTCCATGCCGGGGCCTCAGTCCTTGTGTGTGGAGTCGGGGCCGGAACCTGAGGATTCCTCTCCAGTGTTGCCATGGATCTTGGGGTGCTTCTGAGTCTCCCCAGGGGAGTCAGGCCTCGTCTCGAGTGGGGTCATGCAGGTGCGCTTTCCTCCCGAGCTGCAGCAGTAGTGTCACGCTTCCTGTCACGTGGATCAAGGGATCTGTGGCTTTCCCTCGAGGCTGTCCCTCGAGGCTTTCCCACGAGGCTTTCCCACAGGGCTGTGCCAGGTGCCACCTTGGTGTGAGTCGATCCTCGGCGTGAAAGACGAGCCGATGAAGGGAAAAGAGGTTCCTCTGGAATGGACTGAGACATCTGGGGGACTCTTGGAATGGTGGCACGACCCTGGAGTTCCTCTCGCCGTTCCTGTTGAGAGGGCCTCCTCTTGAGATGCGACGGGAACGCCGGGAACTCTTTCCCGACGAAGCAGGGAAAGGATCCCTCATCTCGAGCTACGAGGCGGAAACGGGGCTCCTCTGGATGTGGGCGGGACCCTCGTGATTCCTCTCGAGTGGAGACGGCTAGGTCGGGGAACTTCTGGATTTGCACCAAGGGTGTGAAGGACCCTTTCGAAGTTCCAGAGGTGAGGTGTGATCATCCTCGAGACGCCTCAGCGGAAATGGGCCTCATCTCGCCTGGAGGGGAGAACCTCCTGGATTTTCTCGAGTTGCGGCAGGTCTTCTCGAGTTACGACGGGGACCTCAGGGACCCGCTCTGGTGGCCTCAGGAAAGGCCAGTCCCCATGCGAGTTGCTAGGGGACCTCTTGGGATTCCTCTCCCGTCCATGCCGGGGCCTCAGTCCTTGTGTGGAGTCGGGGCCGGAACCTGAGGATTCCTCTCCAGTGTTGCCATGGATCTTGGGGTGCTTCTGAGTCTCCCCAGGGGAGTCAGGCCTCGTCTCGAGTGGGGGCATGCACGTGCGCTTTCCTCCCGAGCTGCAGCAGTAGTGTCACGCTTCCTGTCACGTGGATCAAGGGATCTGTGGCTTTCCCTCGAGGCTGTCCCTCGAGGCTTTCCCACGAGGCTTTCCCACAGGGCTGTGCCACGTGCCACCTTGGTGTGAGTCGATCCTCGCCGTGAAAGACGAGCCGGGGAAGGGAAAAGTGGTTCCTCTGGAATGGACTGAGACATCTGGGGGACTCTTGGAATGGTGGTACGACCCTGGAGTTCCTCTCGTCGTTCCTGTTGAGAGGGCCTCCTCTTGAGATGCGACGGGAATGCCGCGAACTCTTTCCCGACGAAGCAGGGAAAGGATCCCTCATCTCGAGCTACGAGGCGGAAACGGGGCTCCTCTGGATGTGGGCGGGACCCTCGTGATTCCTCTCGAGTGGAGACGGGTATGTCGGGGAAATTCTTGATTTGCACCAAGGGTGTGAAGGACCCTTTCGAAGTTCCAGAGTGAGGTGTGATCAGCCTCGAGACGCCTCAGCGTAAATGGGCCTCATTTCGCCTGGAGGGGAGAACCTCCTGGATTTTCTCGAGTTGCGGCAGGTCTTCTCGAGTTACGACGGGGACCTCAGGGACCCGATCTGGTGGCCTCAGGAAAGGCCAGTCCCCATGCGAGTTGCTAGGGGACCTCTCGGGATTCCTCTCCCGTCCATGCCGGGGCCTCAGTCCTTGTGTGGAGTCGGGGCCGGAACTTGAGGATTCCTCTCCAGTGTTGCCATGGATCTTGGGGTGCTTCTGAGTCTCCCCAGGGGAGTCAGGCCTCGTCTCGAGTGGGGGCATGCACGTGCGCTTTCCTCCCGAGCTGCAGCAGTAGTGTCACGCTTCCTGTCACGTGGATCAAGGGATCTGTGGCTTTCCCTCGAGGCTGTCCCTCGAGGCTTTCCCACGAGGCTTTCCCACAGGGCTGTGCCACGTGCCACCTTGGTGTGAGTCGATCCTCGGAGTGAAAGACGAGCCGGTGAAGGGAAAAGAGGTTCCTCTGGAATGGACTGAGACATCTGGGGGACTCTTGGAATGGTGGCACGACCCTGGAGTTCCTCTCGCCGTTCCTGTTGAGAGGGCCTCCTCTTGAGATGCGACGGGAACGCCGGGAACTCTTTCCCGACGAAGCAGGGAAAGGATCCCTCATCTCGAGCTACGAGGCGGAAACGGGGCTCCTCTGGACGTGGGCGGGACCATCGTGATTCCTCTCGAGTGGAGACGGGTATGTCGGGGAACTTCTGGATTTGCACCAAGGGTGTGAAGGACCCTTTCGAAGTTCCAGACGTGAGGTGTGATCAGCCTCGAGACGCCTCAGCGGAAATGGGCCTCATCTCGCCTGGAGGGGAGAACCTCCTGGATTTTCTCGAGTTGCGGCAGGTCTTCTCGAGTTACGACGGGGACCTCAGGGACCCGCTCTGGTGGCCTCAGGAAAGGCCAGTCCCCATGCGAGTTGCTAGGGGACCTCTCGGGATTCCTCTCCCGTCCATGCCGGGGCCTCAGTCCTTGTGTGGAGTCGGGGCCGGAACCTGAGGATTCCTCTCCAGTGTTGCCATGGATCTTGGGGTGCTTCTGAGTCTCCCAGGGGAGTCAGGCCTCGTCTCGAGTGGGGGCATGCACGTGCGCTTTCCTCCCGAGCTGCAGCAGTAGTGTCACGCTTCCTGTCACGTGGATCAAGGGATCTGTGGCTTTCCCTCGAGGCTGTCCCTCGAGGCTTTCCCACGAGGCTTTCCCACAGGGCTGTGCCACGTGCCACCTTGGTGTGAGTCGATCCTCGGCGTGAAAGACGAGCCGGTGAAGGGAAAAGAGGTTCCTCTGGAATGGACTGAGACATCTGGGGGACTCTTGGAATGGTGGCACGACCCTGGAGTTCCTCTCGCCGTTCCTGTTGAGAGGGCCTCCTCTTGAGATGCGACGGGAACGCCGGGAACTCTTTCCCGACGAAGCAGGGAAAGGATCCCTCATCTCGAGCTACGAGGCGGAAACGGGGCTCCTCTGGATGTGGGCGGGACCCTCGTGATTCCTCTCGAGTGGAGACGGCTAGGTCGGGGAACTTCTGGATTTGCACCAAGGGTGTGAAGGACCCTTTCGAAGTTCCAGAGGTGAGGTGTGATCAGCCTCGAGACGCCTCAGCGGAAATGGGCCTCATCTCGCCTGGAGGGGAGAACCTCCTGGATTTTCTCGAGTTGCGGCAGGTCTTCTCGAGTTACGACGGGGACCTCAGGGACCCGCTCTGGTGGCCTCAGGAAAGGCCAGTCCCCATGCGAGTTGCTAGGGGACCTCTCGGGATTCCTCTCCCGTCCATGCCGGGGCCTCAGTCCTTGTGTGGAGTCGGGGCCGGAACCTGAGGATTCCTCTCCAGTGTTGCCATGGATCTTGGGGTGCTTCTGAGTCTCCCCAGGGGAGTCAGGCCTCGTCTCGAGTGGGGGCATGCACGTGCGCTTTCCTCCCGAGCTGCAGCAGTAGTGTCACGCTTCCTGTCACGTGGATCAAGGGATCTGTGGCTTTCCCTCCAGGCTGTCCCTCGAGGCTTTCCCACGAGGCTTTCCCACAGGGCTGTGCCACGTGCCACCTTGGTGTGAGTCGATCCTTGGCGTGAAAGACGAGCCGGTGAAGGGAAAAGAGGTTCCTCTGGAATGGACTGAGACATCTGGGGGACTCTTGGAATGGTGGCACGATCCTGGAGTTCATCTCGCCGTTCCTGTTGAGAGGGCCTCCTCTTGAGATGCGACGGGAACGCCGGGAACTCTTTCCCGACGAAGCAGGGAAAGGATCCCTCATCTCGAGCTACGAGGCGGAAACGGGGCTCCTCTGGATGTGGGCGGGACCCTCGTGATTCCTCTCGAGTGGAGACGGCTAGGTCGGGGAACTTCTGGATTTGCACCAAGGGTGTGAAGGACCCTTTCGACGTTCCAGAGGTGAGGTGTGATCAGCCTCGAGACGCCTCAGCGGAAATGGGCCTCATCTCGCCTGGAGGGGAGAACCTCCTGGATTTTCTCGAGTTGCGGCAGGTCTTCTCGAGTTACGACGGGGACCTCAGGGACCCGCTCTGGTGGCCTCAGGAAAGGCCAGTCCCCATGCGAGTTGCTAGGGGACCTCTCGGGATTCCTCTCCCGTCCATGCCGGGGCCTCAGTCCTTGTGTGGAGTCGGGGCCGGAACCTGAGGATTCCTCTCCAGTGTTGCCATGGATCTTGGGGTGCTTCTGAGTCTCCCCAGGGGAGTCAGGCCTCGTCTCGAGTGGGGGCATGCACGTGCGCTTTCCTCCCGAGCTGCAGCAGTAGTGTCACGCTTCCTGTCACGTGGATCAAGGGATCTGTGGCTTTCCCTCGAGGCTGTCCCTCGAGGCTTTCCCACGAGGCTTTCCCACAGGGCTGTGCCACGTGCCACCTTGGTGTGAGTCGATCCTCGGCGTGAAAGACGAGCC
This sequence comes from Budorcas taxicolor, assembly GCF_023091745.1. NCBI lineage: Eukaryota > Metazoa > Chordata > Mammalia > Artiodactyla > Bovidae > Budorcas > Budorcas taxicolor. Next base: position 255,630 of record NW_026291518.1, read on the forward strand.
GGTGAAGGGAAAAGAGGTTCCTCTGGAATGGACTGAGACATCTGGGGGACTCTTGGAATGGTGGCACGACCCTGGAGTTCCTCTCGCCGTTCCTGTTGAGAGGGCCTCCTCTTGAGATGCGACGGGAACGCCGGGAACTCTTTCCCGACGAAGCAGGGAAAGGATCCCTCATCTCGAGCTACGAGGCGGAAACGGGGCTCCTCTCGACGTGGGCGGGACCCTCGTGATTCCTCTCGAGTGGAGACGGGTATGTCGGGGAACTTCTGGATTTGCACCAAGGGTGTGAAGGACCCTTTCGAAGTTCCAGAGGTGAGGTGTGATCAGCCTCGAGACGCCTCAGCGGAAATGGGCCTCATCTCGCCTGGAGGGGAGAACCTCCTGGATTTTCTCGAGTTGCGGCAGGTCTTCTCGAGTTACGACGGGGACCTCAGGGACCCGCTCTGGTGGCCTCAGGAAAGGCCAGTCCCCATGCGAGTTGCTAGGGGACCTCTCGGGATTCCTCTCCCGTCCATGCCGGGGCCTCAGTCCTTGTGTGGAGTCGGGGCCGGAACCTGAGGATTCCTCTCCAGTGTTGCCATGGATCTTGGGGTGCTTCTGAGTCTCCCCAGGGGAGTCAGGCCTCGTCTCGAGTGGGGGCATGCACGTGCGCTTTCCTCCCGAGCTGCAGCAGTAGTGTCACGCTTCCTGTCACGTGGATCAAGGGATCTGTGGCTTTCCCACGAGGCTTTCCCACAGGGCTGTGCCACGTGCCACCTTGGTGTGAGTCGATCCTCGGTGTGAAAGACGAGCCGGTGAAGGGAAAAGAGGTTCCTCTGGAATGGACTGAGACATCTGGGGGACTCTTGGAATGGTGGCACGACCCTGGAGTTCCTCTCGCCGTTCCTGTTGAGAGGGCCTCCTCTTGAGATGCGACGGGAACGCCAGGAACTCTTTCCCGACGAAGCAGGGAAAGGATCCCTCATCTCGAGCTACGAGGCGGAAACGGGGCTCCTCTGGATGTGCGCAGGACCCTCGTGATTCCTCTCGAGTGGAGACGGCTAGGTCGGGGAACTTCTGGATTTGCACCAAGGGTGTGAAGGACCCTTTCGAAGTTCCAGAGGTGAGGTGTGATCATCCTCGAGACGCCTCAGCGGAAATGGGCCTCATCTCGTCTGGAGGGGAGAACCTCCTGGATTTTCTCGAGTTGCGGCAGGTCTTCTCGAGTTACGACGGGGACCTCAGGGACCCGCTCTGGTGGCCTCAGGAAAGGCCAGTCCCCATGCGAGTTGCTAGGGGACCTCTCGGGATTCCTCTCCCGTCCATGCCGGGGCCTCAGTCCTTGTGTGGAGTCGGGGCCGGAACCTGAGGATTCCTCTCCAGTGTTGCCATGGATCTTGGGGTGCTTCTGAGTCTCCCCAGGGGAGTCAGGCCTCGTCTCGAGTGGGGGCATGCAGGTGCGCTTTCCTCCCGAGCTGCAGCAGTAGTGTCACGCTTCCTGTCACGTGGATCAAGGGATCTGTGGCTTTCCCTCGAGGCTGTCCCTCGAGGCTTTCCCACGAGGCTTTCCCACAGGGCTGTGCCAGGTGCCACCTTGGTGTGAGTCGATCCTCGGCATGAAAGACGAGCCGGTGAAGGGAAAAGAGGTTCCTCTGGAATGGACTGAGACATCTGGGGGACTCTTGGAATGGTGGCACGACCCTGGAGTTCCTCTCGCCGTTCCTGTTGAGAGGGCCTCCTCTTGAGATGCGGCGGGAATGCCGGGAACTCTTTCCCGACGAAGCAGGGAAAGGATCCCTCATCTCGAGCTACGAGGCGGAAACGGGGCTCCTCTGGATGTGGGCGGGACCCTCGTGATTCCTCTCGAGTGGAGACGGGTATGTCGGGGAACTTCTTGATTTGCACCAAGGGTGTGAAGGACCCTTTCGAATTTCCAGAGGTGAGGTGTGATCATCCTCGAGACGCCTCAGCGGAAATGGGCCTCATCTCGCCTGGAGGGGAGAACCTCCTGGATTTTCTCGAGTTGCCGCAGGTCTTCTCGAGTTACGACGGGGACCTCAGGGACCCGCTCTGGTGGCCTCAGGAAAGGCCAGTCCCCATGCGAGTTGCTAGGGGACCTCTCGGGATTCCTCTCCCGTCCATGCCGGGGCCTCAGTCCTTGTGTGGAGTCGGGGCCGGAACCTGAGGATTCCTCTCCAGTGTTGCCATGGATCTTGGGGTGCTTCTGAGTCTCCCCAGGGGAGTCAGGCCTCGTCTCGAGTGGGGGCATGCAGGTGCGCTTTCCTCCCGAGCTGCAGCAGTAGTGTCACGCTTCCTGTCACGTGGATCAAGGGATCTGTGGCTTTCCCTCGAGGCTGTCCCTCGAGGCTTTCCCACGAGGCTTTCCCACAGGGCTGTGCCACGTGCCACCTTGGTGTGAGTCGATCCTCGGCGTGAAACACGAGCCGGGGAAGGGAAAAGTGGTTCCTCTGGAATGGACTGAGACCTCTGGGGGACTCTTGGTATGGTGGCACGACCCTGGAGTTCCTCTCGCCGTTCCTGTTGAGAGGGCCTCCTCTTGAGATGCGACGGGAACGCCGGGAACTCTTTCCCGACGAAGCAGGGAAAGGATCCCTCATCTCGAGCTACGAGGCGGAAACGGGGCTCCTCTGGACGTGGGCGGGACCCTCGTGATTCCTCTCGAGTGGAGACGGGTATGTCGGGGAACTTCTGGATTTGCACCAAGGGTGTGAAGGACCCTTTCGAAGTTCCAGAGGTGAGGTGTGATCAGCCTCGAGACGCCTCAGCGGAAATGGGCCTCATCTCGCCTGGAGGGGAGAACCTCCTGGATTTTCTCGAGTTGCGGCAGGTCTTCTCGAGTTACGACGGGGACCTCAGGGACCCGCTCTGGTGGCCTCAGGAAAGGCCAGTCCCCATGCGAGTTGCTAGGGGACCTCTCGGGATTCCTCTCCCGTCCATGCCGGGGCCTCAGTCCTTGTGTGGAGTCGGGGCCGGAACCTGAGGATTCCTCTCCAGTGTTGCCATGGATCTTGGGGTGCTTCTGAGTCTCCCCAGGGGAGTCAGGCCTCGTCTCGAGTGGGGGCATGCACGTGCGCTTTCCTCCCGAGCTGCAGCAGTAGTGTCACGCTTCCTGTCACGTGGATCAAGGGATCTGTGGCTTTCCCTCGAGGCTGTCCCTCGAGGCTTTCCCACGAGGCTTTCCCACAGGGCTGTGCCACGTGCCACCTTGGTGTGAGTCGATCCTCGGCGTGAAAGACGAGCCGGTGAAGGGAAAAGAGGTTCCTCTGGAATGGACTGAGACATCTGGGGGACTCTTGGAATGGTGGCACGACCCTGGAGTTCCTCTCGCCGTTCCTGTTGAGAGGGCCTCCTCTTGAGATGCGACGGGAACGCCGGGAACTCTTTCCCGACGAAGCAGGGAAAGGATCCCTCATCTCGAGCTACGAGGCGGAAACGGGGCTCCTCTGGATGTGGGCGGGACCCTCGTGATTCCTCTCGAGTGGAGACGGCTAGGTCGGGGAACTTCTTGATTTGCACCAAGGGTGTGAAGGACCCTTTCGAAGTTCCAGAGGTGAGGTGTGATCAGCCTCGAGACGCCTCAGCGGAAATGGGCCTCATCTCGCCTGGAGGGGAGAACCTCCTGGATTTTCTCGAGTTGCGGCAGGTCTTCTCGAGTTACGACGGGGACCTCAGGGACCCGCTCTGGTGGCCTCAGGAAAGGCCAGTCCCCATGCGAGTTGCTAGGGGACCTCTCGGGATTCCTCTCCCGTCCATGCCGGGGCCTCAGTCCTTGTGTGGAGTCGGGGCCGGAACCTGAGGATTCCTCTCCAGTGTTGCCATGGATCTTGGGGTGCTTCTGAGTCTCCCCAGGGGAGTCAGGCCTCGTCTCGAGTGGGGGCATGCACGTGCGCTTTCCTCCCGAGCTGCAGCAGTAGTGTCACGCTTCCTGTCACGTGGATCAAGGGATCTGTGGCTTTCCCTCCAGGCTGTCCCTCGAGGCTTTCCCACGAGGCTTTCCCACAGGGCTGTGCCACGTGCCACCTTGGTGTGAGTCGATCCTTGGCGTGAAAGACGAGCCGGTGAAGGGAAAAGAGGTTCCTCTGGAATGGACTGAGACATCTGGGGGACTCTTGGAATGGTGGCACGATCCTGGAGTTCATCTCGCCGTTCCTGTTGAGAGGGACTCCTCTTGAGATGCGACGGGAACGCCGGGAACTCTTTCCCGACGAAGCAGGGAAAGGATCCCTCATCTCGAGCTACGAGGCGGAAACGGGGCTCCTCTCGACGTGGGCGGGACCCTCGTGATTCCTCTCGAGTGGAGACGGGTATGTCGGGGAACTTCTGGATTTGCACCAAGGGTGTGAAGGACCCTTTCGAAGTTCCAGAGGTGAGGTGTGATCAGCCTCGAGACGCCTCAGCGGAAATGGGCCTCATCTCGCCTGGAGGGGAGAACCTCCTGGATTTTCTCGAGTTGCGGCAGGTCTTCTCGAGTTACGACGGGGACCTCAGGGACCCGCTCTGGTGGCCTCAGGAAAGGCCAGTCCCCATGCGAGTTGCTAGGGGACCTCTCGGGATTCCTCTCCCGTCCATGCCGGGGCCTCAGTCCTTGTGTGGAGTCGGGGCCGGAACCTGAGGATTCCTCTCCAGTGTTGCCATGGATCTTGGGGTGCTTCTGAGTCTCCCCAGGGGAGTCAGGCCTCGTCTCGAGTGGGGGCATGCACGTGCGCTTTCCTCCCGAGCTGCAGCAGTAGTGTCACGCTTCCTGTCACGTGGATCAAGGGATCTGTGGCTTTCCCACGAGGCTTTCCCACAGGGCTGTGCCACGTGCCACCTTGGTGTGAGTCGATCCTCGGCGTGAAAGACGAGCCGGTGAAGGGAAAAGAGGTTCCTCTGGAATGGACTGAGACATCTGGGGGACTCTTGGAATGGTGGCACGACCCTGGAGTTCCTCTCGCCGTTCCTGTTGAGAGGGCCTCCTCTTGAGATGCGACGGGAACGCCGGGAACTCTTTCCCGACGAAGCAGGGAAAGGATCCCTCATCTCGAGCTACGAGGCGGAAACGGGGCTCCTCTGGATGTGCGCAGGACCCTCGTGATTCCTCTCGAGTGGAGACGGCTAGGTCGGGGAACTTCTGGATTTGCACCAAGGGTGTGAAGGACCCTTTCGAAGTTCCAGAGGTGAGGTGTGATCAGCCTCGAGACGCCTCAGCGGAAATGGGCCTCATCTCGCCTGGAGGGGAGAACGTCCTGGATTTTCTCGAGTTGCGGCAGGTCTTCTCGAGTTACGACGGGGACCTCAGGGACCCGCTCTGGTGGCCTCAGGAAAGGCCAGTCCCCATGCGAGTTGCTAGGGGACCTCTCGGGATTCCTCTCCCGTCCATGCCGGGGCCTCAGTCCTTGTGTGGAGTCGGGGCCGGAACCTGAGGATTCCTCTCCAGTGTTGCCATGGATCTTGGGGTGCTTCTGAGTCTCCCCAGGGGAGTCAGGCCTCGTCTCGAGTGGGGGCATGCACGTGCGCTTTCCTCCCGAGCTGCAGCAGTAGTGTCACGCTTCCTGTCACGTGGATCAAGGGATCTGTGGCTTTCCCTCCAGGCTGTCCCTCGAGGCTTTCCCACGAGGCTTTCCCACAGGGCTGTGCCACGTGCCACCTTGGTGTGAGTCGATCCTCGGCGTGAAAGACGAGCCGGTGAAGGGAAAAGAGGTTCCTCTGGAATGGACTGAGACATCTGGGGGACTCTTGGAAAGGTGGCACGACACTGGAGTTCCTCTCGCCGTTCCTGTTGAGAGGGCCTCCTCTTGAGATGCGACGGGAACGCCGGGAACTCTTTCCCGACGAAGCAGGGAAAGGATCCCTCATCTCGAGCTACGAGGCGGAAACGGGGCTCCTCTGGTTGTGGGTGGGACCCTCGTGATTCCTCTCCAGTGGAGACGGCTAGGTCGGGGAACTTCTGGATTTGCACCAAGGGTGTGAAGGACCCTTTTGAAGTTCCAGAGGTGAGGTGTGATCAGCCTCGAGACGCCTCAGCGGAAATGGGCCTCATCTCGCCTGGAGGGGAGAACCTCCTGGATTTTCTCGAGTTGCGGCAGGTCTTCTCGAGTTACGACGGGGACCTCAGGGACCCGCTCTGGTGGCCTCAGGAAAGGCCAGTCCCCATGCGAGTTGCTAGGGGACCTCTCGGGATTCCTCTCCCGTCCATGCCGGGGCCTCAGTCCTTGTGTGGAGTCGGGGCCGGAACCTGAGGATTCCTCTCCAGTGTTGCCATGGATCTTGGGGTGCTTCTGAGTCTCCCCAGGGGAGTCAGGCCTCGTCTCGAGTGGGGGCATGCAGGTGCGCTTTCCTCCCGAGCTGCAGCAGTAGTGTCACGCTTCCTGTCACGTGGATCAAGGGATCTGTGGCTTTCCCTCGAGGCTGTCCCTCGAGGCTTTCCCACGAGGCTTTCCCACAGGGCTGTGCCACGTGCCACCTTGGTGTGAGTCGATCCTCGGCGTGAAAGACGAGCCGGGGAAGGGAAAAGAGGTTCCCCTGGAATGGACTGAGACATCTGGGGGACTCTTGGAATGGTGGCACGACCCTGGAGTTCCTCTCGCCGTTCCTGTTGAGAGGGCCTCCTCTTGAGATGCGACGGGAACGCCGGGAACTCTTTCCCGACGAAGCAGGGAAAGGATCCCTCATCTCGAGCTACGAGGCGGAAACGGGGCTCCTCTGGATGTGGGCGGGACCCTCGTGATTCCTCTCGAGTGGAGACGGCTAGGTCGGGGAACTTCTGGATTTGCACCAAGGGTGTGAAGGACCCTTTCGAAGTTCCAGAGGTGAGGTGTGATCAGCCTCGAGACGCCTCAGCGGAAATGGGCCTCATCTCGCCTGGAGGGGAGAACCTCCTGGATTTTCTCGAGTTGCGGCAGGTCTTCTCGAGTTACGACGGGGACCTCAGGGACCCGCTCTGGTGGCCTCAGGAAAGGCCAGTCCCCATGCGAGTTGCTAGGGGACCTCTCGGGATTCCTCTCCCGTCCATGCCGGGGCCTCAGTCCTTGTGTGGAGTCAGGGCCGGAACCTGAGGATTCCTCTCCAGTGTTGCCATGGATCTTGGGGTGCTTCTGAGTCTCCCCAGGGGAGTCAGGCCTCGTCTCGAGTGGGGGCATGCACGTGCGCTTTCCTCCCGAGCTGCAGCAGTAGTATCACGCTTCCTGTCACGTGCATCAAGGGATCTGTGGCTTTCCCTCGAGGCTGTCCCTCGAGGCTTTCCCACGAGGCTTTCCCACAGGGCTGTGCCACGTGCCACCTTGGTGTGAGTCGATCCTCGGCGTGAAAGACGAGCCGGTGAAGGGAAAAGAGGTTCCTCTGGAATGGACTGAGACATCTGGGGGACTCTTGGAATGGTGGCACGACCCTGGAGTTCCTCTCGCCGTTCCTGTTGAGAGGGCCTCCTCTTGAGATGCGGCGGGAACGCCGGGAACTCTTTCCCGACGAAGCAGGGAAAGGATCCCTCATCTCGAGCTACGAGGCGGAAACGGGGCTCCTCTGGATGTGGGCGGGACCCTCGTGATTCCTCTCGAGTGGAGACGGGTATGTCGGGGAACTTCTTGATTTGCACCAAGGGTGTGAAGGACCCTTTCGAAGTTCCAGAGGTGAGGTGTGATCATCCTCGAGACGCCTCAGCGGAAATGGGCCTCATCTCGCCTGGAGGGGAGAACCTCCGGGATTTTCTCGAGATGCGGCAGGTCTTCTCGAGTTACGACGGGGACCTCAGGGACCCGCTCTGGTGGCCTCAGGAAAGGCCAGTCCCCATGCGAGTTGCTAGGGGACCTCTCGGGATTCCTCTCCCGTCCATGCCGGGGCCTCAGTCCTTGTGTGGAGTCGGGGCCGGAACCTGAGGATTCCTCTCCAGTGTTGCCATGGATCTTGGGGTGCTTCTGAGTCTCCCCAGGGGAGTCAGGCCTCGTCTCGAGTGGGGTCATGCACGTGCGCTTTCCTCCCGAGCTGCAGCAGTAGTGTCACGCTTCCTGTCACGTGGATCAAGGGATCTGTGGCTTTCCCTCGATGCTGTCCCTCGAGGCTGTCCCTCGAGGCTTTCCCACGAGGCTTTCCCACAGGGCTGTGCCACGTGCCACCTTGGTGTGAGTCGATCCTCGGCGTGAAAGACGAGCCGGTGAAGGGAAAAGAGGTTCCTCTGGAATGGACTGAGACATCTGGGGGACTCTTGGAATGGTGGCACGACCCTGGAGTTCCTCTCGCCGTTCCTGTTGAGAGGGCCTCCTCTTGAGATGCGACGGGAACGCCCGGAACTCTTTCCCGACGAAGCAGGGAAAGGATCCCTCATCTCGAGCTACGAGGCGGAAACGGGGCTCCTCTGGATGTGGGCCGGACCCTCGTGATTCCTCTCGAGTGGAGACGGCTAGGTCGGGGAACTTCTGGATTTGCACCAAGGGTGTGAAGGACCCTTTCGAAGTTCCAGAGGTGAGGTGTGATCAGCCTCGAGACGCCTCAGCGGAAATGGGCCTCATCTCGCCTGGAGGGGAGAACCTCCTGGATTTTCTCGAGTTGCGGCAGGTCTTCTCGAGTTACGACGGGGACCTCAGGGACCCGCTCTGGTGGCCTCAGGAAAGGCCAGTCCCCATGCGAGTTGCTAGGGGACCTCTCGGGATTCCTCTCCCGTCCATGCCGGGGCCTCAGTCCTTGTGTGGAGTCGGGGCCGGAACCTGAGGATTCCTCTCCAGTGTTGCCATGGATCTTGGGGTGCTTCTGAGTCTCCCCAGGGGAGTCAGGCCTCGTCTCGAGTGGGGGCATGCACGTGCGCTTTCCTCCCGAGCTGCAGCAGTAGTATCACGCTTCCTGTCACGTGCATCAAGGGATCTGTGGCTTTCCCTCGAGGCTGTCCCTCGAGGCTTTCCCACGAGGCTTTCCCATAGGGCTGTGCCACGTGCCACCTTGGTGTGAGTCGATCCTCGGCGTGAAAGACGAGCCGGTGAAGGGAAAAGAGGTTCCTCTGGAATGGACTGAGACATCTGGGGGACTCTTGGAATGGTGGCACGACCCTGGAGTTCCTCTCGCCGTTCCTGTTGAGAGGGCCTCCTCTTGAGATGCGGCGGGAACGCCGGGAACTCTTTCCCGACGAAGCAGGGAAAGGATCCCTCATCTCGAGCTACGAGGCGGAAACGGGGCTCCTCTGGATGTGGGCGGGACCCTCGTGATTCCTCTCGAGTGGAGACGGGTATGTCGGGGAACTTCTTGATTTGCACCAAGGGTGTGAAGGACCCTTTCGAAGTTCCAGAGGTGAGGTGTGATCATCCTCGAGACGCCTCAGCGGAAATGGGCCTCATCTCGCCTGGAGGGGAGAACCTCCTGGATTTTCTCGAGATGCGGCAGGTCTTCTCGAGTTACGACGGGGACCTCAGGGACCCGCTCTGTTGGCCTCAGGAAAGGCCAGTCCCCATGCGAGTTGCTAGGGGACCTCTTGGGATTCCTCTCCCGTCCATGCCGGGGCCTCAGTCCTTGTGTGGAGTCGGGGCTGGAACCTGAGGATTCCTCTCCAGTGTTGCCATGGATCTTGGGGTGCTTCTGAGTCTCCCCAGGGGAGTCAGGCCTCGTCTCGAGTGGGGGCATGCACGTGCGCTTTCCTCCCGAGCTGCAGCAGTAGTGTCACGCTTCCTGTCACGTGGATCAAGGGTTCTGTGGCTTTCCCTCGATGCTGTCCCTCGAGGCTGTCCCTCGAGGCTTTCCCACGAGGCTTTCCCACAGGGCTGTGCCACGTGCCACCTTGGTGTGAGTCGATCCTCGGCGTGAAAGACGAGCCGGTGAAGGGAAAAGAGGTTCCTCTGGAATGGACTGAGACATCTGGGGGACTCTTGGAATGGTGGCACGACCCTGGAGTTCCTCTCGCCGTTCCTGTTGAGAGGGCCTCCTCTTGAGATGCGACGGGAACGCCGGGAACTCTTTCCCGACGAAGCAGGGAAAGGATCCCTCATCTCGAGCTACGAGGCGGAAACGGGGCTCCTCTGGATGTGGGCGGGACCCTCGTGATTCCTCTCGAGTGGAGACGGCTAGGTCGGGGAACTTCTGGATTTGCACCAAGGGTGTGAAGGACCCTTTCGAAGTTCCAGAGGTGAGGTGTGATCAGCCTCGAGACGCCTCAGCGTAAATGGGCCTCATCTCGCCTGGAGGGGAGAACCTCCTGGATTTTCTCGAGTTGCGGCAGGTCTTCTCGAGTTACGACGGGGACCTCCGGGACCCGCTCTGGTGGCCTCAGGAAAGGCCAGTCCCCATGCGAGTTGCTAGGGGACCTCTCGGGATTCCTCTCCCGTCCATGCCGGGGCCTCAGTCCTTGTGTGGAGTCGGGGCCGGAACCTGAGGATTCCTCTCCAGTGTTGCCATGGATCTTGGGGTGCTTCTGAGTCTCCCCAGGGGAGTCAGGCCTCGTCTCGAGTGGGGGCATGCAGGTGCGCTTTCCTCCCGAGCTGCAGCAGTAGTGTCACGCTTCCTGTCACGTGGATCAAGGGATCTGTGGCTTTCCCTCGAGGCTGTCCCTCGAGGCTTTCCCACGAGGCTTTCCCACAGGGCTGTGCCAGGTGCCACCTTGGTGTGAGTCGATCCTCGGCGTGAAAGACGAGCCGGGGAAGGGAAAAGTGGTTCCCCTGGAATGGACTGAGACATCTGGGGGACTCTTGGAATGGTGGCACGACCCTGGAGTTCCTCTCGCCGTTCCTGTTGAGAGGGCCTCCTCTTGAGATGCGACGGGAACGCCGGGAACTCTTTCCCGACGAAGCAGGGAAAGGATCCCTCATCTCGAGCTACGAGGCGGAAACGGGGCTCCTCTGGATGTGGGCGGGACCCTCGTGATTCCTCTCGAGTGGAGACGGGTATGTCGGGGAACTTCTGGATTTGCACCAAGGGTGTGAAGGACCCTTTCGAAGTTCCAGAGGTGAGGTGTGATCAGCCTCGAGACGCCTCAGCGGAAATGGGCCTCATCTCGCCTGGAGGGGAGAACCTCCTGGATTTTCTCAAGTTGCGGCAGGTCTTCTCGAGTTACGACGGGGACCTCAGGGACCCGCTCTGGTGGCCTCAGGAAAGGCCAGTCCCCATGCGAGTTGCTAGGGGACCTCTCGGGATTCCTCTCCCGTCCATGCCGGGGCCTCAGTCCTTGTGTGGAGTCGGGGCCGGAACTTGAGGATTCCTCTCCAGTGTTGCCATGGATCTTGGGGTGCTTCTGAGTCTCCCCAGGGGAGTCAGGCCTCGTCTCGAGTGGGGGCATGCACGTGCGCTTTCCTCCCGAGCTGCAGCAGTAGTGTCACGCTTCCTGTCACGTGGATCAAGGGATCTGTGGCTTTCCCTCGAGGCTGTCCCTCGAGGCTTTCCCACGAGGCTTTCCCACAGGGCTGTGCCACGTGCCACCTTGGTGTGAGTCGATCCTCGGCGTGAAAGACGAGCCGATGAAGGGAAAAGAGGTTCCTCTGGAATGGACTGAGACATCTGGGGGACTCTTGGAATGGTGGCACGACCCTGGAGTTCCTCTCGCCGTTCCTGTTGAGAGGGCCTCCTCTTGAGATGCGACGGGAACGCCGGGAACTCTTTCCCGACGAAGCAGGGAAAGGATCCCTCATCTCGAGCTACGAGGCGGAAACGGGGCTCCTCTGGATGTGGGCGGGACCCTCGTGATTCCTCTCGAGTGGAGACCGCTAGGTCGGGGAACTTCATGATTTGCACCAAGGGTGTGAAGGACCCTTTCGAAGTTCCAGAGGTGAGGTGTGATCAGCCTCGAGACGCCTCAGCGGAAATGGGCCTCATCTCGCCTGGAGGGGAGAACCTCCTGGATTTTCTCGAGTTGCGGCAGGTCTTCTCGAGTTACGACGGGGACCTCAGGGACCCGCTCTGGTGGCCTCAGGAAAGGCCAGTCCCCATGCGAGTTGCTAGGGGACCTCTCGGGATTCCTCTCCCGTCCATGCCAGGGCCTCAGTCCTTGTGTGGAGTCAGGGCCGGAACCTGAGGTTTCCTCTCCAGTGTTGCCATGGATCTTGGGGTGCTTCTGAGTCTCCCCAGGGGAGTCAGGCCTCGTCTCGAGTGGGGGCATGCACGTGCGCTTTCCTCCCGAGCTGCAGCAGTAGTATCACGCTTCCTGTCACGTGCATCAAGGGATCTGTGGCTTTCCCTCGAGGCTGTCCCTCGAGGCTTTCCCACGAGGCTTTCCCACAGGGCTGTGCCACGTGCCACCTTGGTGTGAGTCGATCCTCGGCGTGAAAGACGAGCCGGTGAAGGGAAAAGAGGTTCCTCTGGAATGGACTGAGACATCTGGGGGACTCTTGGAATGGTGGCACGACCCTGGAGTTCCTCTCGCCGTTCCTGTTGAGAGGGCCTCCTCTTGAGATGCGACGGGAACGCCGGGAACTCTTTCCCGACGAAGCAGGGAAAGGATCCCTCATCTCGAGCTACGAGGCGGAAACGGGGCTCCTCTGGATGTGGGCGGGACCCTCGTGATTCCTCTCGAGTGGAGACGGGTATGTCGGGGAACTTCTTGATTTGCACCAAGGGTGTGAAGGACCCTTTCGAAGTTCCAGAGGTGAGGTGTGATCATCCTCGAGACGCCTCAGCGGAAATGGGCCTCATCTCGCCTGGAGGGGAGAACCTCCTGGATTTTCTCCAGTTGCGGCAGGTCTTCTCGAGTTACGACGGGGACCTCAGGGACCCGCTCTGGTGGCCTCAGGAAAGGCCAGTCCCCATGCGAGTTGCTAGGGGACCTCTCGGGATTCCTCTCCCGTCCATGCCGGGGCCTCAGTCCTTGTGTGGAGTCGGGGCTGGAACCTGAGGATTCCTCTCCAGTGTTGCCATGGATCTTGGGGTGCTTCTGAGTCTCCCCAGGGGAGTCAGGCCTCGTCTCGAGTGGGGGCATGCACGTGCGCTTTCCTCCCGAGCTGCAGCAGTGGTGTCACGCTTCCTGTCACGTGGATCAAGGGATCTGTGGCTTTCCCTCGATGCTGTCCCTCGAGGCTGTCCCTCGAGGCTTTCCCACGAGGCTTTCCCACAGGGCTGTGCCACGTGCCACCTTGGTGTGAGTCGATCCTCGGCGTGAAAGACGAGCCGGTGAAGGGAAAAGAGGTTCCTCTGGAATGGACTGAGACATCTGGGGGACTCTTGGAATGGTGGCACGACCCTGGAGTTCCTCTCGCCGTTCCTGTTGAGAGGGCCTCCTCTTGAGATGCGACGGGAACGCCGGGAACTCTTTCCCGAAGAAGCAGGGAAAGGATCCCTCATCTCGAGCTACGAGGCGGAAACGGGGCTCCTCTGGATGTGGGCGGGACCCTCGTGATTCCTCTCGAGTGGAGACGGCTAGGTCGGGGAACTTCTTGATTTGCACCAAGGGTGTGAAGGACCCTTTCGAAGTTCCAGAGGTGAGGTGTGATCAGCCTCGAGACGCCTCAGCGTAAATGGGCCTCATCTCGCCTGGAGGGGAGAACCTCCTGGATTTTCTCGAGTTGCGGCAGGTCTTCTCGAGTTACGACGGGGACCTCAGGGACCCGCTCTGGTGGCCTCAGGAAAGGCCAGTCCCCATGCGAGTTGCTAGGGGACCTCTCGGGATTCTTCTCCCGTCCATGCCGGGGCCTCAGTCCTTGTGTGGAGTCGGGGCCGGAACCTGAGGATTCCTCTCCAGTGTTGCCATGGATCTTGGGGTGCTTCTGAGTCTCCCCAGGGGAGTCAGGCCTCGTCTCGAGTGGGGGCATGCACGTGCGCTTTCCTCCCGAGCTGCAGCAGTAGTGTCACGCTTCCTGTCACGTGGATCAAGGGATCTGTGGCTTTCCCTCGAGGCTGTCCCTCGAGGCTTTCCCACGAGGCTTTCCCACAGGGCTGTGCCACGTGCCACCTTGGTGTGAGTCGATCCTCGGCGTGAAAGACGAGCCGATGAAGGGAAAAGAGGTTCCTCTGGAATGGACTGAGACATCTGGGGGACTCTTGGAATGGTGGCACGACCCTGGAGTTCCTCTCGCCGTTCCTGTTGAGAGGGCCTCCTCTTGAGATGCGACGGGAACGCCGGGAACTCTTTCCCGACGAAGCAGGGAAAGGATCCCTCATCTCGAGCTACGAGGCGGAAACGGGGCTCCTCTGGATGTGGGCGGGACCCTCGTGATTCCTCTCGAGTGGAGACCGCTAGGTCGGGGAACTTCATGATTTGCACCAAGGGTGTGAAGGACCCTTTCGAAGTTCCAGAGGTGAGGTGTGATCAGCTTCGAGACGCCTCAGCGTAAATGGGCCTCATCTCGCCTGGAGGGGAGAACCTCCTGGATTTTCTCGAGTTGCGGCAGGTCTTCTCGAGTTACGACGGGGACCTCAGGGACCCGCTCTGGTGGCCTCAGGAAAGGCCAGTCCCCATGCGAGTTGCTAGGGGACCTCTCGGGATTCCTCTCCCGTCCATGCCGGGGCCTCAGTCCTTGTGTGGAGTCAGGGCCGGAACCTGAGGTTTCCTCTCCAGTGTTGCCATGGATCTTGGGGTGCTTCTGAGTCTCCCCAGGGGAGTCAGGCCTCGTCTCGAGTGGGGGCATGCACGTGCGCTTTCCTCCCGAGCTGCAGCAGTAGTATCACGCTTCCTGTCACGTGGATCAAGGGATCTGTGGCTTTCCCTCGAGGCTGTCCCTCGAGGCTTTCCCACGAGGCTTTCCCACAGGGCTGTGCCACGTGCCACCTTGGTGTGAGTCGATCCTCGGCGTGAAAGACGAGCCGGTGAAGGGAAAAGAGGTTCCTCTGGAATGGACTGAGACATCTGGGGGACTCTTGGAATGGTGGCACGACCCTGGAGTTCCTCTCGCCGTTCCTGTTGAGAGGGCCTCCTCTTGAGATGCGACGGGAACGCCGGGAACTCTTTCCCGACGAAGCAGGGAAAGGATCCCTCATCTCGAGCTACGAGGCGGAAACGGGGCTCCTCTGGATGTGGGCGGGACCCTCGTGATTCCTCTCGAGTGGAGACGGGTATGTCGGGGAACTTCTTGATTTGCACCAAGGGTGTGAAGGACCCTTTCGAAGTTCCAGAGGTGAGGTGTGATCATCCTCGAGACGCCTCAGCGGAAATGGGCCTCATCTCGCCTGGAGGGGAGAACCTCCTGGATTTTCTCGAGATGCGGCAGGTCTTCTCGAGTTACGACGGGGACCTCAGGGACCCGCTCTGGTGGCCTCAGGAAAGGCCAGTCCCCATGCGAGTTGCTAGGGGACCTCTCGGGATTCCTCTCCCGTCCATGCCGGGGCCTCAGTCCTTGTGTGGAGTCGGGGCTGGAACCTGAGGATTCCTCTCCAGTGTTGCCATGGATCTTGGGGTGCTTCTGAGTCTCCCCAGGGGAGTCAGGCCTCGTCTCGAGTGGGGGCATGCACGTGCGCTTTCCTCCCGAGCTGCAGCAGTAGTGTCACGCTTCCTGTCACGTGGATCAAGGGATCTGTGGCTTTCCCTCGAGGCTGTCCCTCGAGGCTGTCCCTCGAGGCTTTCCCACGAGGCTTTCCCACAGGGCTGTGCCACGTGCCACCTTGGTGTGAGTCGATCCTCGGCGTGAAAGACGAGCCGGTGAAGGGAAAAGAGGTTCCTCTGGAATGGACTGAGACATCTGGGGGACTCTTGGAATGGTGGCACGACCCTGGAGTTCCTCTCGCCGTTCCTGTTGAGAGGGCCTCCTCTTGAGATGCGACGGGAACGCCGGGAACTCTTTCCCGAAGAAGCAGGGAAAGGATCCCTCATCTCGAGCTACGAGGCGGAAACGGGGCTCCTCTGGATGTGGGCGGGACCCTCGTGATTCCTCTCGAGTGGAGACGGCTAGGTCGGGGAACTTCTTGATTTGCACCAAGGGTGTGAAGGACCCTTTCGAAGTTCCAGAGGTGAGGTGTGATCAGCCTCGAGACGCCTCAGCGTAAATGGGCCTCATCTCGCCTGGAGGGGAGAACCTCCTGGATTTTCTCGAGTTGCGGCAGGTCTTCTCGAGTTACGACGGGGACCTCAGGGACCCGCTCTGGTGGCCTCAGGAAAGGCCAGTCCCCATGCGAGTTGCTAGGGGACCTCTCGGGATTCTTCTCCCGTCCATGCCGGGGCCTCAGTCCTTGTGTGGAGTCGGGGCCGGAACCTGAGGATTCCTCTCCAGTGTTGCCATGGATCTTGGGGTGCTTCTGAGTCTCCCCAGGGGAGTCAGGCCTCGTCTCGAGTGGGGGCATGCACGTGCGCTTTCCTCCCGAGCTGCAGCAGTAGTGTCACGCTTCCTTTCACGTGGATCAAGGGATCTGTGGCTTTCCCTCGAGGCTGTCCCTCGAGGCTTTCCCACGAGGCTTTCCCACAGGGCTGTGCCACGTGCCACCTTGGTGTGAGTCGATCCTCGGCGTGAAAGACGAGCCGGGGAAGGGAAAAGAGGTTCCTCTGGAATGGACTGAGACATCTGGGGGACTCTTGGAATGGTGGCACGACCCTGGAGTTCCTCTCGCCGTTCCTGTTGAGAGGGCCTCCTCTTGAGATGCGACGGGAACGCCGGGAACTCTTTCCCGACGAAGCAGGGAAAGGATCCCTCATCTCGAGCTACGAGGCGGAAACGGGGCTCCTCTGGATGTGGGCGGGACCCTCGTGATTCCTCTCGAGTGGAGACGGCTAGGTCGGGGAACTTCTGGATTTGCACCAAGGGTGTGAAGGACCCTTTCGAAGTTCCAGAGGTGAGGTGTGATCAGCCTCGAGACGCCTCAGCGTAAATGGGCCTCATCTCGCCTGGAGGGGAGAACCTCCTGGATTTTCTCCAGTTGCGGCAGGTCTTCTCGAGTTACGACGGGGACCTCAGGGACCCGCTCTGGTGGCCTCAGGAAAGGCCAGTCCCCATGCGAGTTGCTAGGGGACCTCTCGGGATTCTTCTCCCGTCCATGCCGGGGCCTCAGTCCTTGTGTGGAGTCGGGGCCGGAACCTGAGGATTCCTCTCCAGTGTTGCCATTGATCTTGGGGTGCTTCTGAGTCTCCCCAGGGGAGTCAGGGCTCGTCTCGAGTGGGGGCATGCACGTGCGCTTTCCTCCCGAGCTGCAGCAGTAGTGTCACGCTTCCTGTCACGTGGATCAAGGGATCTGTGGCTTTCCCTCGAGGCTGTCCCTCGAGGCTTTCCCACGAGGCTTTCCCACAGGGCTGTGCCACGTGCCACCTTGGTGTGAGTCGATCCTCGGCGTGAAAGACGAGCCGGTGAAGGGAAAAGAGGTTCCTCTGGAATGGACTGAGACATCTGGGGGACTCTTGGAATGGTGGCACGACCCTGGAGTTCCTCTCGCCGTTCCTGTTGAGAGGGCCTCCTCTTGAGATGCGACGGGAACGCCGGGAACTCTTTCCCGACGAAGCAGGGAAAGGATCCCTCATCTCGAGCTACGAGGCGGAAACGGGGCTCCTCTGGACGTGGGCGGGACCCTCGTGATTCCTCTCGAGTGGAGACGGGTATGTCGGGGAACTTCTGGATTTGCACCAAGGGTGTGAAGGACCCTTTCGAAGTTCCAGAGGTGAGGTGTGATCAGCCTCGAGACGCCTCAGCGGAAATGGGCCTCATCTCGCCTGGAGGGGAGAACCTCCTGGATTTTCTCGAGTTGCGGCAGGTCTTCTCGAGTTACGACGGGGACCTCAGGGACCCGCTCTGGTGGCCTCAGGAAAGGCCAGTCCCCATGCGAGTTGCTAGGGGACCTCTCGGGATTCCTCTCCCGTCCATGCCGGGGCCTCAGTCCTTGTGTGGAGTCGGGGCCGGAACCTGAGGATTCCTCTCCAGTGTTGCCATGGATCTTGGGGTGCTTCTGAGTCTCCCCAGGGGAGTCAGGCCTCGTCTCGAGTGGGGGCATGCACGTGCGCTTTCCTCCCGAGCTGCAGCAGTAGTGTCACGCTTCCTGTCACGTGGATCAAGGGATCTGTGGCTTTCCCTCGAGGCTGTCCCTCGAGGCTTTCCCACGAGGCTTTCCCACAGGGCTGTGCCACGTGCCACCTTGGTGTGAGTCGATCCTCGGCGTGAAAGACGAGCCGGGGAAGGGAAAAGAGGTTCCCCTGGAATGGACTGAGACATCTGGGGGACTCTGGAATGGTGGCACGACCCTGGAGTTCCTCTCGCCGTTCCTGTTGAGAGGGCCTCCTCTTGAGATGCGGCTGGAATGCCGGGAACTCTTTCCCGACGAAGCAGGGAAAGGATCCCTCATCTCGAGCTACGAGGCGGAAACGGGGCTCCTCTGGATGTGGGCGGGACCCTCGTGATTCCTCTCGAGTGGAGACGGGTATGTCGGGGAACTTCTTGATTGGCACCAAGGGTGTGAAGGACCCTTTCGAAGTTCCAGAGGTGAGGTGTGATCATCCTCGAGACGCCTCAGCGGAAATGGGCCTCATCTCGCCTGGAGGGGAGAACCTCCTGGATTTTCTCGAGTTGCGGCAGGTCTTCTCGAGTTACGACGGGGACCTCAGGGACCCGCTCTGGTGGCCTCAGGAAAGGCCAGTACCCATGCGAGTTGCTAGGGGACCTCTCCGGATTCCTCTCCCGTCCATGCCGGGGCCTCAGTCCTTGTGTGGAGTCGGGGCCGGAACCTGAGGATTCCTCTACAGTGTTGCCATGGATCTTGGGGTGCTTCTGAGTCTCCCCAGGGGAGTCAGGCCTCGTCTCGTGTGGGGGCATGCACGTGCGCTTTCCTCCCGAGCTGCAGCAGTAGTGTCACGCTTCCTGTCACGTGGATCAAGGGATCTGTGGCTTTCCCTCGAGGCTGTCCCTCGAGGCTTTCCCACGAGGCTTTCCCACAGGGCTGTGCCACGTGCCACCTTGGTGTGAGTCGATCCTCGGCGTGAAAGACGAGCCGGGGAAGGGAAAAGTGGTTCCTCTGGAATGGACTGAGACATCTGGGGGACTCTTGGAATGGTGGCACGACCCTGGAGTTCCTCTCGCCGTTCCTGTGGAGAGGGCCTCCTCTTGAGATGCGACGGGAACGCCGGGAACTCTTTCCCGACGAAGCAGGGAAAGGATCCCTCATCTCGAGCTACGAGGCGGAAACGGGGCTCCTCTGGATGTGGGCGGGACCCTCGTGATTCCTCTCGAGTGGAGACGGCTAGGTCGGGGAACTTCTGGATTTGCACCAAGGGTGTGAAGGACCCTTTCGAAGTTCCAGAGGTGAGGTGTGATCAGCCTCGAGACGCCTCAGCGGAAATGGGCCTCATCTCGCCTGGAGGGGAGAACCTCCTGGATTTTCTCGAGATGCGGCAGGTCTTCTCGAGTTACGACGGGGACCTCAGGGACCCGCTCTGGTGGCCTCAGGAAAGGCCAGTCTCCATGCGAGTTGCTAGGGGACCTCTCGGGATTCCTCTCCCGTCCATGCCGGGGCCTCAGTCCTTGTGTGGAGTCGGGGCCGGAACCTGAGGATTCCTCTCCAGTGTTGCCATGGATCTTGGGGTGCTTCTGAGTCTCCCCAGGGGAGTCAGGCCTCGTCTCGAGTGGGGGCATGCACGTGCGCTTTCCTCCCGAGCTGCAGCAGTAGTGTCACGCTTCCTGTCACGTGGATCAAGGGATCTGTGGCTTTCCCTCGAGGCTGTCCCTCGAGGCTTTCCCACGAGGCTTTCCCACAGGGCTGTGCCACGTGCCACCTTGGTGTGAGTCGATCCTCGGCGTGAAAGACGAGCCGGGGAAGGGAAAAGAGGTTCCCCTGGAATGGACTGAGACATCTGGGGGACTCTTGGAATGGTGGCACGACCCTGGAGTTCCTCTCGCCGTTCCTGTTGAGAGGGCCTCCTCTTGAGATGCGACGGGAACGCCGGGAACTCTTTCCCGACGAAGCAGGGAAAGGATCCCTCATCTCGAGCTACGAGGCGGAAACGGGGCTCCTCTGGATGTGGGCGGGACCCTCGTGATTCCTCTCGAGTGGAGACGGCTAGGTCGGGGAACTTCTGGATTTGCACCAAGGGTGTGAAGGACCCTTTCGAAGTTCCAGAGGTGAGGTGTGATCAGCCTCGAGACGCCTCAGCGGAAATGGGCCTCATCTCGCCTGGAGGGGAGAACCTCCTGGATTTTCTCGAGTTGCGGCAGGTCTTCTCGAGTTACGACGGGGACCTCAGGGACCCGCTCTGGTGGCCTCAGGAAAGGCCAGTCCCCATGCGAGTTGCTAGGGGACCTCTCGGGATTCCTCTCCCGTCCATGCCGGGGCCTCAGTCCTTGTGTGGAGTCGGGGCCGGAACTTGAGGATTCCTCTCCAGTGTTGCCATGGATCTTGGGGTGCTTCTGAGTCTCCCCAGGGGAGTCAGGCCTCGTCTCGAGTGGGGGCATGCACGTGCGCTTTCCTCCCGAGCTGCAGCAGTAGTGTCACGCTTCCTGTCACGTGGATCAAGGGATCTGTGGCTTTCCCTCGAGGCTGTCCCTCGAGGCTTTCCCACGAGGCTTTCCCACAGGGCTGTGCCA
Source organism: Budorcas taxicolor (assembly GCF_023091745.1). Taxonomy (NCBI): domain Eukaryota; kingdom Metazoa; phylum Chordata; class Mammalia; order Artiodactyla; family Bovidae; genus Budorcas; species Budorcas taxicolor. The sequence continues at coordinate 275,984 of NW_026291518.1, forward strand.
CGTGCCACCTTGGTGTGAGTCGATCCTCGGCGTGAAAGACGAGCCGATGAAGGCAAAAGAGGTTCCTCTGGAATGGACTGAGACATCTGGGGGACTCTTGGAATGGTGGCACGACCCTGGAGTTCCTCTCGCCGTTCCTGTTGAGAGGGCCTCCTCTTGAGATGCGACGGGAACGCCGGGAACTCTTTCCCGACGAAGCAGGGAAAGGATCCCTCATCTCGAGCTACGAGGCGGAAACGGGGCTCCTCTGGATGTGGGCGGGACCCTCGTGATTCCTCTCGAGTGGAGACGGCTAGGTCGGGGAACTTCTGGATTTGCACCAAGGGTGTGAAGGACCCTTTCGAAGTTCCAGAGGTGAGGTGTGATCAGCTTCGAGAAGCCTCAGCGTAAATGGGCCTCATCTCGCCTGGAGGGGAGAACCTCCTGGATTTTCTCGAGTTGCGGCAGGTCTTCTCGAGTTACGACGGGGACCTCAGGGACCCGCTCTGGTGGCCTCAGGAAAGGCCAGTCCCCATGCGAGTTGCTAGGGGACCTCTCGGGATTCCTCTCCCGTCCATGCCGGGGCCTCAGTCCTTGTGTGGAGTCGGGTCCGGAACCTGAGGATTCCTCTCCAGTGTTGCCATGGATCTTGGGGTGCTTCTGAGTCTCCCCAGGGGAGTCAGGCCTCGTCTCGAGTGGGGGCATGCAGGTGCGCTTTCATCCCGAGCTGCAGCAGTAGTGTCACGCTTCCTGTCACGTGGATCAAGGGATCTGTGGCTTTCCCTCGAGGCTGTCCCTCGAGGCTTTCCCACGAGGCTTTCCCACAGGGCTGTGCCACGTGCCACCTTGGTGTGAGTCGATCCTCGGCGTGAAAGACGAGCCGGGGAAGGGAAAAGAGGTTCCCCTGGAATGGACTGAGACATCTGGGGGACTCTGGAATGGTGGCACGACCCTGGAGTTCCTCTCGCCGTTCCTGTTGAGAGGGCCTCCTCTTGAGATGCGGCTGGAATGCCGGGAACTCTTTCCCGACGAAGCAGGGAAAGGATCCCTCATCTCGAGCTACGAGGCGGAAACGGGGCTCCTCTGGATGTGGGCGGGACCCTCGTGATTCCTCTCGAGTGGAGACGGCTAGGTCGGGGAACTTCTGGATTTGCACCAAGGGTGTGAAGGACCCTTTCGAAGTTCCAGAGGTGAGGTGTGATCATCCTCGAGACGCCTCAGCGGAAACGGGCCTCATCTCGCCTGGAGGGGAGAACCTCCTGGATTTTCTCGAGTTGCGGCAGGTCTTCTCGAGTTACGACGGGGACCTCAGGGACCCGCTCTGGTGGCCTCAGGAAAGGCCAGTACCCATGCGAGTTGCTAGGGGACCTCTCGGGATTCCTCTCCCGTCCATGCCGGGGCCTCAGTCCTTGTGTGGAGTCGGGGCCGGAACCTGAGGATTCCTCTCCAGTGTTGCCATGGATCTTGGGGTGCTTCTGAGTCTCCCCAGGGGAGTCAGGCCTCGTCTCGAGTGGGGGCATGCACGTGCGCTTTCCTCCCGAGCTGCAGCAGTAGTGTCACGCTTCCTGTCACGTGGATCAAGGGATCTGTGGCTTTCCCTCGAGGCTGTCCCTCGAGGCTTTCCCACGAGGCTTTCCCACAGGGCTGTGCCACGTGCCACCTTGGTGTGAGTCGATCCTCGGCGTGAAAGACGAGCCGGGGAAGGGAAAAGAGGTTCCCCTGGAATGGACTGAGACATCTGGGGGACTCTTGGAATGGTGGCACGACCCTGGAGTTCCTCTCGCCGTTCCTGTTGAGAGGGCCTCCTCTTGAGATGCGACGGGAACGCCGGGAACTCTTTCCCGACGAAGCAGGGAAAGGATCCCTCATCTCGAGCTACGAGGCGGAAACGGGGCTCCTCTGGATGTGGGCGGGACCCTCGTGATTCCTCTCGAGTGGAGACGGCTAGGTCGGGGAACTTCTGGATTTGCACCAAGGGTGTGAAGGACCCTTTCGAAGTTCCAGAGGTGAGGTGTGATCAGCCTCGAGACGCCTCAGCGGAAATGGGCCTCATCTCGCCTGGAGGGGAGAACCTCCTGGATTTTCTCGAGTTGCGGCAGGTCTTCTCGAGTTACGACGGGGACCTCAGGGACCCGCTCTGGTGGCCTCAGGAAAGGCCAGTCCCCATGCGAGTTGCTAGGGGACCTCTCGGGATTCCTCTCCCGTCCATGCCGGGGCCTCAGTCCTTGTGTGGAGTCGGGGCCGGAACCTGAGGATTCCTCTCCAGTGTTGCCATGGATCTTGGGGTGCTTCTGAGTCTCCCCAGGGGAGTCAGGCCTCGTCTCGAGTGGGGGCATGCACGTGCGCTTTCCTCCCGAGCTGCAGCAGTAGTGTCACGCTTCCTGTCACGTGGATCAATTGATCTGTGGCTTTCCCTCGAGGCTGTCCCTCGAGGCTTTCCCACGAGGCTTTCCCACAGGGCTGTGCCACGTGCCACCTTGGTGTGAGTCGATCCTCGGCGTGAAAGACGAGCCGGTGAAGGGAAAAGAGGTTCCTCTGGAATGGACTGAGACATCTGGGGGACTCTTGGAATGGTGGCACGACCCTGGAGTTCCTCTCGCCGTTCCTGTTGAGATGGCCTCCTCTTGAGATGCGACGGGAACGCCGGGAACTCTTTCCCGACGAAGCAGGGAAAGGATCCCTCATCTCGAGCTACGAGGCGGAAACGGGGCTCCTCTGGATGTGGGCGGGACCCTCGTGATTCCTCTCGAGTGGAGACGGCTAGGTCGGGGAACTTCTTGATTTGCACCAAGGGTGTGAAGGACCCTTTCTAAGTCCCAGAGGTGAGGTGTGATCAGCCTCGAGACGCCTCAGCGTAAATGGGCCTCATCTCGCCTGGAGGGGAGAACCTCCTGGATTTTCTCGAGTTGCAGCAGGTCTTCTCGAGTTACGACGGGGACCTCAGGGACCCGCTCTGGTGGCCTCAGGAAAGGCCAGTCCCCATGCGAGTTGCTAGGGGACCTCTCGGGATTCCTCTCCCGTCCATGCCGGGGCCTCAGTCCTTGTGTGGAGTCAGGGCTGGAACCTGAGGATTCCTCTACAGTGTTGCCATGGATCTTGGGGTGCTTCTGAGTCTCCCCAGGGGAGTCAGGCCTCGTCTCAAGTGGGGGCATGCACGTGCGCTTTCCTCCCGAGCTGCAGCAGTAGTGTCACGCTTCCTGTCACGTGGATCAAGGGATCTGTGGCTTTCCCTCGAGGCTGTCCCTCGAGGCTTTCCCACGAGGCTTTCCCACAGGGCTGTGCCACGTGCCACCTTGGTGTGAGTCGATCCTCGGCGTGAAAGACGAGCCGGGGAAGGGAAAAGTGGTTCCTCTGGAATGGACTGAGACATCTGGGGGACTCTTGGAATGGTGGCACGACCCTGGAGTTCCTCTCGCCGTTCCTGTGGAGAGGGCCTCCTCTTGAGATGCGACGGGAACGCCGGGAACTCTTTCCCGACGAAGCAGGGAAAGGATCCCTCATCTCGAGCTACGAGGCGGAAACGGGGCTCCTCTGGATGTGGGCGGGACCCTCGTGATTCCTCTCGAGTGGAGACGGCTAGGTCGGGGAACTTCTGGATTTGCACCAAGGGTGTGAAGGACCCTTTCGAAGTTCCAGAGGTGAGGTGTGATCAGCCTCGAGACGCCTCAGCGGAAATGGGCCTCATCTCGCCTGGAGGGGAGAACCTCCTGGATTTTCTCGAGTTGCGGCAGGTCTTCTCGAGTTACGACGGGGACCTCAGGGACCCGCTCTGGTGGCCTCAGGAAAGGCCAGTCCCCATGCGAGTTGCTAGGGGACCTCTCGGGATTCCTCTCCCGTCCATGCCGGGGCCTTAGTCCTTGTGTGGAGTCGGGGCCGGAACCTGAGGATTCCTCTCCAGTGTTGCCATGGATCTTGGGGTGCTTCTGAGTCTCCCCAGGGGAGTCAGGCCTCGTCTCGAGTGGGGGCATGCACGTGCGCTTTCCTCCCGAGCTGCAGCAGTAGTGTCACGCTTCCTGTCACGTGGATCAAGGGATCTGTGGCTTTCCCTCGAGGCTGTCCCTCGAGGCTTTCCCACGAGGCTTTCCCACAGGGCTGTGCCACGTGCCACCTTGGTGTGAGTCGATCCTCGGCGTGAAAGACGAGCCGGGGAAGGGAAAAGAGGTTCCCCTGGAATGGACTGAGACATCTGGGGGACTCTTGGAATGGTGGCACGACCCTGGAGTTCCTCTCGCCGTTCCTGTTGAGAGGGCCTCCTCTTGAGATGCGACGGGAACGCCGGGAACTCTTTCCCGACGAAGCAGGGAAAGGATCCCTCATCTCGAGCTACGAGGCGGAAACGGGGCTCCTCTGGATGTGGGCGGGACCCTCGTGATTCCTCTCGAGTGGAGACGGCTAGGTCGGGGAACTTCTGGATTTGCACCAAGGGTGTGAAGGACCCTTTCGAAGTTCCAGAGGTGAGGTGTGATCAGCTTCGAGAAGCCTCAGCGTAAATGGGCCTCATCTCGCCTGGAGGGGAGAACCTCCTGGATTTTCTCGAGTTGCGGCAGGTCTTCTCGAGTTACGACGGGGACCTCAGGGACCCGCTCTGGTGGCCTCAGGAAAGGCCAGTCCCCATGCGAGTTGCTAGGGGACCTCTCGGGATTCCTCTCCCGTCCATGCCGGGGCCTCAGTCCTTGTGTGGAGTCGGGTCCGGAACCTGAGGATTCCTCTCCAGTGTTGCCATGGATCTTGGGGTGCTTCTGAGTCTCCCCAGGGGAGTCAGGCCTCGTCTCGAGTGGGGGCATGCAGGTGCGCTTTCATCCCGAGCTGCAGCAGTAGTGTCACGCTTCCTGTCACGTGGATCAAGGGATCTGTGGCTTTCCCTCGAGGCTGTCCCTCGAGGCTTTCCCACGAGGCTTTCCCACAGGGCTGTGCCACGTGCCACCTTGGTGTGAGTCGATCCTCGGCGTGAAAGACGAGCCGGGGAAGGGAAAAGAGGTTCCCCTGGAATGGACTGAGACATCTGGGGGACTCTGGAATGGTGGCACGACCCTGGAGTTCCTCTCGCCGTTCCTGTTGAGAGGGCCTCCTCTTGAGATGCGGCTGGAATGCCGGGAACTCTTTCCCGACGAAGCAGGGAAAGGATCCCTCATCTCGAGCTACGAGGCGGAAACGGGGCTCCTCTGGATGTGGGCGGGACCCTCGTGATTCCTCTCGAGTGGAGACGGCTAGGTCGGGGAACTTCTGGATTTGCACCAAGGGTGTGAAGGACCCTTTCGAAGTTCCAGAGGTGAGGTGTGATCATCCTCGAGACGCCTCAGCGGAAATGGGCCTCATCTCGCCTGGAGGGGAGAACCTCCTGGATTTTCTCGAGTTGCGGCAGGTCTTCTCGAGTTACGACGGGGACCTCAGGGACCCGCTCTGGTGGCCTCAGGAAAGGCCAGTACCCATGCGAGTTGCTAGGGGACCTCTCGGGATTCCTCTCCCGTCCATGCCGGGGCCTCAGTCCTTGTGTGGATTCGGCGCCGGAACCTGAGGATTCCTCTCCAGTGTTGCCATGGATCTTGGGGTGCTTCTGAGTCTCCCCAGGGGAGTCAGGCCTCGTCTCGAGTGGGGGCATGCACGTGCGCTTTCCTCCCGAGCTGCAGCAGTAGTGTCACGCTTCCTGTCACGTGGATCAAGGGATCTGTGGCTTTCCCTCGAGGCTGTCCCTCGAGGCTTTCCCACGAGGCTTTCCCACAGGGCTGTGCCACGTGCCACCTTGGTGTGAGTCGATCCTCGGCGTGAAAGACGAGCCGGGGAAGGGAAAAGTGGTTCCTCTGGAATGGACTGAGACATCTGGGGGACTCTTGGAATGGTGGCACGACCCTGGAGTTCCTCTCGCCGTTCCTGTGGAGAGGGCCTCCTCTTGAGATGCGACGGGAACGCCGGGAACTCTTTCCCGACGAAGCAGGGAAAGGATCCCTCATCTCGAGCTACGAGGCGGAAACGGGGCTCCTCTGGATGTGGGCGGGACCCTCGTGATTCCTCTCGAGTGGAGACGGCTAGGTCGGGGAACTTCTGGATTTGCACCAAGGGTGTGAAGGACCCTTTCGAAGTTCCAGAGGTGAGGTGTGATCAGCCTCGAGACGCCTCAGCGGAAATGGGCCTCATCTCGCCTGGAGGGGAGAACCTCCTGGATTTTCTCGAGTTGCGGCAGGTCTTCTCGAGTTACGACGGGGACCTCAGGGACCCGCTCTGGTGGCCTCAGGAAAGGCCAGTCCCCATGCGAGTTGCTAGGGGACCTCTCGGGATTCCTCTCCCGTCCATGCCGGGGCCTCAGTCCTTGTGTGGAGTCGGGTCCGGAACCTGAGGATTCCTCTCCAGTGTTGCCATGGATCTTGGGGTGCTTCTGAGTCTCCCCAGGGGAGTCAGGCCTCGTCTCGAGTGGGGGCATGCAGGTGCGCTTTCATCCCGAGCTGCAGCAGTAGTGTCACGCTTCCTGTCACGTGGATCAAGGGATCTGTGGCTTTCCCTCGAGGCTGTCCCTCGAGGCTTTCCCACGAGGCTTTCCCACAGGGCTGTGCCACGTGCCACCTTGGTGTGAGTCGATCCTCGGCGTGAAAGACGAGCCGGGGAAGGGAAAAGAGGTTCCCCTGGAATGGACTGAGACATCTGGGGGACTCTGGAATGGTGGCACGACCCTGGAGTTCCTCTCGCCGTTCCTGTTGAGAGGGCCTCCTCTTGAGATGCGGCTGGAATGCCGGGAACTCTTTCCCGACGAAGCAGGGAAAGGATCCCTCATCTCGAGCTACGAGGCGGAAACGGGGCTCCTCTGGATGTGGGCGGGACCCTCGTGATTCCTCTCGAGTGGAGACGGCTAGGTCGGGGAACTTCTGGATTTGCACCAAGGGTGTGAAGGACCCTTTCGAAGTTCCAGAGGTGAGGTGTGATCATCCTCGAGACGCCTCAGCGGAAACGGGCCTCATCTCGCCTGGAGGGGAGAACCTCCTGGATTTTCTCGAGTTGCGGCAGGTCTTCTCGAGTTACGACGGGGACCTCAGGGACCCGCTCTGGTGGCCTCAGGAAAGGCCAGTACCCATGCGAGTTGCTAGGGGACCTCTCGGGATTCCTCTCCCGTCCATGCCGGGGCCTCAGTCCTTGTGTGGAGTCGGGGCCGGAACCTGAGGATTCCTCTCCAGTGTTGCCATGGATCTTGGGGTGCTTCTGAGTCTCCCCAGGGGAGTCAGGCCTCGTCTCGAGTGGGGGCATGCACGTGCGCTTTCCTCCCGAGCTGCAGCAGTAGTGTCACGCTTCCTGTCACGTGGATCAAGGGATCTGTGGCTTTCCCTCGAGGCTGTCCCTCGAGGCTTTCCCACGAGGCTTTCCCACAGGGCTGTGCCACGTGCCACCTTGGTGTGAGTCGATCCTCGGCGTGAAAGACGAGCCGGGGAAGGGAAAAGAGGTTCCCCTGGAATGGACTGAGACATCTGGGGGACTCTTGGAATGGTGGCACGACCCTGGAGTTCCTCTCGCCGTTCCTGTTGAGAGGGCCTCCTCTTGAGATGCGACGGGAACGCCGGGAACTCTTTCCCGACGAAGCAGGGAAAGGATCCCTCATCTCGAGCTACGAGGCGGAAACGGGGCTCCTCTGGATGTGGGCGGGACCCTCGTGATTCCTCTCGAGTGGAGACGGCTAGGTCGGGGAACTTCTGGATTTGCACCAAGGGTGTGAAGGACCCTTTCGAAGTTCCAGAGGTGAGGTGTGATCAGCCTCGAGACGCCTCAGCGGAAATGGGCCTCATCTCGCCTGGAGGGGAGAACCTCCTGGATTTTCTCGAGTTGCGGCAGGTCTTCTCGAGTTACGACGGGGACCTCAGGGACCCGCTCTGGTGGCCTCAGGAAAGGCCAGTCCCCATGCGAGTTGCTAGGGGACCTCTCGGGATTCCTCTCCCGTCCATGCCGGGGCCTCAGTCCTTGTGTGGAGTCGGGGCCGGAACCTGAGGATTCCTCTCCAGTGTTGCCATGGATCTTGGGGTGCTTCTGAGTCTCCCCAGGGGAGTCAGGCCTCGTCTCGAGTGGGGGCATGCACGTGCGCTTTCCTCCCGAGCTGCAGCAGTAGTGTCACGCTTCCTGTCACGTGGATCAATTGATCTGTGGCTTTCCCTCGAGGCTGTCCCTCGAGGCTTTCCCACGAGGCTTTCCCACAGGGCTGTGCCACGTGCCACCTTGGTGTGAGTCGATCCTCGGCGTGAAAGACGAGCCGGTGAAGGGAAAAGAGGTTCCTCTGGAATGGACTGAGACATCTGGGGGACTCTTGGAATGGTGGCACGACCCTGGAGTTCCTCTCGCCGTTCCTGTTGAGATGGCCTCCTCTTGAGATGCGACGGGAACGCCGGGAACTCTTTCCCGACGAAGCAGGGAAAGGATCCCTCATCTCGAGCTACGAGGCGGAAACGGGGCTCCTCTGGATGTGGGCGGGACCCTCGTGATTCCTCTCGAGTGGAGACGGCTAGGTCGGGGAACTTCTTGATTTGCACCAAGGGTGTGAAGGACCCTTTCTAAGTCCCAGAGGTGAGGTGTGATCAGCCTCGAGACGCCTCAGCGTAAATGGGCCTCATCTCGCCTGGAGGGGAGAACCTCCTGGATTTTCTCGAGTTGCAGCAGGTCTTCTCGAGTTACGACGGGGACCTCAGGGACCCGCTCTGGTGGCCTCAGGAAAGGCCAGTCCCCATGCGAGTTGCTAGGGGACCTCTCGGGATTCCTCTCCCGTCCATGCCGGGGCCTCAGTCCTTGTGTGGAGTCAGGGCTGGAACCTGAGGATTCCTCTACAGTGTTGCCATGGATCTTGGGGTGCTTCTGAGTCTCCCCAGGGGAGTCAGGCCTCGTCTCAAGTGGGGGCATGCACGTGCGCTTTCCTCCCGAGCTGCAGCAGTAGTGTCACGCTTCCTGTCACGTGGATCAAGGGATCTGTGGCTTTCCCTCGAGGCTGTCCCTCGAGGCTTTCCCACGAGGCTTTCCCACAGGGCTGTGCCACGTGCCACCTTGGTGTGAGTCGATCCTCGGCGTGAAAGACGAGCCGGGGAAGGGAAAAGTGGTTCCTCTGGAATGGACTGAGACATCTGGGGGACTCTTGGAATGGTGGCACGACCCTGGAGTTCCTCTCGCCGTTCCTGTGGAGAGGGCCTCCTCTTGAGATGCGACGGGAACGCCGGGAACTCTTTCCCGACGAAGCAGGGAAAGGATCCCTCATCTCGAGCTACGAGGCGGAAACGGGGCTCCTCTGGATGTGGGCGGGACCCTCGTGATTCCTCTCGAGTGGAGACGGCTAGGTCGGGGAACTTCTGGATTTGCACCAAGGGTGTGAAGGACCCTTTCGAAGTTCCAGAGGTGAGGTGTGATCAGCCTCGAGACGCCTCAGCGGAAATGGGCCTCATCTCGCCTGGAGGGGAGAACCTCCTGGATTTTCTCGAGTTGCGGCAGGTCTTCTCGAGTTACGACGGGGACCTCAGGGACCCGCTCTGGTGGCCTCAGGAAAGGCCAGTCCCCATGCGAGTTGCTAGGGGACCTCTCGGGATTCCTCTCCCGTCCATGCCGGGGCCTTAGTCCTTGTGTGGAGTCGGGGCCGGAACCTGAGGATTCCTCTCCAGTGTTGCCATGGATCTTGGGGTGCTTCTGAGTCTCCCCAGGGGAGTCAGGCCTCGTCTCGAGTGGGGGCATGCACGTGCGCTTTCCTCCCGAGCTGCAGCAGTAGTGTCACGCTTCCTGTCACGTGGATCAAGGGATCTGTGGCTTTCCCTCGAGGCTGTCCCTCGAGGCTTTCCCACGAGGCTTTCCCACAGGGCTGTGCCACGTGCCACCTTGGTGTGAGTCGATCCTCGGCGTGAAAGACGAGCCGGGGAAGGGAAAAGAGGTTCCCCTGGAATGGACTGAGACATCTGGGGGACTCTTGGAATGGTGGCACGACCCTGGAGTTCCTCTCGCCGTTCCTGTTGAGAGGGCCTCCTCTTGAGATGCGACGGGAACGCCGGGAACTCTTTCCCGACGAAGCAGGGAAAGGATCCCTCATCTCGAGCTACGAGGCGGAAACGGGGCTCCTCTGGATGTGGGCGGGACCCTCGTGATTCCTCTCGAGTGGAGACGGCTAGGTCGGGGAACTTCTGGATTTGCACCAAGGGTGTGAAGGACCCTTTCGAAGTTCCAGAGGTGAGGTGTGATCAGCCTCGAGACGCCTCAGCGGAAATGGGCCTCATCTCGCCTGGAGGGGAGAACCTCCTGGATTTTCTCGAGTTGCGGCAGGTCTTCTCGAGTTACGACGGGGACCTCAGGGACCCGCTCTGGTGGCCTCAGGAAAGGCCAGTCCCCATGCGAGTTGCTAGGGGACCTCTCGGGATTCCTCTCCCGTCCATGCCGGGGCCTCAGTCCTTGTGTGGAGTCGGGGCCGGAACCTGAGGATTCCTCTCCAGTGTTGCCATGGATCTTGGGGTGCTTCTGAGTCTCCCCAGGGGAGTCAGGCCTCGTCTCGAGTGGGGGCATGCACGTGCGCTTTCCTCCCGAGCTGCAGCAGTAGTGTCACGCTTCCTGTCACGTGGATCAATTGATCTGTGGCTTTCCCTCGAGGCTGTCCCTCGAGGCTTTCCCACGAGGCTTTCCCACAGGGCTGTGCCACGTGCCACCTTGGTGTGAGTCGATCCTCGGCGTGAAAGACGAGCCGGTGAAGGGAAAAGAGGTTCCTCTGGAATGGACTGAGACATCTGGGGGACTCTTGGAATGGTGGCACGACCCTGGAGTTCCTCTCGCCGTTCCTGTTGAGATGGCCTCCTCTTGAGATGCGACGGGAACGCCGGGAACTCTTTCCCGACGAAGCAGGGAAAGGATCCCTCATCTCGAGCTACGAGGCGGAAACGGGGCTCCTCTGGATGTGGGCGGGACCCTCGTGATTCCTCTCGAGTGGAGACGGCTAGGTCGGGGAACTTCTTGATTTGCACCAAGGCTGTGAAGGACCCTTTCGAAGTCCCAGAGTTGAGGTGTGATCAGCCTCGAGACGCCTCAGCGGAAATGGGCCTCATCTCGCCTGGAGGGGAGAACCTCCTGGATTTTCTCGAGTTGCGGCAGGTCTTCTCGAGTTACAACGGGGACCTCAGGGACCCGCTCTGGTGGCCTCAGAAAAGGCCAGTCCCCATGCGAGTTGCTAGGGGACCTCTCGGGATTCCTCTCCCGTCCATGCCGGGGCCTTAGTCCTTGTGTGGAGTCGGGGCCGGAACCTGAGGATTCCTCTCCAGTGTTGCCATGGATCTTGGGGTGCTTCTGAGTTTCCCCAGGGGAGTCAGGCCTCGTCTCGAGTGGGGGCATGCACGTGCGCTTTCCTCCCGAGCTGCAGCAGTAGTGTCACGCTTCCTGTCACGTGGATCAAGGGATCTGTGGCTTTCCCTCGAGGCTGTCCCTCGAGGCTTTCCCACGAGGCTTTCCCACAGGGCTGTGCCACGTGCCACCTTGGTGTGAGTCGATCCTCGGCGTGAAAGACGAGCCGATGAAGGGAAAAGAGGTTCCTCTGGAATGGACTGAGACATCTGGGGGACTCTTGGAATGGTGGCACGACCCTGGAGTTCCTCTCGTCGTTCCTGTTGAGAGGGCCTCCTCTTGAGATGCGGCGGGAATGCCGCGAACTCTTTCCCGACGAAGCAGGGAAAGGATCCCTCATCTCGAGCTACGAGGCGGAAACGGGGCTCCTCTGGATGTGGGCGGGACCCTCGTGATTCCTCTCGAGTGGAGACGGGTATGTCGGGGAACTTCTTGATTTGCACCAAGGGTGTGAAGGACCCTTTCGAAGTTCCAGAGGTGAGGTGTGATCAGCCTCGAGACGCCTCAGCGGAAATGGGCCTCATCTCGCCTGGAGGGGAGAACCTCCTGGATTTTCTCGAGTTGCGGCAGGTCTTCTCAAGTTACGACGGGGACCTCAGGGACCCTCTCTGGTGGCCTCAGGAAAGGCCAGTCCCCATGCGAGTTGCTAGGGGACCTCTCGGGATTCCTCTCCCGTCCATGCCGGGGCCTCAGTCCTTGTGTGGAGTCGGGGCCGGAACCTGAGGATTCCTCTCCAGTGTTGCCATGGATCTTGGGGTGCTTCTGAGTCTCCCCAGGGGAGTCAGGCCTCGTCTCGAGTGGGGGCATGCACGTGCGCTTTCCTCCCGAGCTGCAGCAGTAGTGTCACGCTTCCTGTCACGTGGATCAAGGGATCTGTGGCTTTCCCTCGAGGCTGTCCCTCGAGGCTTTCCCACGAGGCTTTCCCACAGGGCTGTGCCACGTGCCACCTTGGTGTGAGTCGATCCTCGGCGTGAAAGACGAGCCGGGGAAGGGAAAAGAGGTTCCCCTGGAATGGACTGAGACATCTGGGGGACTCTTGGAATGGTGGCACGACCCTGGAGTTCCTCTCGCCGTTCATGTTGAGAGGGCCTCCTCTTGAGATGCGACGGGAACGCCGGGAACTCTTTCCCGACGAAGCAGGGAAAGGATCCCTCATCTCGAGCTACGAGGCGGAAACGGGGCTCCTCTGGATGTGGGCGGGACCCTCGTGATTCCTCTCGAGTGGAGACGGCTATGTCGGGGAACTTCTTGATTTGCACCAAGGGTGTGAAGGACCCTTTCGAAGTTCCAGAGGTGAGCTGTGATCAGCCTCGAGACGCCTCAGCGGAAATGGGCCTCATCTCGCCTGGAGGGGAGAACCTCCTGGATTTTCTCGAGTTGCGGCAGGTCTTCTCGAGTTACGACGGGGACCTCAGGGACCCGCTCTGGTGGCCTCAGGAAAGGCCAGTCCCCATGCGAGTTGCTAGGGGACCTCTCGGGATTCCTCTCCCGTCCATGCCGGGGCCTCAGTCCTTGTGTGGAGTCGGGGCCGGAACCTGAGGATTCCTCTCCAGTGTTGCCATGGATATTGGGGTGCTTCTGAGTCTCCCCAGGGGAGTCAGGCCTCGTCTCGAGTGGGGGCATGCAGGTGCGCTTTCCTCCCGAGCTGCAGCAGTAGTGTCACGCTTCCTGTCACGTGGATCAAGGGATCTGTGGCATTCCCTCGAGGCTGTCCCTCGAGGCTTTCCCACGAGGCTTTCCCACAGGGCTGTGCCACGTGCCACCTTGGTGTGAGTCGATCCTCGGCGTGAAAGACGAGCCGGGGAAGGGAAAAGAGGTTCCCCTGGAATGGACTGAGACATCTGGGGGACTCTTGGAATGGTGGCACGACCCTGGAGTTCCTCTCGCCGTTCCTGTTGAGAGGGCCTCCTCTTGAGATGCGACGGGAACGCCGGGAACTCTTTCCCGACGAAGCAGGGAAAGGATCCCTCATCTCGAGCTACGAGGCGGAAACGGGGCTCCTCTGGATGTGGGCGGGACCCTCGTGATTCCTCTCGAGTGGAGACGGCTAGGTCGGGGAACTTCTGGATTTGCACCAAGGGTGTGAAGGACCCTTTCGAAGTTCCAGAGGTGAGGTGTGATCAGCCTCGAGACGCCTCAGCGGAAATGGGCCTCATCTCGCCTGGAGGGGAGAACCTCCTGGATTTTCTCGAGTTGCGGCAGGTCTTCTCGAGTTACGACGGGGACCTCAGGGACCCGCTCTGGTGGCCTCAGGAAAGGCCAGTCCCCATGCGAGTTGCTAGGGGACCTCTCGGGATTCCTCTCCCGTCCATGCCGGGGCCTCAGTCCTTGTGTGGAGTCAGGGCCGGAACCTGAGGATTCCTCTCCAGTGTTGCCATGGATCTTGGGGTGCTTCTGAGTCTCCCCAGGGGAGTCAGGCCTCGTCTCGAGTGGGGGCATGCACGTGCGCTTTCCTCCCGAGCTGCAGCAGTAGTATCACGCTTCCTGTCACGTGGATCAAGGGATCTGTGGCTTTCCCTCGAGGCTGTCCCTCGAGGCTTTCCCACGAGGCTTTCCCACAGGGCTGTGCCACGTGCCACCTTGGTGTGAGTCGATCCTCGGCGTGAAAGACGAGCCGGTGAAGGGAAAAGAGGTTCCTCTGGAATGGACTGAGACATCTGGGGGACTCTTGGAATGGTGGCACGACCCTGGAGTTCCTCTCGCCGTTCCTGTTGAGAGGGCCTCCTCTTGAGATGCGACGGGAACGCCGGGAACTCTTTCCCGACGAAGCAGGGAAAGGATCCCTCATCTCGAGCTACGAGGCGGAAACGGGGCTCCTCTGGATGTGGGCGGGACCCTCGTGATTCCTCTCGAGTGGAGACGGCTAGGTCGGGGAACTTCTTGATTTGCACCAAGGGTGTGAAGGACCCTTTCGAAGTTCCAGAGGTGAGGTGTGATCAGCCTCGAGACGCCTCAGGGGAAATGGGCCTCATCTCGCCTGGAGGGGAGAACCTCCTGGATTTTCTCGAGTTGCAGCAGGTCTTCTCGAGTTACGACGGGGACCACAGGGACCCGCTCTGTTGGCCTCAGGAAAGGCCAGTCCCCATGCGAGTTGCTAGGGGACCTCTCGGGATTCCTCTCCCGTCCATGCCGGGGCCTCAGTCCTTGTGTGGAGTCAGGGCCGGAACCTGAGGATTCCTCTCCAGTGTTGCCATGGATCTTGGGGTGCTTCTGAGTCTCCCCAGGGGAGTCAGGCCTCGTCTCGAGTGGGGGCATGCACGTGCGCTTTCCTCCCGAGCTGCAGCAGTAGTGTCACGCTTCCTGTCACGTGGATCAAGGGATCTGTGGCTTTCCCTCGAGGCTGTCCCTCGAGGCTTTCCCACGAGGCTTTCCCACAGGGCTGTGCCACGTGCCACCTTGGTGTGAGTCGATCCTCGGCGTGAAAGACGAGCCGGTGAAGGGAAAAGAGGTTCCTCTGGAATGGACTGAGACATCTGGGGGACTCTTGGAATGGTGGCACGACCCTGGAGTTCCTCTCGCCGTTCCTGTTGAGAGGGCCTCCTCTTGAGATGCGGCGGGAACGCCGGGAACTCTTTCCCGACGAAGCAGGGAAAGGATCCCTCATCTCGAGCTACGAGGCGGAAACGGGGCTCCTCTGGATGTGGGCGGGACCCTCGTGATTCCTCTCGAGTGGAGACGGGTATGTCGGGGAACTTCTTGAATGCACCAAGGGTGTGAAGGACCGTTTCGAAGTTCCAGAGGTGAGGTGTGATCAGCCTCGAGACGCCTCAGCGTAAATGGGCCTCATCTCGCCTGGAGGGGAGAACCTCCTGGATTTTCTCGAGTTGCGGCAGGTCTTCTCGAGTTACGACGGGGACCTCAGGGACCCGCTCTGGTGGCCTCAGGAAAGGCCAGTCCCCATGCGACTTGCTAGGGGACCTCTCGGGATTCCTCTCCCGTCCATGCCGGGGCCTTAGTCCTTGTGTGGAGTCGGTGCCGGAACCTGAGGATTCCTCTCCAGTGTTGCCATGGATCTTGGGGTGCTTCTGAGTCTCCCCAGGGGAGTCAGGCCTCGTCTCGAGTGGGGGCATGCACGTGCGCTTTCCTCCCGAGCTGCAGCAGTAGTGTCACGCTTCCTGTCACGTGGATCAAGGGATCTGTGGCTTTCCCTCGAGGCTGTCCCTCGAGGCTTTCCCACGAGGCTTTCCCACAGGGCTGTGCCACGTGCCACCTTGGTGTGAGTCGATCCTCGGCGTGAAAGACGAGCCGGGGAAGGGAAAAGAGGTTCCCCTGGAATGGACTGAGACATCTGGGGGACTCTTGGAATGGTGGCACGACCCTGGAGTTCCTCTCGCCGTTCCTGTTGAGAGGGCCTCCTCTTGAGATGCGACGGGAACGCCGGGAACTCTTTCCCGACGAAGCAGGGAAAGGATCCCTCATCTCGAGCTACGAGGCGGAAACGGGGCTCCTCTGGATGTGGGCGGGACCCTCGTGATTCCTCTCGAGTGGAGACGGCTAGGTCGGGGAACTTCTGGATTTGCACCAAGGGTGTGAAGGACCCTTTCGAAGTTCCAGAGGTGAGGTGTGATCAGCCTCGAGACGCCTCAGCGGAAATGGGCCTCATCTCGCCTGGAGGGGAGAACCTCCTGGATTTTCTCGAGTTGCGGCAGGTCTTCTCGAGTTACGACGGGGACCTCAGGGACCCGCTCTGGTGGCCTCAGGAAAGGCCAGTCCCCATGCGAGTTGCTAGGGGACCTCTCGGGATTCCTCTCCCGTCCATGCCGGGGCCTCAGTCCTTGTGTGGAGTCGGGGCCGGAACCTGAGGATTCCTCTCCAGTGTTGCCATGGATCTTGGGGTGCTTCTGAGTCTCCCCAGGGGAGTCAGGCCTCGTCTCGAGTGGGGGCATGCACGTGCGCTTTCCTCCCGAGCTGCAGCAGTAGTGTCACGCTTCCTGTCACGTGGATCAATTGATCTGTGGCTTTTCCCTCGAGGCTGTCCCTCGAGGCTTTCCCACGAGGCTTTCCCACAGGCTGTGCCACGTGCCACCTTGGTGTGAGTCGATCCTCGGCGTGAAAGACGAGCCGGTGAAGGGAAAAGAGGTTCCTCTGGAATGGACTGAGACATCTGGGGGACTCTTGGAATGGTGGCACGACCCTGGAGTTCCTCTCGCCGTTCCTGTTGAGATGGCCTCCTCTTGAGATGCGACGGGAACGCCGGGAACTCTTTCCCGACGAAGCAGGGAAAGGATCCCTCATCTCGAGCTACGAGGCGGAAACGGGGCTCCTCTGGATGTGGGCGGGACCCTCGTGATTCCTCTCGAGTGGAGACGGCTAGGTCGGGGAACTTCTTGATTTGCACCAAGGCTGTGAAGGACCCTTTCGAAGTCCCAGAGTTGAGGTGTGATCAGCCTCGAGACGCCTCAGCGGAAATGGGCCTCATCTCGCCTGGAGGGGAGAACCTCCTGGATTTTCTCGAGTTGCGGCAGGTCTTCTCGAGTTACAACGGGGACCTCAGGGACCCGCTCTGGTGGCCTCAGAAAAGGCCAGTCCCCATGCGAGTTGCTAGGGGACCTCTCGGGATTCCTCTCCCGTCCATGCCGGGGCCTTAGTCCTTGTGTGGAGTCGGGGCCGGAACCTGAGGATTCCTCTCCAGTGTTGCCATGGATCTTGGGGTGCTTCTGAGTTTCCCCAGGGGAGTCAGGCCTCGTCTCGAGTGGGGGCATGCACGTGCGCTTTCCTCCCGAGCTGCAGCAGTAGTGTCACGCTTCCTGTCACGTGGATCAAGGGATCTGTGGCTTTCCCTCGAGGCTGTCCCTCGAGGCTTTCCCACGAGGCTTTCCCACAGGGCTGTGCCACGTGCCACCTTGGTGTGAGTCGATCCTCGGCGTGAAAGACGAGCCGATGAAGGGAAAAGAGGTTCCTCTGGAATGGACTGAGACATCTGGGGGACTCTTGGAATGGTGGCACGACCCTGGAGTTCCTCTCGTCGTTCCTGTTGAGAGGGCCTCCTCTTGAGATGCGGCGGGAATGCCGCGAACTCTTTCCCGACGAAGCAGGGAAAGGATCCCTCATCTCGAGCTACGAGGCGGAAACGGGGCTCCTCTGGATGTGGGCGGGACCCTCGTGATTCCTCTCGAGTGGAGACGGGTATGTCGGGGAACTTCTTGATTTGCACCAAGGGTGTGAAGGACCCTTTCGAAGTTCCAGAGGTGAGGTGTGATCAGCCTCGAGACGCCTCAGCGGAAATGGGCCTCATCTCGCCTGGAGGGGAGAACCTCCTGGATTTTCTCGAGTTGCGGCAGGTCTTCTCAAGTTACGACGGGGACCTCAGGGACCCTCTCTGGTGGCCTCAGGAAAGGCCAGTCCCCATGCGAGTTGCTAGGGGACCTCTCGGGATTCCTCTCCCGTCCATGCCGGGGCCTCAGTCCTTGTGTGGAGTCGGGGCCGGAACCTGAGGATTCCTCTCCAGTGTTGCCATGGATCTTGGGGTGCTTCTGAGTCTCCCCAGGGGAGTCAGGCCTCGTCTCGAGTGGGGGCATGCACGTGCGCTTTCCTCCCGAGCTGCAGCAGTAGTGTCACGCTTCCTGTCACGTGGATCAAGGGATCTGTGGCTTTCCCTCGAGGCTGTCCCTCGAGGCTTTCCCACGAGGCTTTCCCACAGGGCTGTGCCACGTGCCACCTTGGTGTGAGTCGATCCTCGGCGTGAAAGACGAGCCGGGGAAGGGAAAAGAGGTTCCCCTGGAATGGACTGAGACATCTGGGGGACTCTTGGAATGGTGGCACGACCCTGGAGTTCCTCTCGCCGTTCATGTTGAGAGGGCCTCCTCTTGAGATGCGACGGGAACGCCGGGAACTCTTTCCCGACGAAGCAGGGAAAGGATCCCTCATCTCGAGCTACGAGGCGGAAACGGGGCTCCTCTGGATGTGGGCGGGACCCTCGTGATTCCTCTCGAGTGGAGACGGCTATGTCGGGGAACTTCTTGATTTGCACCAAGGGTGTGAAGGACCCTTTCGAAGTTCCAGAGGTGAGCTGTGATCAGCCTCGAGACGCCTCAGCGGAAATGGGCCTCATCTCGCCTGGAGGGGAGAACCTCCTGGATTTTCTCGAGTTGCGGCAGGTCTTCTCGAGTTACGACGGGGACCTCAGGGACCCGCTCTGGTGGCCTCAGGAAAGGCCAGTCCCCATGCGAGTTGCTAGGGGACCTCTCGGGATTCCTCTCCCGTCCATGCCGGGGCCTCAGTCCTTGTGTGGAGTCGGGGCCGGAACCTGAGGATTCCTCTCCAGTGTTGCCATGGATATTGGGGTGCTTCTGAGTCTCCCCAGGGGAGTCAGGCCTCGTCTCGAGTGGGGGCATGCAGGTGCGCTTTCCTCCCGAGCTGCAGCAGTAGTGTCACGCTTCCTGTCACGTGGATCAAGGGATCTGTGGCATTCCCTCGAGGCTGTCCCTCGAGGCTTTCCCACGAGGCTTTCCCACAGGGCTGTGCCACGTGCCACCTTGGTGTGAGTCGATCCTCGGCGTGAAAGACGAGCCGGGGAAGGGAAAAGAGGTTCCCCTGGAATGGACTGAGACATCTGGGGGACTCTTGGAATGGTGGCACGACCCTGGAGTTCCTCTCGCCGTTCCTGTTGAGAGGGCCTCCTCTTGAGATGCGACGGGAACGCCGGGAACTCTTTCCCGACGAAGCAGGGAAAGGATCCCTCATCTCGAGCTACGAGGCGGAAACGGGGCTCCTCTGGATGTGGGCGGGACCCTCGTGATTCCTCTCGAGTGGAGACGGCTAGGTCGGGGAACTTCTGGATTTGCACCAAGGGTGTGAAGGACCCTTTCGAAGTTCCAGAGGTGAGGTGTGATCAGCCTCGAGACGCCTCAGCGGAAATGGGCCTCATCTCGCCTGGAGGGGAGAACCTCCTGGATTTTCTCGAGTTGCGGCAGGTCTTCTCGAGTTACGACGGGGACCTCAGGGACCCGCTCTGGTGGCCTCAGGAAAGGCCAGTCCCCATGCGAGTTGCTAGGGGACCTCTCGGGATTCCTCTCCCGTCCATGCCGGGGCCTCAGTCCTTGTGTGGAGTCAGGGCCGGAACCTGAGGATTCCTCTCCAGTGTTGCCATGGATCTTGGGGTGCTTCTGAGTCTCCCCAGGGGAGTCAGGCCTCGTCTCGAGTGGGGGCATGCACGTGCGCTTTCCTCCCGAGCTGCAGCAGTAGTATCACGCTTCCTGTCACGTGGATCAAGGGATCTGTGGCTTTCCCTCGAGGCTGTCCCTCGAGGCTTTCCCACGAGGCTTTCCCACAGGGCTGTGCCACGTGCCACCTTGGTGTGAGTCGATCCTCGGCGTGAAAGACGAGCCGGTGAAGGGAAAAGAGGTTCCTCTGGAATGGACTGAGACATCTGGGGGACTCTTGGAATGGTGGCACGACCCTGGAGTTCCTCTCGCCGTTCCTGTTGAGAGGGCCTCCTCTTGAGATGCGACGGGAACGCCGGGAACTCTTTCCCGACGAAGCAGGGAAAGGATCCCTCATCTCGAGCTACGAGGCGGAAACGGGGCTCCTCTGGATGTGGGCGGGACCCTCGTGATTCCTCTCGAGTGGAGACGGCTAGGTCGGGGAACTTCTTGATTTGCACCAAGGGTGTGAAGGACCCTTTCGAAGTTCCAGAGGTGAGGTGTGATCAGCCTCGAGACGCCTCAGGGGAAATGGGCCTCATCTCGCCTGGAGGGGAGAACCTCCTGGATTTTCTCGAGTTGCAGCAGGTCTTCTCGAGTTACGACGGGGACCACAGGGACCCGCTCTGTTGGCCTCAGGAAAGGCCAGTCCCCATGCGAGTTGCTAGGGGACCTCTCGGGATTCCTCTCCCGTCCATGCCGGGGCCTCAGTCCTTGTGTGGAGTCAGGGCCGGAACCTGAGGATTCCTCTCCAGTGTTGCCATGGATCTTGGGGTGCTTCTGAGTCTCCCCAGGGGAGTCAGGCCTCGTCTCGAGTGGGGGCATGCACGTGCGCTTTCCTCCCGAGCTGCAGCAGTAGTGTCACGCTTCCTGTCACGTGGATCAAGGGATCTGTGGCTTTCCCTCGAGGCTGTCCCTCGAGGCTTTCCCACGAGGCTTTCCCACAGGGCTGTGCCACGTGCCACCTTGGTGTGAGTCGATCCTCGGCGTGAAAGACGAGCCGGTGAAGGAAAAGAGGTTCCTCTGGAATGGACTGAGACATCTGGGGGACTCTTGGAATGGTGGCACGACCCTGGAGTTCCTCTCGCCGTTCCTGTTGAGAGGGCCTCCTCTTGAGATGCGGCGGGAACGCCGGGAACTCTTTCCCGACGAAGCAGGGAAAGGATCCCTCATCTCGAGCTACGAGGGCGGAAACGGGGCTCCTCTGGATGTGGGCGGGACCCTCGTGATTCCTCTCGAGTGGAGACGGGTATGTCGGGGAACTTCTTGAATGCACCAAGGGTGTGAAGGACCGTTTCGAAGTTCCAGAGGTGAGGTGTGATCAGCCTCGAGACGCCTCAGCGTAAATGGGCCTCATCTCGCCTGGAGGGGAGAACCTCCTGGATTTTCTCGAGTTGCGGCAGGTCTTCTCGAGTTACGACGGGGACCTCAGGGACCCGCTCTGGTGGCCTCAGGAAAGGCCAGTCCCCATGCGACTTGCTAGGGGACCTCTCGGGATTCCCTCTCCCGTCCATGCCGGGGCCTCAGTCCTTGTGTGGAGTCGGGGCCGGAACCTGAGGATTCCTCTCCAATGTTGCCATGGATCTTGGGGGTGCTTCTGAGTCTCCCCAGGGGAGTCAGGCCTCGTCTCGAGTGGGGGCATGCACGTGCGCTTTCCTCCCGAGCTGCAGCAGTAGTGTCACGCTTCCTGTCACGTGGATCAAGGGATCTGTGGCTTTCCCTCGAGGCTGTCCCTCGAGGCTTTCCCACGAGGCTTTCCCACAGGGCTGTGCCACGTGCCACCTTGGTGTGAGTCGATCCTCGGCGTGAAAGACGAGCCGGTGAAGGGAAAAGAGGTTCCTCTGGAATGGACTGAGACATCTGGGGGACTCTTGGAATGGTGGCACGACCCTGGAGTTCCTCTCGCCGTTTCCTGTTGAGAGGGCCTCCTCTTGAGATGCGGCGGGAACGCCGGGAAACTCTTTCCCGACGAAGCAGGTAAAGGATCCCTCATCTCGAGCTACGAGGCGGAAACGGGGCTCCTCTGGATGTGGGCGGGACCCTCGTGATTCCTCTCGAGTGGGGACGGGTATGTGGGGGAACTTCTTGATTTGCACCAAGGGTGTGAAGGACCCTTTCGAAGTTCCAGAGGTGAGGTGTGATCATCCTCGAGACGCCTCAGCGGAAATGGGCCTCATCTCGCCTGGATGGGAGAACCTCCTGGATTTTCTCGAGATGCGGCAGGTCTTCTCGAGTTACGACGGGGACCTCAGGGACCCGCTCTGGTGGCCTCAGGAAAGGCCCAGTCCCCATGCGAGTTGCTAGGGGACCTCTCGGGATTCCTCTCCCGTCCATGCCGGGGCCTCAGTCCTTGTGTGGAGTCGGGGCCGGAACCTGAGGATTCCTCTCCAGTGTTGCCATGGATCTTGGGGTGCTTCTGAGTCTCCCCAGGGGAGTCAGGCCTCGTCTCGAGTGGGGGCATGCACGTGCGCTTTCCTCCCGAGCTGCAGCAGTAGTGTCACGTTTCCTGTCACGTGGATCAATTGATCTGTGGCTTTCCCTCGAGGCTGTCCCTCGAGGCTTTCCTACGAGGCTTTCCCACAGGGCTGTGCCACGTGCCACCTTGGTGTGAGTCGATCCTCGGCGTGAAAGACGAGCCGGTGAAGGGAAAAGAGGTTCCTCTGGAATGGACTGAGACATCTGGGACTCTTGGAATGGTGGCACGACCCTGGAGTTCCTCTCGCCGTTCCTGTTGAGAGGGCCTCCTCTTGAGATGCGACGGGAACGCCGGGAACTCTTTCCCGACGAAGCAGGGAAAGGATCCCTCATCTCGAGCTACGAGGCGGAAACGGGGCTCCTCTGGATGTGGGCGGGACCCTCGTGATTCCTCTCGAGTGGAGACGGCTATGTCGGGGAACTTCTTGATTTGCACCAAGGGTGTGAAGGACCCTTTCGAAGTTCCAGAGGTGAGGTGTGATCAGCCTCGAGACGCCTCAGCGTAAATGGGCCTCATCTCGCCTGGAGGGGAGAACCTCCTGGATTTTCTCGAGTTGCGGCAGGTCTTCTCGAGTTACGACGGGGACCTCAGGGACCCGCTCTGGTGGCCTCAGGAAAGGCCAGTCCCCATGCGAGTTGCTAGGGGACCTCTCGGGATTCTTCTCCCGTCCATGCCGGGGCCTCAGTCCTTGTGTGGAGTCGGGGCCGGAACCTGAGGATTCCTCTCCAGTGTTGCCATGGATCTTGGGGTGCTTCTGAGTCTCCCCAGGGGAGTCAGGCCTCGTCTCGAGTGGGGGCATGCACGTGCGCTTTCCTCCCGAGCTGCAGCAGTAGTGTCACACTTCCTGTCACGTGGATCAAGGGATCTGTGGCTTTCCCTCGAGGCTGTCCCTCGAGGCTTTCCCACGAGGCTTTCCCACAGGGCTGTGCCACGTGCCACCTTGGTGTGAGTCGATCCTCGGCGTGAAAGACGAGCCGGGGAAGGGAAAAGTGGTTCCTCTGGAATGGACTGAGACATCTGGGGGACTCTTGGAATGGTGGCACGACCCTGGAGTTCCTCTCGCCGTTCCTGTTGAGAGGGCCTCCTCTTGAGATGCGACGGGAACGCCGGGAACTCTTTCCCGACGAAGCAGGGAAAGGATCCCTCATCTCGAGCTACGAGGCGGAAACGGGGCTCCTCTGGATGTGGGCGGGACCCTCGTGATTCCTCTCGAGTGGAGACGGCTAGGTCGGGGAACTTCTTGATTTGCACCAAGGGTGTGAAGGACCCTTTCGAAGTTCCAGAGGTGAGGTGTGATCAGCCTCGAGACGCCTCAGCGGAAATGGGCCTCATCTCGCCTGGATGGGAGAACCTCCTGGATTTTCTCGAGATGCGGCAGGTCTTCTCGAGTTACGACGGGGACCTCAGGGACCCGCTCTGGTGGCCTCAGGAAAGGCCAGTCCCCATGCGAGTTGCTAGGGGACCTCTCGGGATTCCTCTCCCGTCCATGCCGGGGCCTCAGTCCTTGTGTGGAGTCGGGGCCGGAACCTGAGGATTCCTCTCCAGTGTTGCCATGGATCTTGGGGTGCTTCTGAGTCTCCCCAGGGGAGTCAGGCCTCGTCTCGAGTGGGGGCATGCACGTGCGCTTTCCTCCCGAGCTGCAGCAGTAGTGTCACGTTTCCTGTCACGTGGATCAATTGATCTGTGGCTTTCCCTCGAGGCTGTCCCTCGAGGCTTTCCTACGAGGCTTTCCCACAGGGCTGTGCCACGTGCCACCTTGGTGTGAGTCGATCCTCGGCGTGAAAGACGAGCCGGTGAAGGGAAAAGAGGTTCCTCTGGAATGGACTGAGACATCTGGGGGACTCTTGGAATGGTGGCACGACCCTGGAGTTCCTCTCGCCGTTCCTGTTGAGAGGGCCTCCTCTTGAGATGCGACGGGAACGCCGGGAACTCTTTCCCGACGAAGCAGGGAAAGGATCCCTCATCTCGAGCTACGAGGCGGAAACGGGGCTCCTCTGGATGTGGGCGGGACCCTCGTGATTCCTCTCGAGTGGAGACGGCTAGGTCGGGGAACTTCTTTATTTGCACCAAGGGTGTGAAGGACCCTTTCGAAGTTCCAGAGGTGAGGTGTGATCAGCCTCGAGACGCCTCAGCGGAAATGGGCCTCATCTCGCCTGGAGGGGAGAACCTCCTGGATTTTCTCGAGTTGCGGCAGGTCTTCTCGAGTTACGACGGGGACCTCAGGGACCCGCTCTGGTGGCCTCAGGAAAGGCCAGTCCCCATGCGAGTTGCTAGGGGACCTCTCGGGATTCTTCTCCCGTCCATGCCGGGGCCTCAGTCCTTGTGTGGAGTCGGGGCCGGAACCTGAGGATTCCTCTCCAGTGTTGCCATGGATCTTGGGGTGCTTCTGAGTCTCCCCAGGGGAGTCAGGCCTCGTCTCGAGTGGGGGCATGCACGTGCGCTTTCCTCCCGAGCTGCAGCAGTAGTGTCACACTTCCTGTCACGTGGATCAAGGGATCTGTGGCTTTCCCTCGAGGCTGTCCCTCGAGGCTTTCCCACGAGGCTTTCCCACAGGGCTGTGCCACGTGCCACCTTGGTGTGAGTCGATCCTCGGCGTGAAAGACGAGCCGGGGAAGGGAAAAGTGGTTCCTCTGGAATGGACTGAGACATCTGGGGGACTCTTGGAATGGTGGCACGACCCTGGAGTTCCTCTCGCCGTTCCTGTTGAGAGGGCCTCCTCTTGAGATGCGACGGGAACGCCGGGAACTCTTTCCCGACGAAGCAGGGAAAGGATCCCTCATCTCGAGCTACGAGGCGGAAACGGGGCTCCTCTGGATGTGGGCGGGACCCTCGTGATTCCTCTCGAGTGGAGACGGCTAGGTCGGGGAACTTCTTGATTTCCACCAAGGGTGTGAAGGACCCTTTCGAAGTTCCAGAGGTGAGGTGTGATCAGCCTCGAGACGCCTCAGCGTAAATGGGCCTCATCTCGCCTGGAGGGGAGAACCTCCTGGATTTTCTCGAGTTGCGGCAGGTCTTCTCGAGTTACGACGGGGACCTCAGGGACCCGCTCTGGTGGCCTCAGGAAAGGCCAGTCCCCATGCGAGTTGCTAGGGGACCTCTCGGGATTCTTCTCCCGTCCATGCCGGGGCCTCAGTCCTTGTGTGGAGTCAGGGCCGGAACCTGAGGATTCCTCTCCAGTGTTGCCATGGATCTTGGGGTGCTTCTGAGTCTCCCCAGGGGAGTCAGGCCTCGTCTCGAGTGGGGACATGCACGTGCGCTTTCCTCCCGAGCTGCAGCAGTAGTGTCACGCTTCCTGTCACGTGGATCAAGGGATCTGTGGCTTTCCCTCGAGGCTGTCCCTCGAGGCTTTCCCACGAGGCTTTCCCACAGGGCTGTGCCACGTGCCACCTTGGTGTGAGTCGATCCTCGGCGTGAAAGACGAGCCGGTGAAGGGAAAAGAGGTTCCTCTGGAATGGACTGAGACATCTTGGGGACTCTTGGAATGGTGGCACGACCCTGGAGTTCCTCTCGCCGTTACTGTTGAGAGGGCCTCCTCTTGAGATGCGACGGGAACGCCGGGAACTCTTTCCCGACGAAGCAGGGAAAGGATCCCTCATCTCGAGCTACGAGGCGGAAACGGGGCTCCTCTGGTTGTGGGCGGGACCCTCGTGATTCCTCTCGAGTGGAGACGGCTAGGTCGCGGAACTTCTGGATTTGCACCAAGGGTGTGAAGGACCCTTTCGAAGTTCCAGAGGTGAGGTGTGATCAGCCTCGAGACGCCTCAGCGGAAATGGGCCTCATCTCGCCTGGATGGGAGAACCTCCTGGATTTTCTCGAGATGCGGCAGGTCTTCTCGAGTTACGACGGGGACCTCAGGGACCCGCTCTGGTGGCCTCAGGAAAGGCCAGTCCCCATGCGAGTTGCTAGGGGACCTCTCGGGATTCCTCTCCCGTCCATGCCGGGGCCTCAGTCCTTGTGTGGAGTCGGGGCCGGAACCTGAGGATTCCTCTCCAGTGTTGCCATGGATCTTGGGGTGCTTCTGAGTCTCCCCAGGGGAGTCAGGCCTCGTCTCGAGTGGGGGCATGCACGTGCGCTTTCCTCCCGAGCTGCAGCAGTAGTGTCACGCTTCCTGTCACGTGGATCAAGGGATCTGTGGCTTTCCCTCGAGGCTGTCCCTCGAGGCTTTCCCACGAGGCTTTCCCACAGGGCTGTGCCACGTGCCACCTTGGTGTGAGTCGATCCTCGGCGTGAAAGACGAGCCGGTGAAGGGAAAAGAGGTTCCTCTGGAATGGACTGAGACATCTTGGGGACTCTTGGAATGGTGGCACGACCCTGGAGTTCCTCTCGCCGTTACTGTTGAGAGGGCCTCCTCTTGAGATGCGACGGGAACGCCGGGAACTCTTTCCCGACGAAGCAGGGAAAGGATCCCTCATCTCGAGCTACGAGGCGGAAACGGGGCTCCTCTGGTTGTGGGCGGGACCCTCGTGATTCCTCTCGAGTGGAGACGGCTAGGTCGCGGAACTTCTGGATTTGCACCAAGGGTGTGAAGGACCCTTTCGAAGTTCCAGAGGTGAGGTGTGATCAGCCTCGAGACGCCTCAGCGGAAATGGGCCTCATCTCGCCTGGAGGGGAGAACCTCCTGGATTTTCTCGAGTTGCGGCAGGTCTTCTCGAGTTACGACGGGGACCTCAGGGACCCGCTCTGGTGGCCTCAGGAAAGGCCAGTCCCCATGCGAGTTGCTAGGGGACCTCTCGGGATTCCTCTCCCGTCCATGCCGTGGCCTCTGTCCTTGTGTGGAGTCGGGGCCGGAACCTGAGGATTCCTCTCCAGTGTTGCCATGGATCTTGGGGTGCTTCTGAGTCTCCCCAGGGGAGTCAGGCCTCGTCTCGAGTGGGGGCATGCAGGTGCGCTTTCCTCCCGAGCTGCAGCAGTAGTGTCACGCTTCCTGTCACGTGGATCAAGGGATCTGTGGCTTTCCCTCGAGGCTGTCCCTCGAGGCTTTCCCACGAGGCTTTCCCACAGGGCTGTGCCACGTGCCACCTTGGTGTGAGTCGATCCTCGGCGTGAAAGACGAGCCGGTGAAGGGAAAAGTGGTTCCTCTGGAATGGACTGAGACATCTGGGGGACTCTTGGAATGGTGGCACGACCCTGGAGTTCCTCTCGCCGTTCCTGTTGAGAGGGCCTCCTCTTGAGATGCGACGGGAACGCCGGGAACTCTTTCCCGACGAAGCAGGGAAAGGATCCCTCATCTCGAGCTACGAGGCGGAAACGGGGCTCCTCTGGATGTGGGCGGGACCCTCGTGATTCCTCTCGAGTGGAGACGGCTAGGTCGGGGAACTTCTTGATTTCCACCAAGGGTGTGAAGGACCCTTTCGAAGTTCCAGAGGTGAGGTGTGATCAGCCTCGAGACGCCTCAGCGTAAATGGGCCTCATCTCGCCTGGAGGGGAGAACCTCCTGGATTTTCTCGAGTTGCGGCAGGTCTTCTCGAGTTACGACGGGGACCTCAGGGACCCGCTCTGGTGGCCTCAGGAAAGGCCAGTCCCCATGCGAGTTGCTAGGGGACCTCTCGGGATTCCTCTCCCGTCCATGCCGGGGCCTCAGTCCTTGTGTGGAGTCAGGGCCGGAACCTGAGGATTCCTCTCCAGTGTTGCCATGGATCTTGGGGTGCTTCTGAGTCTCCCCAGGGGAGTCAGGCCTCGTCTCGAGTGGGGACATGCACGTGCGCTTTCCTCCCGAGCTGCAGCAGTAGTGTCACGCTTCCTGTCACGTGGATCAAGGGATCTGTGGCTTTCCCTCGAGGCTGTCCCTCGAGGCTTTCCCACGAGGCTTTCCCACAGGGCTGTGCCACGTGCCACCTTGGTGTGAGTCGATCCTCGGCGTGAAAGACGAGCCGGTGAAGGGAAAAGAGGTTCCTCTGGAATGGACTGAGACATCTTGGGGACTCTTGGAATGGTGGCACGACCCTGGAGTTCCTCTCGCCGTTACTGTTGAGAGGGCCTCCTCTTGAGATGCGACGGGAACGCCGGGAACTCTTTCCCGACGAAGCAGGGAAAGGATCCCTCATCTCGAGCTACGAGGCGGAAACGGGGCTCCTCTGGTTGTGGGCGGGACCCTCGTGATTCCTCTCGAGTGGAGACGGCTAGGTCGCGGAACTTCTGGATTTGCACCAAGGGTGTGAAGGACCCTTTCGAAGTTCCAGAGGTGAGGTGTGATCAGCCTCGAGACGCCTCAGCGGAAATGGGCCTCATCTCGCCTGGAGGGGAGAACCTCCTGGATTTTCTCGAGTTGCGGCAGGTCTTCTCGAGTTACGACGGGGACCTCAGGGACCCGCTCTGGTGGCCTCAGGAAAGACCAGTCCCCATGCGAGTTGCTAGGGGACCTCTCGGGATTCCTCTCCCGTCCATGCCGGGGCCTCAGTCCTTGTGTGGAGTCAGGGCCGGAACCTGAGGATTCCTCTCCAGTGTTGCCATGGATCTTGGGGTGCTTCTGAGTCTCCCCAGGGGAGTCAGGCCTCGTCTCGAGTGGGGGCATGCACATGCGCTTTCCTCCCGAGCTGCAGCAGTAGTGTCACGCTTCCTGTCACGTGGATCAAGGGATCTGTGGCTTTCCCTCGAGGCTGTCCCTCGAGGCTTTCCACGAGGCTTTCCCACAGGGCTGTGCCACGTGCCACCTTGGTGTGAGTCGATCCTCGGCGTGAAAGACGAGCCGGTGAAGGGAAAAGAGGTTCCTCTGGAATGGACTGAGACATCTGGGGGACTCTTGGAAAGGTGGCACGACCCTGGAGTTCCTCTCGCCGTTCCTGTTGAGAGGGCCTCCTCTTGAGATGCGACGGGAACGCCGGGAACTCTTTCCCGACGAAGCAGGGAAAGGATCCCTCATCTCGGGCTACGAGGCGGAAACGGGGCTCCTCTGGATGTGGGCGGGACCCTCGTGATTCCTCTCGAGTGGAGACGGCTAGGTCGGGGAACTTCTGGATTTGCACCAAGGGTGTGAAGGACCCTTTCGGCGTTCCAGAGGTGAGGTGTGATCAGCCTCGAGACGCCTCAGCGGAAATGGGCCTCATCTCGCCTGGAGGGGAGAACCTCCTGGATTTTCTCGAGTTGCGGCAGGTCTTCTCGAGTTACGACGGGGACCTCAGGGACCCGCTCTGGTGGCCTCAGGAAAGGCCAGTCCCCATGCGACTTGCTAGGGGACCTCTCGGGATTCCTCTCCCGTCCATGCCGGGGCCTCAGTCCTTGTGTGGAGTCGGGGCCGGAACCTGAGGATCCCTCTCCAGTGTTGCCATGGATCTTGGGGTGCTTCTGAGTCTCCCCAGGGGAGTCAGGCCTCGTCTCGAGTGGGGGCATGCACGTGCGCTTTCCTCCCGAGCTGCAGCAGTAGTGTCACGCTTCCTGTCACGTGGATCAAGGGATCTGTGGCTTTCCCTCGAGGCTGTCCCTCGAGGCTTTCCGACGAGGCTTTCCCACAGGGCTGTGCCACGTGCCACCTTGGTGTGAGTCGATCCTCGGCGTGAAAGACGAGCCGGTGAAGGGAAAAGAGGTTCCTCTGGAATGGACTGAGACATCTGGGGGACTCTTGGAATGGTGGCACGACCCTGGAGTTCCTCTCGCCGTTCCTGTTGAGAGGGCCTCCTCTTGAGATGCGACGGGAACGCCGGGAACTCTTTCCCGACGAAGCAGGGAAAGGATCCCTCATCTCGAGCTACGAGGCGGAAACGGGGCTCCTCTGGATGTGGGCGGGACCCTCGTGATTCCTCTCGAGTCGAGACGGCTAGGTCGGGCAACTTCTTGATTTGCACCAAGGGTGTGAAGGACCCTTTCGAAGTTCCAGAGGTGAGGTGTGAGCAGCCTCGAGACGCCTCAGCGGAAATGGGCCTCATCTCGCCTGGAGGGGAGAACCTCCTGGATTTTCTCGAGTTGCGGCAGGTCTTCTCGAGTTACGACGGGGACCTCAGGGACCCGCTCTGGTGGCCTCAGGAAAGGCCAGTCCCCATGCGAGTTGCTAGGGGACCTCTCGGGATTCCTCTCCCGTCCATGCCGGGGCCTCAGTTCTTGTGTGGAGTCGGGGCCGGAACCTGAGGATTCCTCTCCAGTGTTGCCATGGATCTTGGGGTGCTTCTGAGTCTCCCCAGGGGAGTCAGGCCTCGTCTCGAGTGGGGGCATGCACGTGCGCTTTCCTCCCGAGCTGCAGCAGTAGTGTCACGCTTCCTGTCACGTGGATCAAGGGATCTGTGGCTTTCCCTCGAGGCTGTCCCTCGAGGCTTTCCCACGAGGCTTTCCCACAGGGCTGTGCCACGTGCCACCTTGGTGTGAGTCGATCCTAGGCGTGAAAGACGAGCCGGTGAAGGGAAAAGAGGTTCCTCTGGAATGGACTGAGACATCTGGGCGACTCTTGGAATGGTGGCACGACCCTGGAGTTCCTCTCGCCGTTCCTGTTGAGAGGGCCTCCTCTTGAGATGCGACGGGAACGCCGGGAACTCTTTCCCGACGAAGCAGGGAAAGGATCCCTCATCTCGAGCTACGAGGCGGAAACGGGGCTCCTCTGGTTGTGGGCGGGACCCTCGTGATTCCTCTCGAGTGGAGACGGCTAGGTCGGGGAACTTTTGGATTTGCACCAAGGGTGTGAAGGACCCTTTCGGCGTTCCATAGGTGAGGTGTGATCAGCCTCGAGACGCCTCAGCGGAAATGGGCCTCATCTCGCCTGGAGGGGAGAACCTCCTGGATTTTCTCGAGTTGCGGCAGGTCTTCTCGAGTTACGACGGGGACCTCAGGGACCCGCTCTGGTGGCCTCAGGAAAGGCCAGTCCCCATGCGAGTTGCTAGGGGACCTCTCGGGATTCCTCTCCCGTCCATGCCGGGGCCTCAGTCCTTGTGTGGAGTCGGGGCCGGAACCTGAGGATCCCTCTCCAGTGTTGCCATGGATCTTGGGGTGCTTCTGAGTCTCCCCAGGGGAGTCAGGCCTCGTCTCGAGTGGGGGCATGCACGTGCGCTTTCCTCCCGAGCTGCAGCAGTAGTGTCACGCTTCCTGTCACGTGGATCAAGGGATCTGTGGCTTTCCCTCGAGGCTGTCCCTCGAGGCTTTCCCACGAGGCTTTCCCACAGGGCTGTGCCACGTGCCACCTTGGTGTGAGTCGATCCTCGGCGTGAAAGACGAGCCGGTGAAGGGAAAAGAGGTTCCTCTGGAATGGACTGAGACATCTGGGGGACTCTTGGAATGGTGGCACGACCCTGGAGTTCCTCTCGCCGTTCCTGTTGAGAGGGCCTCCTCTTGAGATGCGACGGGAACGCCGGGAACTCTTTCCCGACGAAGCAGGGAAAGGATCCCTCATCTCGAGCTACGAGGCGGAAACGGGGCTCCTCTGGATGTGGGCGGGACCCTCGTGATTCCTCTCGAGTGGAGACGGGTATGTCGGGGAACTTCTGGATTTGCACCAAGGGTGTGAAGGACCCTTTCGAAGTTCCAGAGGTGAGGTGTGATCAGCCTCGAGACGCCTCAGCGGAAATGGGCCTCATCTCGCCTGGAGGGGAGAACCTCCTGGATTTTCTCGAGTTGCGGCAGGTCTTCTCGAGTTACGACGGGGACCTCAGGGACCCGCTCTGGTGGCCTCAGGAAAGGCCAGTCCCCATGGGAGTTGCTAGGGGACCTCTCGGGATTCCTCTCCCGTCCATGCCGGGGCCTCAGTCCTTGTGTGGAGTCGGGGCCGGAACCTGAGGATCCCTCTCCAGTGTTGCCATGGATCTTGGGGTGCTTCTGAGTCTCCCCAGGGGAGTCAGGCCTCGTCTCGAGTGGGGGCATGCACGTGCGCTTTCCTCCCGAGCTGCAGCAGTAGTGTCACGCTTCCTGTCACGTGGATCAAGGGATCTGTGGCTTTCCCTCGAGGCTGTCCCTCGAGGCTTTCCCACGAGGCTTTCCCACAGGGCTGTGCCACGTGCCACCTTGGTGTGAGTCGATCCTCGGCGTGAAAGACGAGCCGGTGAAGGGAAAAGAGGTTCCTCTGGAATGGACTGAGACATCTGGGGGACTCTTGGAATGGTGGCACGACCCTGGAGTTCCTCTCGCCGTTCCTGTTGAGAGGGCCTCCTCTTGAGATGCGACGGGAACGCCGGGAACTCTTTCCCGACGAAGCAGGGAAAGGATCCCTCATCTCGAGCTACGAGGCGGAAACGGGGCTCCTCTGGATGTGGGCGGGACCCTCGTGATTCCTCTCGAGTGGAGACGGGTATGTCAGGGAACTTCTTGATTTGCACCAAGGTTGTGAAGGACCCTTTCGAAGTTCCAGAGGTGAGGTGTGATCAGCCTCGAGACGCCTCAGCGTAAATGGGCCTCATCTCGCCTGGAGGGGAGAACCTCCTGGATTTTCTCGAGTTGCGGCAGGTCTTCTCGAGTTACGACGGGGACCTCAGGGACCCGCTCTGGTGGCCTCAGGAAAGGCCAGTCCCCATGCGAGTTGCTAGGGGACCTCTCGGGATTCCTCTCCCGTCCATGCCGGGGCCTCAGTCCTTGTGTGGAGTCGGGGCCGGAACCTGAGGATCCCTCTCCAGTGTTGCCATGGATCTTGGGGTGCTTCTGAGTCTCCCCAGGGGAGTCAGGCCTCGTCTCGAGTGGGGGCATGCACGTGCGCTTTCCTCCCGAGCTGCAGCAGTAGTGTCACGCTTCCTGTCACGTGGATCAAGGGATCTGTGGCTTTCCCTCGAGGCTGTCCCTCGAGGCTTTCCCACGAGGCTTTCCCACAGGGCTGTGCCACGTGCCACCTTGGTGTGAGTCGATCCTAGGCGTGAAAGACGAGCCGGTGAAGGGAAAAGAGGTTCCTCTGGAATGGACTGAGACATCTGGGCGACTCTTGGAATGGTGGCACGACCCTGGAGTTCCTCTCGCCGTTCCTGTTGAGAGGGCCTCCTCCTGAGATGCGACGGGAACGCCGGGAACTCTTTCCCGACGAAGCAGGGAAAGGATCCCTCATCTCGAGCTACGAGGCGGAAACGGGGCTCCTCTGGTTGTGGGCGGGACCCTCGTGATTCCTCTCGAGTGGAGACGGGTATGTCGGGGAACTTCTTGATTTGCACCAAGGGTGTGAAGGACCCTTTCGAAGTTCCAGAGGTGAGGTGTGATCAGCCTCGAGACGCCTCAGCGGAAATGGGCCTCATCTCGCCTGGAGGGGAGAACCGCCTGGATTTTCTCGAGTTGCGGCAGGTCTTCTCGAGTTACGACGGGGACCTCAGGGACCCGCTCTGGTGGCCTCAGGAAAGGCCAGTCCCCATGCGAGTTGCTAGGGGACCTCTCGGGATTCCTCTCCCGTCCATGCCGGGGCCTCAGTCCTTGTGTGGAGTCGGGGCCGGAACCTGAGGATTCCTCTCCAGTGTTGCCATGGATCTTGGGGTGCTTCTGAGTCTCCCCAGGGGAGTCAGGCCTCGTCTCGAGTGGGGGCATGCACGTGCGCTTTCCTCCCGAGCTGCAGCAGTAGTGTCACGCTTCCTGTCACGTGGATCAAGGGATCTGTGGCTTTCCCTCGAGGCTGTCCCTCGAGGCTTTCCACGAGGCTTTCCCACAGGGCTGTGCCACGTGCCACCTTGGTGTGAGTCGATCCTCGGCGTGAAAGACGAGCCGGTGAAGGGAAAAGAGGTTCCTCTGGAATGGACTGAGACATCTGGGGGACTCTTGGAATGGTGGCACGACCCTGGAGTTCCTCTCGCCGTTCCTGTTGAGAGGGCCTCCTCTTGAGATGCGACGGGAACGCCGGGAACTCTTTCCCGACGAAGCAGGGAAAGGATCCCTCATCTCGAGCTACGGGGCGGAAACGGGGCTCCTCTGGATGTGGGCGGGACCCTCGTGATTCCTCTCGAGTGGAGACGGCTAGGTCGGGTAACTTCTGGATTTGCACCAAGGGTGTGAAGGACCCTTTCGGCGTTCCAGAGGTGAGGTGTGATCAGCCTCGAGACGCCTCAGCGGAAATGGGCCTCATCTCGCCTGGAGGGGAGAACCTCCTGGATTTTCTCGAGTTGCGGCAGGTCTTCTCGAGTTACGACGGGGACCTCAGGGACCCGCTCTGGTGGCCTCAGGAAAGGCCAGTCCCCATGCGAGTTGCTAGGGGACCTCTCGGGATTCCTCTCCCGTCCATGCCGGGGCCTCAGTCCTTGTGTGGAGTCGGGGCCGGAACCTGAGGATCCCTCTCCAGTGTTGCCATGGATCTTGGGGTGCTTCTGAGTCTCCCCAGGGGAGTCAGGCCTCGTCTCGAGTGGGGGCATGCACGTGCGCTTTCCTCCCGAGCTGCAGCAGTAGTGTCACGCTTCCTGTCACGTGGATCAAGGGATCTGTGGCTTTCCCTCGAGGCTGTCCCTCGAGGCTTTCCCACGAGGCTTTCCCACAGGGCTGTGCCACGTGCCACCTTGGTGTGAGTCGATCCTAGGCGTGAAAGACGAGCCGGTGAAGGGAAAAGAGGTTCCTCTGGAATGGACTGAGACATCTGGGCGACTCTTGGAATGGTGGCACGACCCTGGAGTTCCTCTCGCCGTTCCTGTTGAGAGGGCCTCCTCCTGAGATGCGACGGGAACGCCGGGAACTCTTTCCCGACGAAGCAGGGAAAGGATCCCTCATCTCGAGCTACGAGGCGGAAACGGGGCTCCTCTGGTTGTGGGCGGGACCCTCGTGATTCCTCTCGAGTGGAGACGGGTATGTCGGGGAACTTCTTGATTTGCACCAAGGGTGTGAAGGACCCTTTCGAAGTTCCAGAGGTGAGGTGTGATCAGCCTCGAGACGCCTCAGCGGAAATGGGCCTCATCTCGCCTGGAGGGGAGAACCGCCTGGATTTTCTCGAGTTGCGGCAGGTCTTCTCGAGTTACGACGGGGACCTCAGGGACCCGCTCTGGTGGCCTCAGGAAAGGCCAGTCCCCATGGGAGTTGCTAGGGGACCTCTCGGGATTCCTCTCCCGTCCATGCCGGGGCCTCAGTCCTTGTGTGGAGTCGGGGCCGGAACCTGAGGATTCCTCTCCAGTGTTGCCATGGATCTTGGGGTGCTTCTGAGTCTCCCCAGGGGAGTCAGGCCTCGTCTCGAGTGGGGGCATGCACGTGCGCTTTCCTCCCGAGCTGCAGCAGTAGTGTCACGCTTCCTGTCACGGATCAAGGGATCTGTGTCTTTCCCTCGAGGCTGTCCCTCGAGGCTTTCCCACGAGGCTTTTCCACAGGGCTGTGCCACGTGCCACCTTGGTGTGAGTCGATCCTCGGCGTGAAAGACGAGCCGGTGAAGGGAAAAGAGGTTCCTCTGGAATGGACTGAGACATCTGGGGGACTCTTGGAAAGGTGGCACGACCCTGGAGTTCCTCTCGCCGTTCCTGTTGAGAGGGCCTCCTCTTGAGATGCGACGGGAACGCCGGGAACTCTTTCCCGACGAAGCAGGGACAGGATCCCTCATCTCGAGCTACGAGGCGGAAACGGGGCTCCTCTGGATGTGGGCGGGACCCTCGTGATTCCTCTCGAGTGGAGACGGGTATGTCGGGGAACTTCTTGATTTGCACCAAGGGTGTGAAGGAGCCTTTCGAAGTTCCAGAGGTGAGGTGTGATCAGCCTCGAGACGCCTCAGCGGAAATGGGCCTCATCTCGCCTGGAGGGGAGAACCTCCTGGATTTTCTCGAGTTGCGGCAGGTCTTCTCGAGTTACGTGGGGA
The DNA here is from genome assembly GCF_023091745.1 of Budorcas taxicolor. Classification (NCBI taxonomy): domain Eukaryota; kingdom Metazoa; phylum Chordata; class Mammalia; order Artiodactyla; family Bovidae; genus Budorcas; species Budorcas taxicolor. Next base: position 311,535 of record NW_026291518.1, read on the forward strand.
CCTCAGGGACCCGCTCTGGTGGCCTCAGGAAAGGCCAGTCCCCATGCGAGTTGCTAGGGGACCTCTCGGGATTCCTCTCCCGTCCATGCCGGGGCCTCAGTCCTTGTGTGGAGTCAGGGCCGGAACCTGAGGATTCCTCTCCAGTGTTGCCATGGATCTTGGGGTGCTTCTGAGTCTCCCCAGGGGAGTCAGGACTCGTCTCGAGTGGGGGCATGCACGTGCGCTTTCCTCCCGAGCTGCAGCAGTAGTGTCACGCTTCCTGTCACGTGGATCAAGGGATCTGTGGCTTTCCCTCGAGGCTGTCCCTCGAGGCTTTCCCACGAGGCTTTCCCACAGGGCTGTGCCACGTGCCACCTTGGTGTGAGTCGATCCTCGGCGTGAAAGACGAGCCGGTGAAGGGAAAAGAGGTTCCTCTGGAATGGACTGAGACATCTGGGGGACTCTTGGAAAGGTGGCACGACCCTGGAGTTCCTCTCGCCGTTCCTGTTGAGAGGGCCTCCTCTTGAGATGCGACGGGAACGCCGGGAACTCTTTCCCGACGAAGCAGGGACAGGATCCCTCATCTCGAGCTACGAGGCGGAAACGGGGCTCCTCTGGATGTGGGCGGGACCCTCGTGATTCCTCTCGAGTGGAGACGGGTATGTCGGGGAACTTCTTGATTTGCACCAAGGGTGTGAAGGAGCCTTTCGAAGTTCCAGAGGTGAGGTGTGATCAGCCTCGAGACGCCTCAGCGGAAATGGGCCTCATCTCGCCTGGAGGGGAGAACCTCCTGGATTTTCTCGAGTTGCGGCAGGTCTTCTCGAGTTACGTGGGGACCTCAGGGACCCGCTCTGGTGGCCTCAGGAAAGGCCAGTCCCCATGCGAGTTGCTAGGGGACCTCTCGGGATTCCTCTCCCGTCCATGCCGGGGCCTCAGTCCTTGTGTGGAGTCGGGGCCGGAACCTGAGGATTCCTCTCCAGTGTTGCCATGGATCTTGGGGTGCTTCTGAGTCTCCCCAGGGGAGTCAGGACTCGTCTCGAGTGGGGGCATGCACGTGCGCTTTCCTCCCGAGCTGCAGCAGTAGTGTCACGCTTCCTGTCACGTGGATCAAGGGATCTGTGGCTTTCCCTCGAGGCTGTCCCTCGAGGCTTTCCCACGAGGCTTTCCCACAGGGCTGTGCCACGTGCCACCTTGGTGTGAGTCGATCCTCGGCGTGAAAGACGAGCCGGTGAAGGGAAAAGAGGTTCCTCTGGAATGGACTGAGACATCTGGGGGACTCTTGGAAAGGTGGCACGACCCTGGAGTTCCTCTCGCCGTTCCTGTTGAGAGGGCCTCCTCTTGAGATGCGACGGGAACGCCGGGAACTCTTTCCCGACGAAGCAGGGAAATGATCCCTCATCTCGAGCTACGAGGCGGAAACGGGGCTCCTCTGGATGTGGGCGGGACCCTCGTGATTCCTCTCGAGTGGAGACGGGTATGTCGGGGAACTTCTTGATTTGCACCAAGGGTGTGAAGGACCCTTTCGAAGATCCAGAGGTGAGGTGTGATCCGCCTCGTGACACCTCAGCAGAAATGGGCCTCATCTCGCCTGGAGGGGAGAACCTCCTGGATTTTCTCGAGTTGGGGCAGGTCTTCTCGTGTTACGACGGGGACTTCAGGGACCCGCTCTGGTGGCCTCAGGAAAGGCCAGTCCCTATGCGAGTTGCTAGGGGACCTCTCGGGATTCCTCTCCCGTCCATGCCGGGGCCTCAGTCTTTGTGTGGAGTCGGGGCCGGAACCTGAGGATTCCTCTCCAGTGTTGCCATGGATCTTGGGGTGCTTCTGAGTCTCCCCAGGGGAGTCAGGCCTCGTCTCGAGTGGGGGCATGCACGTGCGCTTTCCTCCCGAGCTGCAGCAGTAGTGTCACGCTTCCTGTCACGTGGAACAAAGGATCTGTGGCTTTCCCTCGAGGCTGTCCCTCGAGGCTTTCCCACGAGGCTTTCCCACAGGGCTGTGCCACGTGCCACCTTGGTGTGAGTCGATCCTCGGCGTGAAAGACGAGCCGGTGAAGGGAAAAGAGGTTCCTCTGGAATGGACTGAGACATCTGGGGGACTCTTGGAATGGTGGCACAACCCTGGAGTTACTCTCGCCGTTCCTGTTGAGAGGGCCTCCTCTTGAGATGCGACGGTAACGCCGGGAACTCTTTCCCGACGATGCAGGGAAAGGATCCCTCATCTCGAGCTACGAGGCGGAAACGGGGCTCCTCTGGATGTGGGGGGACCCCCGTGATTCCTCTCGAGTGGAGACGGGTATGTTGGGGAACTTCTTGATTTGCACCAAGGGTGTGAAGGAGCCTTTCGAAGTTCCATAGGTGAGGTGTGATCAGCCTCGAGACGCCTCAGCGGAAATGGGCCTCATCTCGCCTGGAGGGGAGAACCTCCTGGATTTTCTCGAGTTGCGGCAGGTCTTCTCGAGTTACGACGGGGACCTCAGGGACCCGCTCTGGTGGCCTCAGGAAAGGCCAGTCCCCATGCGAGTTGCTAGGGGACCTCTCGGGATTCCTCTCCCGTCCATGCCGGGGCCTCAGTCCTTGTGTGGAGTCGGGGCCGGAACCTGAGGATTCCTCTCCAGTGTTGCCATGGATCTTGGGGTGCTTCTGAGTCTCCCCAGGGGAGTCAGGCCTCGTCTCGAGTGGGGGCATGCTCGTGTGCTTTCCTCCCGAGCTGCAGCAGTAGTGTCACGCTTCCTGTCACGTGGATCAAGGGATCTGTGGCTTTCCCTCGAGGCTGTCCCTCGAGGCTTTCCCACGAGGCTTTCCCACAGGGCTGTGCCACGTGCCACCTTGGTGTGAGTCGATCCTCGGCGTGAAAGACGAGCCGGTGAAGGGAAAAGAGGTTCCTCTGGAATGGACTGAGACATCTGGGGGACTCTTGGAAAGGTGGCACGACCCTGGAGTTCCTCTCGCCGTTCCTGTTGAGAGGGCCTCCTCTTGAGATGCGACGGGAACGCCGGGAACTCTTTCCCGACGAAGCAGGGAAAGGATCCCTCATCTCGAGCTACGAGGCGGAAACGGGGCTCCTCTGGATGTGGGCGGGACCCTCGTGATTCCTCTCGAGTGGAGACGGGTATGTCGGGGAACTTCTTGATTTGCACCAAGGGTGTGAAGGAGCCTTTCGAAGTTCCAGAGGTGAGGTGTGATCCGCCTCGTGACACCTCAGCACAAATGGGCCTCATCTCGCCTGGAGGGGAGAACCTCCTGGATTTTCTCGAGTTGCGGCAGGTCTTCTCGAGTTACGACGGGGACCACAGGGACCCGCTCTGGTGGCCTCAGGAAAGGCCAGTCCCCATGCGAGTTGCTAGGGGACCTCTCGGGATTCCTCTCCCGTCCATGCCGGGGCCTCAGTCCTTGTGTGGAGTCGGGGCCGAAACCTGAGGATTCCTCTCCAGTGTTGCCATGGATCTTGGGGTGCTTCTGAGTCTCCCCAGGGGAGTCAGGCCTCGTCTCGAGTGGGGGCATGCACGTGCGCTTTCCTCCCGAGCTGCAGCAGTAGTGTCACGCTTCCTGTCACGTGGATCAAGGGATCTGTGTCTTTCCCTCGAGGCTGTCCCTCGAGGCTTTCCCACGAGGCTTTTCCACAGGGCTGTGCCACGTGCCACCTTGGTGTGAGTCGATCCTCGGCGTGAAAGACGAGCCGGTGAAGGGAAAAGAGGTTCCTCTGGAATGGACTGAGACATCTGGGGGACTCTTGGAAAGGTGGCACGACCCTGGAGTTCCTCTCGCCGTTCCTGTTGAGAGGGCCTCCTCTTGAGATGCGACGGGAACGCCGGGAACTCTTTCCCGACGAAGCAGGGACAGGATCCCTCATCTCGAGCTACGAGGCGGAAACGGGGCTCCTCTGGATGAGGGCGGGACCCTCGTGATTCCTCTCGAGTGGAGACGGCTATATCGGGGAACTTCTTGATTTGCACCAAGGGTGTGAAGGAGCCTTTCGAAGTTCCAGAGGTGAGGTGTGATCAGCCACGAGACGCCTCAGCGGAAATGGGCCTCATCTCGCCTGGAGGGGAGAACCTCCTGGATTTTCTCGAGTTGCGGCAGGACTTCTCGAGTTACGACGGCGACCTCAGGGACCCGCTCTGGTGGCCTCAGGAAAGGCCAGTCCCCATGCGAGTTGCTAGGGGACCTCTCGGGATTCCTCTCCCGTCCATGCCGGGGCCTCAGTCCTTGTGTGGAGTCGGGGCCGAAACCTGAGGATTCCTCTCCAGTGTTGCCATGGATCTTGGGGTGCTTCTGAGTCTCCCCAGGGGAGTCAGGCCTCGTCTCGAGTGGGGGCATGCACGTGCGCTTTCCTCCCGAGCTGCAGCAGTAGTGTCACGCTTCCTGTCACGTGGATCAAGGGATCTGTGGCTTTCCCTCGAGGCTGTCCCTCGAGGCTTTCCCACGAGGCTTTCCCACAGGGCTGTGCCACGTGCCACCTTGGTGTGAGTCGATCCTCGGCGTGAAAGACGAGCCGGTGAAGGGAAAAGAGTTTCCTCTGGAAAGGACTGAGACATCTGGGGGACTCTTGGAAAGGTGGCACGACCCTGGAGTTCCTCTCGCCGTTCCTGTTGAGAGGGCCTCCTCTTGAGATGCGACGGGAACGCCAGGAACTCTTTCCCGACGAAGCAGGGAAAGGATCCCTCATCTCGAGCTACGAGGCGGAAACGGGGCTCCTCTGGATGTGGGAGGGACACTCGTGATTCCTCTCCAGTGGAGACGGGTATGTCGGGGAACTTCTTGATTTGCAGCAATGGTGTGAAGGAGCCTTTCGAAGTTCCAGAGGTGAGGTGTGATCCGCCTCGTGACACCTCAGCACAAATGGGCCTCATCTCGCCTGGAGGGGAGAACCTCATTGGATTTTCTCGAGTTGCGGCAGGTCTTCTCGAGTTACGACGGGGACCACAGGGACCCGCTCTGGTGGCCTCAGGAAAGGCCAGTCCCCATGCGAGTTGCTTGGGGACCTCTCGGGATTCCACTCCCGTCCATGCCGGGGCCTCAGTCCTTGTGTGGAGTCGGGCCCGGAACCTGAGGATTCCTCGACAGTGTTGCCATGGATCTTGGGGTGCTTCTGAGTCTCCCCAGGGGAGTCAGGCCTCGTCTCGAGTGGGGGCATGCACGTGCGCTTTCCTCCCGAGCTGCAGCAGTAGTGTCACGCTTCCTGTCACGTGGATCAAAGGATCTGTGGCTTTCCCTCGAGGCTGTCCCTCGAGGCTTTCCCACGAGGCTTTCCCACAGGGCTGTGCCACGTGCCACCTTGGTGTGAGTCGATCCTCGGCATGAAAGACGAGCCGGTGAAGGGAAAAGAGGTTCCTCTGGAATGGACTGAGACATCTGGGGGACTCTTGGAATGGTGGCACGACCCTGGAGTTCCTCTCGCCGTTCCTGTTGAGAGGGCCTCCTCTTGAGATGCGACGGGAACGCCGGGAACTCTTTCCCGACGAAGCAGGGAAAGGGTCCCTCATCTCGAGCTACGAGGCGGAAACGGGGCTCCTCTGGATGTGGGCGGGACCCTCGTGATTCCTCTCGAGTGGAGACGGGTATGTCGGGGAACTTCTTGATTTGCAGCAAGGGTGTGAAGGAGCCTTTCGAAGTTCCAGAGGTGAGGTGAGATCCGCCTCGTGACACCTCAGCAGAAATGGGCCTCATCTCGCCTGGAGGGGAGAACCTCCTGGATTTTCTCGAGTTGCGGCAGGTCTTCTCGAGTTACGACGGGGACCTCAGGGACCCGCTCTGGTGGCCTCAGGAAAGGCCAGTCCCCATGCGAGTTGCTAGGGGACCTCTCGGGATTCCTCTCCCGTCCATGCCGGGGCCTCAGTCCTTGTGTGGAGTCGGGGCCGGTACCTCAGGATTCCTCTCCAGTGTTGCCATGGATCTTGGGGTGCTTCTGAGTCTCCCCAGGGGAGTCAGGCCTCGTCTCGAGTGGGGGCATGCACATGCGCTTTCCTCCCGACCTGCAGCAGTAGTGTCACGCTTCCTGTCACGTGGATCAAGGGATCTGTGGCTTTCCCTCGAGGCTGTCCCTCGAGGCTTTCCCACGAGGCTTTCCCACAGGGCTGTGCCACGTGCCACCTTGGTGTGAGTCGATCCTCGGCGTGAAAGACGAGCCGGTGAAGGGAAAAGAGGTTCCTCTGGAATGGACTGAGACATCTGGGGGACTCTTGGAAAGGTGGCACGACCCTGGCGTTCCTCTCGCCGTTCCTGTTGAGAGGGCCTCCTCTTGAGATGCGACGGGAACGCCGGGAACTCTTTCCCGACGAAGCAGGGAAAGGATCCCTCATCTCGAGCTACGAGGCGGAAACGGGGCTCCTCTGGATGTGGGAGGGACCCTCGTGATTCCTCTCGAGTGGAGACGGCTATGTCGGGGAACTTCTTGATTTGCACCAAGGGTGTGAAGGAGCCTTTGGTAGTTCCAGAGGTGAGGTGTGATCCGCCTCGTGACGCCTCAGCGGAAATGGGCCTCATCTCGCCTGGAGGGGAGAACCTCCTGGATTTTCTCGAGTTGCGGCAGGTCTTCTCGTGTTACGACGGCGACCTCAGGGACCCGATCTGGTGGCCTCAGGAAAGGCCAGTCCCCATGCGAGTTGCTAGGGGACCTCTCGGGATTCCTCTCCCGTCCATGCCGGGGCCTCAGTCCTTGTGTGGAGTCGGGCCCGGAACCTGAGGATTCCTCTCCAGTGTTGCCATGGATCTTGGGGTGCTTCTGAGTCTCCCCAGGGGAGTCAGGCCTCGTCTCTAGTGGGGGCATGCACGTGCGCTTTCCTCCCGAGCTGCAGCAGTAGTGTCACGCTTCCTGTCACGTGGATCAAGGGATCTGTGGCTTTCCCTCGAGGCTGTCCCTCGAGGCTTTCCCACGAGGCTTTCCCACAGGGCTGTGCCACGTGCCACCTTGGTGTGAGTCGATCCTCGGCGTGAAAGACGAGCCGGTGAAGGGAAAAGAGGTTCCTCTGGAATGGACTGAGACATCTGGGGGACTCTTGGAAAGGTGGCACGACCCTGGAGTTCCTCTCGCCGTTCCTGTTGAGAGGGCCTCCTCTTGAGATGCGACGGGAACGCCGGGAACTCTTTCCCGACGAAGCAGGGAAAGGATCCCTCATCTCGAACTACGAGGTGGAAACGGGGCTCCTCTGGATGTGGGCGGGACCCTCGTGATTCCTCTCGAGTGGAGACGGGTATGTCGGGGAACTTCTTGATTTGCACCAAGAGTGTGAAGGACCCTTTCGAAGTTCCAGAGGTGAGGTGTGATCAGCCACGAGACGCCTCAGCGGAAATGGGCCTCATCTCGCCTGGAGGGGAGAACCTCCTGGATTTTCTCGAGTTGCGGCAGCTCTTCTCGAGTTACGACGGCGACTTCAGGGACCCGCTCTGGTGGCCTCAGGAAAGGCCAGTCCCCATGCGAGTTGCTAGGGGACCTCTCGGGATTCCTCTCCCGTCCATGCCGGGGCCTCAGTCCTTGTGTGGAGTCGGGGCCGGAACCTGAGGATTCCTCTCCAGTGTTGCCATGGATCTTGGGGTGCTTCTGAGCATCCCCAGGGGAGTCAGGCCTCGTCTCGAGTGGGGGCATGCACGTAAGCTTTCCTCCCGACCTGCAGCGGTAGTGTCACGCTTCCTGTCACGTGGATCAAGGGATCTGTGGCTTTCCCTCGAGGCTGTCCCTCGAGGCTTTCCCACGAGGCTTTCCCACAGGGCTGTGCCACGTGCCACCTTGGTGTGAGTCGATCCTCGGCGTGAAAGACGAGCCGGTGAAGGGAAAAGAGGTTCCTCTGGAATGGACTGAGACATCTGGGGGACTCTTGGAAAGGTGGCACGACCCTGGAGTTCCTCTCGCCGTTCCTGTTGAGAGGGCCTCCTCTTGAGATGCGACGGGAACGCCGGGAAATCTTTCCCAACGAAGCAGGGACAGGATCCCTCATCTCGAGCTACGAGGCCGAAACGGGGCTCCTCTGGATGTGGGCGGGACCCTCGTGATTCCTCTCGAGCGGAGACGGGTATGTCGGGGAGCTTCTTGATTTGCAGCAATGGTGTGAAGGAGCCTTTCGAAGTTCCAGAGGTGAGGTGTGATCCGCCTCGTGACACCTCAGCACAAATGGGCCTCATCTCGCCTGGAGGGGAGAACCTCCTGGATTTTCTCGAGTTGCGGCAGCTCTTCTCGAGTTACGACGGGGACCTCAGGGACCCGCTCTGGTGGCCTCAGGAAAGGCCAGTCCCCATGCGAGTTGCTAGGGGACCTCTCGGGATTCCTCTCCCGTCCATGCCGGGGCCTCAGTCTTTGTGTGGAGTCGGGGCCGGAACCTGAGAATTCCTCTCCAGTGTTGCCATGGATCTTGGGGTGCTTCTGAGTCTCCCCAGGGGAGTCAGGCCTCGTCTCGAGTGGGGGCATGCACGTGCGCTTTCCTCCCGAGCTGCAGCAGTAGTGTCACGCTTCCTGTCACGTGGATCAAGGGATCTGTGGCTTTCCCTCGAGGCTGTCCCTCGAGGCTTTCCCACGAGGCTTTCCCACAGGGCTGTGCCACGTGCCACCTTGGTGTGAGTCGATCCTCGGCGTGAAAGACGAGCCGGTGAAGGGAAAAGAGGTTCCTCTGGAATGGACTGAGACATCTGGGGGACTCTTGGAATGGTGGCACGACCCTGGAGTTCCTCTCGCCGTTCCTGTTGAGAGGGCCTCCTCTTGAGATGCGACGGGAACGCCGGGAACTCTTTCCCGACGAAGCACGGAAAGGATCCCTCATCTCGAGCTACGAGGCGGAAACGGGGCTCCTCTGGATGTGGGCGGGACCCTCGTGATTCCTCTCGAGTGGAGACGGGTATGTCGGGGAACTTCTTGATTTGCACCAAGGGTGTGAAGGAGCCTTTCGAAGTTCCAGAGGTGAGGTGTGATCAGCCTCGAGACGCCTCAGCGGAAATGGGCCTCATCTCGCCTGGAGGGGAGAACCTCCTGGATTTTCTCGAGTTGCGGCAGGTCTTCTCGAGTTACGACGGGGACCTCAGGAACCCGCTCTGGTGGCCTCAGGAAAGGCCAGTCCCCATGCGAGTTGCTAGGGGACCTCTCGGGATTCCTCTCCCGTCCATGCCGGGGCCTCAATCCTTGTGTTGACTCGTGGCCGGAACCTGAGGATTCCTCTCCAGTGTTGCCATGGATCTTGGGGTGCTTCTGAGTCTCCCCAGGGGAGTCAGGCCTCGTCTCGAGTGGGGGCATGCACGTGCGCTTTCCTCCCGAGCTGCAGCAGTTGTGTCACGCTTCCTGTCACGTGGATCAAGGGATCTGTGGCTTTCCCTCGAGGCTGTCCCTCGAGGCTTTCCCACGAGGCTTTCCCACAGGGCTGTGCCACGTGCCACCTTGGTGTGAGTCGATCCTCGGCGTGAAAGACGAGCCGGTGAAGGGAAAAGAGGTTCCTCTGGAATGGACTGAGACATCTGGGGCACTCTTGGAATGGTGGCACGACCCTGGAGTTCCTCTCGCCGTTCCTGTTGAGAGGGACTCCTCTTGAGATGCGACGGTAACGCCGGGAACTCTTTCCCGACGAAGCAGGGACAGGATCCCTCATCTCGAGCTACGAGGCGGAAACGGGGCTCCTCTGGATATGGGCGGGACCCTCGTGATTCCTCTCGAGTGGAGACGGGTATGTCGGGGAACTTCTTGATTTGCACCAAGGGTGTGAAGGAGCCTTTCGAAGTTCCAGAGGTGAGGTGTGATCAGCCTCGAGACGCCTCAGCGGAAATGGGCCTCATCTCGCCTGGAGGGGAGAACCTCCTGGATTTTTCGAGTTGCGGCAGGTCTTCTCGAGTTACGACGGGGACCTCAGTGACCCGCTCTGGTGGCCTCAGGAAAGGCCAGTCCCCATGCGAGTTGCTAGGGGACCTCTCGGGATTCCTCTCCCGTCCATGCCGGGGCCTCAGTCCTTGTGTGGAGTCGGGGCCGGAACCTGAGGATTCCTCTCCAGTGTTGCCATGGATCTTGGGGTGCTTCTGAGTCTCCCCAGGGGAGTCAGGCCTCGTCTCGAGTGGGGGCATGCACGTGCGCTTTCCTCCCGAGCTGCAGCAGTAGTGTCACGCTTCCTGTCACGTGGATCAAGGGATCTGTGGCTTTCCCTCGAGGCTGTCCCTCGAGGCTTTCCCACGAGGCTTTCCCACAGGGCTGTGCCACGTGCCACCTTGGTGTGAGTCGATCCTCGGCGTGAAAGACGAGCCGGTGAAGGGAAAAGAGGTTCCTCTGGAATGGACTGAGACATATGGGGGACTCTTGGAAAGGTGGCACGACCCTGGAGTTCCTCTCGCCGTTTCTGTTGAGAGGGCCTCCTCTTGAGATGCGACGGGAACGCCGGGAACTCTTTCCCGACGAAGCAGGGAAAGGATCCCTCATCTCGAGCTACGAGGCGGAAACGGGGCTCCTCTGGATGTGGGCGGGACCCTCGTGATTCCTCTCGAGTGGAGACGGGTATGTCGGGGAACTTCTTGATTTGCAGCAAGGGTGTGAAGGAGCCTTTCGAAGATCCAGAGGTGAGGTGTGATCCGCCTCGTGACACCTCAGCAGAAATGGGCCTCATCTCGCCTGGAGGGGAGAACCTCCTGGATTTTCTCGAGTTGGGGCAGGTCTTCTCGTGTTACGACGGGGACCTCAGGGACCCGCTCTGGTGGCCTCAGGAAAGGCCAGTCCCCATGCGAGTTGCTAGGGGACCTCTCGGGATTCCTCTCCCGTCCATTCCGGGGCCTCAGTCTTTGTGTGGAGTCGGGGCCGGAACCTGAGGATTCCTCTCCAGTGTTGCCATGGATCTTGGGGTGCTTCTGAGTCTCCCCAGGGGAGTCAGGCCTCGTCTCGAGTGGGGGCATGCACGTGCGCTTTCCTCCCGAGCTGCAGCAGTAGTGTCACGCTTCCTGTCACGTGGATCAAGGGATCTGTGGCTTTCCCTCGAGGCTGTCCCTCGAGGCTTTCCCACAAGGCTTTCCCACAGGGCTGTGCCACGTGCCACCTTGGTGTGAGTCGATCCTCGGCGTGAAAGACGAGCCGGTGAAGGGAAAAGAGGTTCCTCTGGAATGGACTGAGACATCTGGGGGACTCTTGGAATGGTGGCATGACCCTGGAGTTCCTCTCGCCGTTCCTGTTGAGAGGGCCTCCTCTTGAGATGCGACGGTAACGCCGGGAACTCTTTCCCGACGATGCAGGGAAAGGATCCCTCATCTCGAGCTACGAGGCGGAAACGGGGCTCCTCTGGATGTGGGCGGGACCCCCGTGATTCCTCTCGAGTGGAGACGGGTATGTCGGGGAACTTCTTGATTTGCACCAAGGGTGTGAAGGAGCCTTTCGAAGTTCCAGAGGTGAGGTGTGATCAGCCTCGAGACGCCTCAGCGGAAATGGGCCTCATCTCGCCTGGAGGGGAGAACCTCCTGGATTTTCTCGAGTTGCGGCAGGTCTTCTCGAGTTACGACGGGGACCTCAGGGACCCGCTCTGGTGGCCTCAGGAAAGGCCAGTCCCCATGCGAGTTGCTAGGGGATCTCTCGGGATTCCTCTCCCGTCCATGCCGGGGCCTCAGTCCTTGTGTGGAGTCGGGGCCGGAACCTGAGGATTCCTCTCCAGTGTTGCCATGGGTCTTGGGGTGCTTCTGAGTCTCCCCAGGGGAGTCAGGCCTCGTCTCGAGTTGGGGCATGCACGTGCGCTTTCCTCCCGAGCTGCAGCAGTAGTGTCACGCTTCCTGTCACGTGGATCAAGGGATCTGTGGCTTTCCCTCGAGGCTGTCCCTCGAGGCTTTCCCACGAGGCTTTCCCACAGGGCTGTGCCACGTGCCACCTTGGTGTGAGTCGATCCTCGGCGTGAAAGACGAGCCGGTGAAGGGAAAAGAGGTTCCTCTGGAATGGACTGAGACATCTGGGGGACTCTTGGAAAGGTGGCACGACCCTGGAGTTCCTCTCGCCGTTCCTGTTGAGAGGGCCTCCTCTTGAGATGCGACGGGAACGCCGGGAACTCTTTCCCGACGAAGCAGGGACTGGATCCCTCATCTCGAGCTACGAGGCGGAAACGGGTATCCTCTGGATGTGGACGAGACCCTCGTGATTCCTCTCGAGTGGAGACGGGTATGTCGGGGAACTTCTTGATTTGCAGCAATGGTGTGAAGGAGCCTTTCGAAGTTCCAGAGGTGAGGTGTGATCCGCCTCGTGACACCTCAGCAGAAATGGGCCTCATCTCGCCTGGAGAGGAGAACCTCCTGGATTTTCTCGAGTTGTGGCAGGTCTTCTCGAGTTACGACGGGGACCTCAGGGACCCGCTCTGGTGGCCTCAGGAAAGGCCTGTCCCCATGCGAGTTGCTAAGGGACCTCTCGGGATTCCTCTCCCGTCCATGCCGAAGCCTCAGTCCTTGTGTGGAGTCGGGGCCGGAACCTGAGGATTCCTCTCCAGTGTTGCCATGGATCTTGGGGTGCTTCTGAGTCTCCCCAGGGGAGTCAGGCCTCGTCTCGAGTGGGGGCATGCACGTGCGCTTTCCTCCCGAGCTGCAGCAGTAGTGTCACGCTTCCTGTCACGTGGATCAAGGGATCTGTGGCTTTCCCTCGAGGCTGTCCCTCGAGGCTTTCCCACGAGGCTTTCCCACAGGGCTGTGCCACGTGCCACCTTGGTGTGAGTCGATCCTCGGCGTGAAAGACGAGCCGGTGAAGGGAAAAGAGGTTCCTCTGGAATGGACTGAGACATCTGGGGGACTCTTGGAAAGGTGGCACGACCCTGGAGTTCCTCTCGCCGTTCCTGTTGAGAGGGCCTCCTCTTGAGATGCGACGGGAACGCCGGGAACTCTTTCCCGACGAAGCAGGGAAAGGATCCCTCATCTCGAGCTACGAGGCGGAAACGGGGCTCCTCTGGATGTGGGCGGGACCCTCGTGATTCCTCTCGAGTGGAGACGGGTATGTCGTGGAACTTCTTGATTTGCACCAAGGGTGTGAAGGACCCTTTCGAAGTTCCAGAGGTGAGGTGTGATCAGCCTCGAGACGCCTCAGCGGAAATGGGCCTCATCTCGCCTGGAGGGGAGAACCTCCTGGATTTTCTCGAGTTGCGGCAGGTCTTCTCGAGTTACGACGGGGACCTCAGGGACCCGCTCTGGTGGCCTCAGGAAAGGCCAGTCCCCATGCGAGTTGCTAGGGGACCTCTCGGGATTCCTCTCCCGTCCATGCCGGGGCCTCAGTCCTTGTGTGGAGTCGGGGCCGGAACCTGAGGATTCCTCTCCAGTGTTGCCATGGATCTTGGGGTGCTTCTGAGTCTCCCCAGGGGAGTCAGGTCTCGTCTCGAGTGGGGGCATGCACGTGCGCTTTCCTCCCGAGCTGCAGCAGTAGTGTCACGCTTCCTGTCACGTGGATCAAGGGATCTGTGGCTTTCCCTCGAGGCTGTCCCTCGAGGCTTTCCCACGAGGCTTTCCCACAGGGCTGTGCCACGTGCCACCTTGGTGTGAGTCGATCCTCGGCGTGAAAGACGAGCCGGTGAAGGGAAAAGAGGTTCCTCTGGAATGGACTGAGACATCTGGGGGACTCTTGGAAAGGTGGCACGACCCTGGAGTTCCTCTCGCCGTTCCTGTTGAGAGGGCCTCCTCTTGAGATGCGACGGTAACGCCGGGAACTCTTTCCCGACGATGCAGGGAAAGGATCCCTCATCTCGAGCTACTAGGCGGAAACGGGGCTCCTCTGGATGTGGGGGGACCCCCGTGATTCCTCTCGAGTGGAGACGGGTATGTCGGGGAACTTCTTGATTTGCAGCAAGGGTGTGAAGGAGCCTTTCGAAGTTCCAGAGGTGATGTGTGATCAGCCTCGAGACGCCTCAGCGGAAATGGGCCTCATCTCGCCTGGAGGGGAGAACCTCCTGGATTTTCTCGAGTTGCGGCAGGTCTTCTCAAGTTACGACGGGGACCTCAGGGACCCGCTCTGGTGGCCTCAGGAAAGGCCAGTCCCCATGCTAGTCGCTAGGGGACCTCTCGGGATTCCTCTCCCGTCCATGCCGGGGCCTCAGTCCTTGTGTGGAGTCGGGGCCGGAACCTGAGGATTCCTCTCCAGTGTTGCCATGGATCTTTGGATGCTTCTGAGTCTCCCCAGGGGAGTCAGGCCTCGTCTCGAGTGGGGGCATGCACGTGCGCTTTCCTCCCGAGCTGCAGCAGTAGTGTCACGCTTCCTGTCACGTGGATCAAGGGATCTGTGGCTTTCCCTCGAGGCTGTCCCTCGAGGCTTTCCCACGAGGCTTTCCCACAGGGCTGTGCCACGTGCCACCTTGGTGTGAGTCGATCCTCGGCGTGAAAGACGAGCCGGTGAAGGGAAAAGAGGTTCCTCTGGAATGGACTGAGACATCTGGGGGACTCTTGGAAAGGTGGCACGACCCTGGAGTTCCTCTCGCCGTTCCTGTTGAGAGGGCCTCCTCTTGAGATGCGACGGGAAAGCCGGGAACTCTTTCCCGACGAAGCAGGGACAGGATCCCTCATCTCGAGCTACGAGGCGGAAACGGGGCTCCTCTGGATGTGGGCGGGACCCTCGTGATTCCTCTCGAGTGGAGACGGGTATGTCGGGGAACTTCTTGATTTGCAGCAAGGGTGTGAAGGAGCCTTTCGAAGTTCCAGAGGTGAGGTGTGATCCGCCTCGTGACACCTCAGCACAAATGGGCCTCATCTCGCCTGGAGGGGAGAACCTCCTGGATTTTCTCGAGTTGAGGCAGGTCTTCTCGAGTTACGACGCGGACCTCAGGGACCCGCTCTGGTGGCCTCAGGAAAGGCCAGTCCCCATGCGAGTTGCTAGGGGACCTCTCGGGATTCCTCTCCCGTCCATGCCGGGGCCTCAGTCCTTGTGTGGAGTCGGGGCCGAAACCTGAGGATTCCTCTCCAGTGTTGCCATGGATCTTGGGGTGCTTCTGAGTCTCCCCAGGGGAGTCAGGCCTCGTCTCGAGTGGGGGCATGCACGTGCGCTTTCCTCCCGAGCTGCAGCAGTAGTGTCACGCTTCCTGTCACGTGGATCAAGGGATCTGTGGCTATCCCTCGAGGCTGTCCCTCGAGGCTTTCCCACGAGGCTTTCCCACAGGGCTGTGCCACGTGCCACCTTGGTGTGAGTCGATCCTCGGCGTGAAAGACGAGCCGGTGAAGGGAAAAGAGGTTCCTCTGGAATGGACTGAGACATCTGGGGGACTCTTGGAAAGGTGGCACGACCCTGGAGTTCCTCTCGCCGTTCCTGTTGAGAGGGCCTCCTCTTGAGATGCGACGGGAACGCCGGGAACTCTTTCCCGACGAAGCAGGGAAAGGATCCCTCATCTCGAGCTACGAGGCGGAAACGGGGCTCCTCTGGATGTGGGCGGGACCCTCGTGATTCCTCTCGAGTGGAGACGGGTATGTCGGGGAACTTCTTGATTTGCACCAAGGGTGTGAAGGACCCTTTCGAAGTTCCAGAGGTGAGGTGTGATCAGCCTCGAGACGCCTCAGCGGAAATGGGCCTCATCTCGCCTGGAGGGGAGAACCTCCTGGATTTTCTCGAGTTGCGGCAGGTCTTCTCGAGTTACGACGGGGACCTCAGGGACCCGCTCTGGTGGCCTCAGGAAAGGCCAGTCCCCATGCTAGTCGCTAGGGGACCTCTCGGGATTCCTCTCCCGTCCATGCCGGGGCCTCAGTCCTTGTGTGGAGTCGGGGCCGGAACCTGAGGATTCCTCTCCAGTGTTGCCATGGATCTTGGGGTGCTTCTGAGTCTCCCCAGGGGAGTCAGGCCTCGTCTCGAGTGGGGGCATGCACGTGCGCTTTCCTCCCGAGCTGCAGCAGTAGTGTCACGCTTCCTGTCACGTGGATCAAGGGATCTGTGGCTTTCCCTCGAGGCTGTCCCTCGAGGCTTTCCCACGAGTCTTTCCCACAGGGCTGTGCCACGTGCCACCTTGGTGTGAGTCGATCCTCGGCGTGAAAGACGAGCCGGTGAAGGGAAAAGAGGTTCCTCTGGAATGGACTGAGACATATGGGGGACTCTTGGAAAGGTGGCACGACCCTGGAGTTCCTCTCGCCGTTCCTGTTGAGAGGGCCTCCTCTTGAGATGCGACGGGAACGCCGGGAACTCTTTCCCGACGAAGCAGGGAAAGGATCCCTCATCTCGAGCTACGAGGCGGAAACGGGGCTCCTCTGGATGTGGGCGGGACCCTCGTGATTCCTCTCGAGTGGAGACGGGTATGTCGGGGAACTTCTTGATTTGCAGCAAGGGTGTGAAGGAGCCTTTCGAAGATCCAGAGGTGAGGTGTGATCCGCCTCGTGACACCTCAGCAGAAATGGGCCTCATCTCGCCTGAAGGGGAGAACCTCCTGGATTTTCTCGAGTTGGGGCAGGTCTTCTCGTGTTACGACGGGGACCTCAGGGACCCGCTCTGGTGGCCTCAGGAAAGGCCAGTCCCCATGCGAGTTGCTAGGGGACCTCTCGGGATTCCTCTCCCGTCCATGCCGGGGCCTCAGTCTTTGTGTGGAGTCGGGGCCGGAACCTGAGGATTCCTCTCCAGTGTTGCCATGGATCTTGGGGTGCTTCTGAGTCTCCCCAGGGGAGTCAGGCCTCGTCTCGAGTGGGGGCATGCACGTGCGCTTTCCTCCCGAGCTGCAGCAGTAGTGTCACGCTTCCTGTCACGTGGATCAAGGGATCTGTGGCTTTCCCTCGAGGCTGTCCCTCGAGGCTTTCCCACGAGGCTTTCCCACAGGGCTGTGCCACGTGCCACCTTGGTGTGAGTCGATCCTCGGCGTGAAAGACGAGCCGGTGAAGGGAAAAGAGGTTCCTCTGGAATGGACTGAGACATCTGGGGGACTCTTGGAAAGGTGGCACGACCCTGGAGTTCCTCTCGCCGTTCCTGTTGAGAGGGCCTCCTCTTGAGATGCGACGGGAACGCCGGGAACTCTTTCCCGACGAAGCAGGGAAAGGATCCCTCATCTCGAGCTACGAGGCGGAAACGGGGCTCCTCTGGATGTGGGCGGGACCCTCGTGATTCCTCTCGAGTGGAGACGGGTATGTCGGGGAACTTCTTGATTTGCACCAAGGGTGTGAAGGACCCTTTCGAAGTTCCAGAGGTGAGGTGTGATCAGCCTCGAGACGCCTCAGCGGAAATGGGCCTCATCTCGCCTGGAGGGGAGAACCTCCTGGATTTTCTCGAGTTGCGGCAGGTCTTCTCAAGTTACGACGGGGACCTCACGGACCCGCTCTGGTGGCCTCAGGAAAGGCCAGTCCCCATGCTAGTCGCTAGGGGACCTCTCGGGATTCCTCTCCCGTCCATGCCGGGGCCTCAGTCCTTGTGTGGAGTCGGGGCCGGAACCTGAGGATTCCTCTCCAGTGTTGCCATGGATCTTTGGATGCTTCTGAGTCTCCCCAGGGGAGTCAGGCCTCGTCTCGAGTGGGGGCATGCACGTGCGCTTTCCTCCCGAGCTGCAGCAGTAGTGTCACGCTTCCTGTCACGTGGATCAAGGGATCTGTGGCTTTCCCTCGAGGCTGTCCCTCGAGGCTTTCCCACGAGGCTTTCCCACAGGGCTGTGCCACGTGCCACCTTGGTGTGAGTCGATCCTCGGCGTGAAAGACGAGCCGGTGAAGGGAAAAGAGGTTCCTCTGGAATGGACTGAGACATCTGGGGGACTCTTGGAAAGGTGGCACGACCCTGGAGTTCCTCTCGCCGTTCCTGTTGAGAGGGCCTCCTCTTGAGATGCGACGGGAACGCCGGGAACTCTTTCCCGACGAAGCAGGGAAAGGATCCCTCATCTCGAGCTACGAGGCGGAAACGGGGCTCCTCTGGATGTGGGCGGGACCCTCGTGATTCCTCTCGAGTGGAGACGGGTATGTCGGGGAACTTCTTGATTTGCAGCAAGGGTGTGAAGGAGCCTTTCGAAGTTCCAGAGGTGAGGTGTGATCCGCCTCGTGACACCTCAGCACAAATGGGCCTCATCTCGCCTGGAGGGGAGAACCTCCTGGATTTTCTCGAGTTGAGGCAGGTCTTCTCGAGTTACGACGGGGACCTCAGGGACCCGCTCTGGTGGCCTCAGGAAAGGCCAGTCCCCATGCGAGTTTCTAGGGGACCTCTCGGGATTCCTCTCCCGTCCATGCCGGGGCCTCAGTCCTTGTGTGGAGTCGGGGCCGAAACCTGAGGATTCCTCTCCAGTGTTGCCATGGATCTTGGGGTGCTTCTGAGTCTCCCCAGGGGAGTCAGGCCTCGTCTCGAGTGGGGGCATGCACGTGCGCTTTCCTCCCGAGCTGCAGCAGTAGTGTCACGCTTCCTGTCACGTGGATCAAGGGATCTGTGGCTATCCCTCGAGGCTGTCCCTCGAGGCTTTCCCACGAGGCTTTCCCACAGGGCTGTGCCACGTGCCACCTTGGTGTGAGTCGATCCTCGGCGTGAAAGACGAGCCGGTGAAGGGAAAAGAGGTTCCTCTGGAATGGACTGAGACATCTGGGGGACTCTTGGAAAGGTGGCACGACCCTGGAGTTCCTCTCGCCGTTCCTGTTGAGAGGGCCTCCTCTTGAGATGCGACGGGAACGCCGGGAACTCTTTCCCGACGAAGCAGGGAAAGGATCCCTCATCTCGAGCTACGAGGCGGAAACGGGGCTCCTCTGGATGTGGGCGGGACCCTCGTGATTCCTCTCGAGTGGAGACGGGTATGTCGGGGAACTTCTTGATTTGCACCAAGGGTGTGAAGGACCCTTTCGAAGTTCCAGAGGTGAGGTGTGATCAGCCTCGAGACGCCTCAGCGGAAATGGGCCTCATCTCGCCTGGAGGGGAGAACCTCCTGGATTTTCTCGAGTTGCGGCAGGTCTTCTCGAGTTACGACGGGGACCTCAGGGACCCGCTCTGGTGGCCTTAGGAAAGGCCAGTCCCCATGCTAGTCGCTAGGGGACCTCTCGGGATTCCTCTCCCGTCCATGCCGGGGCCTCAGTCCTTGTGTGGAGTCGGGGCCGGAACCTGAGGATTCCTCTCCAGTGTTGCCATGGATCTTGGGGTGCTTCTGAGTCTCCCCAGGGGAGTCAGGCCTCGTCTCGAGTGGGGGCATGCACGTGCGCTTTCCTCCCGAGCTGCAGCAGTAGTGTCACGCTTCCTGTCACGTGGATCAAGGGATCTGTGGCTTTCCCTCGAGGCTGTCCATCGAGGCTTTCCCACGAGGCTTTCCCACAGGGCTGTGCCACGTGCCACCTTGGTGTGAGTCGATCCTCGGCGTGAAAGACGAGCCGGTGAAGGGAAAAGAGGTTCCTCTGGAATGGACTGAGACATCTGGGGGACTCTTGGAAAGGTGGCACGACCCTGGAGTTCCTCTCGCCGTTCCTGTTGAGAGGGCCTCCTCTTGAGATGCGACGGGAAAGCCGGGAACTCTTTCCCGACGAAGCAGGGACAGGATCCCTCATCTCGAGCTACGAGGCGGAAACGGGGCTCCTCTGGATGTGGGCGGGACCCTCGTGATTCCTCTCGAGTGGAGACGGGTATGTCGGGGAACTTCTTGATTTGCAGCAAGGGTGTGAAGGAGCCTTTCGAAGTTCCAGAGGTGAGGTGTGATCCGCCTCGTGACACCTCAGCACAAATGGGCCTCATCTCGCCTGGAGGGGAGAACCTCCTGGATTTTCTCGAGTTGAGGCAGGTCTTCTCGAGTTACGACGCGGACCTCAGGGACCCGCTCTGGTGGCCTCAGGAAAGGCCAGTCCCCATGCGAGTTGCTAGGGGACCTCTCGGGATTCCTCTCCCGTCCATGCCGGGGCCTCAGTCCTTGTGTGGAGTCGGGGCCGAAACCTGAGGATTCCTCTCCAGTGTTGCCATGGATCTTGGGGTGCTTCTGAGTCTCCCCAGGGGAGTCAGGCCTCGTCTCGAGTGGGGGCATGCACGTGCGCTTTCCTCCCGAGCTGCAGCAGTAGTGTCACGCTTCCTGTCACGTGGATCAAGGGATCTGTGGCTATCCCTCGAGGCTGTCCCTCGAGGCTTTCCCACGAGGCTTTCCCACAGGGCTGTGCCACGTGCCACCTTGGTGTGAGTCGATCCTCGGCGTGAAAGACGAGCCGGTGAAGGGAAAAGAGGTTCCTCTGGAATGGACTGAGACATCTGGGGGACTCTTGGAAAGGTGGCACGACCCTGGAGTTCCTCTCGCCGTTCCTGTTGAGAGGGCCTCCTCTTGAGATGCGACGGGAACGCCGGGAACTCTTTCCCGACGAAGCAGGGAAAGGATCCCTCATCTCGAGCTACGAGGCGGAAACGGGGCTCCTCTGGATGTGGGCGGGACCCTCGTGATTCCTCTCGAGTGGAGACGGGTATGTCGGGGAACTTCTTGATTTGCACCAAGGGTGTGAAGGACCCTTTCGAAGTTCCAGAGGTGAGGTGTGATCAGCCTCGAGACGCCTCAGCGGAAATGGGCCTCATCTCGCCTGGAGGGGAGAACCTCCTGGATTTTCTCGAGTTGCGGCAGGTCTTCTCGAGTTACGACGGGGACCTCAGGGACCCGCTCTGGTGGCCTCAGGAAAGGCCAGTCCCCATGCTAGTCGCTAGGGGACCTCTCGGGATTCCTCTCCCGTCCATGCCGGGGCCTCAGTCCTTGTGTGGAGTCGGGGCCGGAACCTGAGGATTCCTCTCCAGTGTTGCCATGGATCTTGGGGTGCTTCTGAGTCTCCCCAGGGGAGTCAGGCCTCGTCTCGAGTGGGGGCATGCACGTGCGCTTTCCTCCCGAGCTGCAGCAGTAGTGTCACGCTTCCTGTCACGTGGATCAAGGGATCTGTGGCTTTCCCTCGAGGCTGTCCCTCGAGGCTTTCCCACGAGTCTTTCCCACAGGGCTGTGCCACGTGCCACCTTGGTGTGAGTCGATCCTCGGCGTGAAAGACGAGCCGGTGAAGGGAAAAGAGGTTCCTCTGGAATGGACTGAGACATATGGGGGACTCTTGGAAAGGTGGCACGACCCTGGAGTTCCTCTCGCCGTTCCTGTTGAGAGGGCCTCCTCTTGAGATGCGACGGGAACGCCGGGAACTCTTTCCCGACGAAGCAGGGAAAGGATCCCTCATCTCGAGCTACGAGGCGGAAACGGGGCTCCTCTGGATGTGGGCGGGACCCTCGTGATTCCTCTCGAGTGGAGACGGGTATGTCGGGGAACTTCTTGATTTGCAGCAAGGGTGTGAAGGAGCCTTTCGAAGATCCAGAGGTGAGGTGTGATCCGCCTCGTGACACCTCAGCAGAAATGGGCCTCATCTCGCCTGAAGGGGAGAACCTCCTGGATTTTCTCGAGTTGGGGCAGGTCTTCTCGTGTTACGACGGGGACCTCAGGGACCCGCTCTGGTGGCCTCAGGAAAGGCCAGTCCCCATGCGAGTTGCTAGGGGACCTCTCGGGATTCCTCTCCCGTCCATGCCGGGGCCTCAGTCTTTGTGTGGAGTCGGGGCCGGAACCTGAGGATTCCTCTCCAGTGTTGCCATGGATCTTGGGGTGCTTCTGAGTCTCCCCAGGGGAGTCAGGCCTCGTCTCGAGTGGGGGCATGCACGTGCGCTTTCCTCCCGAGCTGCAGCAGTAGTGTCACGCTTCCTGTCACGTGGATCAAGGGATCTGTGGCTTTCCCTCGAGGCTGTCCCTCGAGGCTTTCCCACGAGGCTTTCCCACAGGGCTGTGCCACGTGCCACCTTGGTGTGAGTCGATCCTCGGCGTGAAAGACGAGCCGGTGAAGGGAAAAGAGGTTCCTCTGGAATGGACTGAGACATCTGGGGGACTCTTGGAAAGGTGGCACGACCCTGGAGTTCCTCTCGCCGTTCCTGTTGAGAGGGCCTCCTCTTGAGATGCGACGGGAACGCCGGGAACTCTTTCCCGACGAAGCAGGGAAAGGATCCCTCATCTCGAGCTACGAGGCGGAAACGGGGCTCCTCTGGATGTGGGCGGGACCCTCGTGATTCCTCTCGAGTGGAGACGGGTATGTCGGGGAACTTCTTGATTTGCACCAAGGGTGTGAAGGACCCTTTCGAAGTTCCAGAGGTGAGGTGTGATCAGCCTCGAGACGCCTCAGCGGAAATGGGCCTCATCTCGCCTGGAGGGGAGAACCTCCTGGATTTTCTCGAGTTGCGGCAGGTCTTCTCAAGTTACGACGGGGACCTCAGGGACCCGCTCTGGTGGCCTCAGGAAAGGCCAGTCCCCATGCTAGTGGCTAGGGGACCTCTCGGGATTCCTCTCCCGTCCATGCCGGGGCCTCAGTCCTTGTGTGGAGTCGGGGCCGGAACCTGAGGATTCCTCTCCAGTGTTGCCATGGATCTTTGGATGCTTCTGAGTCTCCCCAGGGGAGTCAGGCCTCGTCTCGAGTGGGGGCATGCACGTGCGCTTTCCTCCCGAGCTGCAGCAGTAGTGTCACGCTTCCTGTCACGTGGATCAAGGGATCTGTGGCTTTCCCTCGAGGCTGTCCCTCGAGGCTTTCCCACGAGGCTTTCCCACAGGGCTGTGCCACGTGCCACCTTGGTGTGAGTCGATCCTCGGCGTGAAAGACGAGCCGGTGAAGGGAAAAAGAGGTTCCTCTGGAATGGACTGAGACATCTGGGGGACTCTTGGAAAGGTGGCACGACCCTGGAGTTCCCTCTCGCCGTTCCTGTTGAGAGGGCCTCCTCTTGAGATGCGACTGGGAACGCCGGGAACTCTTTCCCGACGAAGCAGGGAAAGGATCCCTCATCTCGAGC
Source organism: Budorcas taxicolor (assembly GCF_023091745.1). Classification (NCBI taxonomy): domain Eukaryota; kingdom Metazoa; phylum Chordata; class Mammalia; order Artiodactyla; family Bovidae; genus Budorcas; species Budorcas taxicolor. The sequence continues at coordinate 334,137 of NW_026291518.1, forward strand.
TACGAAGGCGGAAACGGGGGCTCCTCTGGATGTGGGCGGGACCCTCGTGATTCCTCTCGAGTGGAGACGGGTATGTCGGGGAACTTCTTGATTTGCAGCAAGGGTGTGAAGGAGCCTTTCGAAGTTCCAGAGGTGAGGTGTGATCCGCCTCGTGACACCTCAGCACAAATGGGCCTCATCTCGCCTGGAGGGGAGAACCTCCTGGATTTTCTCGAGTTGAGGCAGGTCTTCTCGAGTTACGACGGGGACCTCAGGGACCCGCTCTGGTGGCCTCAGGAAAGGCCAGTCCCCATGCGAGTTTCTAGGGGACCTCTCGGGATTCCTCTCCCGTCCATGCCGGGGCCTCAGTCCTTGTGTGGAGTCGGGGGCCGAAAACCTGAGGATTCCTCTCCAGTGTTGCCATGGATCTTGGGGTGCTTCTGAGTCTCCCCAGTGGGAGTCAGGCCTCGTCTCGAGTGGGGGCATGCACGTGCGCTTTCCTCCCGAGCTGCAGCAGTAGTGTCACGCTTCCTGTCACGTGGATCAAGGGATCTGTGGCTTTCCCTCGAGGCTGTCCCTCGAGGCTTTCCCACGAGGCTTTCCCACAGGGCTGTGCCACGTGCCACCTTGGTGTGAGTCGATCCTCGGCGTGAAAGACGAGCCGGTGAAGGGAAAAGAGGTTCCTCTGGAATGGACTGAGACATCTGGGGGACTCTTGGAAAGGTGGCACGACCCTGGAGTTCCTCTCGCCGTTCCTGTTGAGAGGGCCTCCTCTTGAGATGCGACGGGAACGCCGGGAACTCTTTCCCGACGAAGCAGGGAAAGGATCCCTCATCTCGAGCTACGAGGCGGAAACGGGGCTCCTCTGGATGTGGGCGGGACCCTCGTGATTCCTCTCGAGTGGAGACGGGTATGTCGGGGAACTTCTTGATTTGCACCAAGGGTGTGAAGGAGCCCTTTCGAAGTTCCAGAGGTGAGGTGTGATCAGCCTCGAGACGCCTCAGCGGAAATGGGCCTCATCTCGCCTGGAGGGGAGAACCTCCTGGATTTTCTCGAGTTGCGGCAGGTCTTCTCGAGTTACGACGGGGACCTCAGGGGACCCGCTCTGGTGGCCTTAGGAAAGGCCAGTCCCCATGCTAGTCGCTAGGGGGACCTCTCGGGATTCCTCTCCCGTCCATGCCGGGGCCTCAGTCCTTGTGTGGAGTCGGGGCCGGAACCTGAGGATTCCTCTCCAGTGTTGCCATGGATCTTGGGGTGCTTCTGAGTCTCCCCAGGGGAGTCAGGCCTCGTCTCGAGTGGGGGCATGCACGTGCGCTTTCCTCCCGAGCTGCAGCAGTAGTGTCACGCTTCCTGTCACGTGGATCAAGGGATCTGTGGCTTTCCCTCGAGGCTGTCCATCGAGGCTTTCCCACGAGGCTTTCCCACAGGGCTGTGCCACGTGCCACCTTGGTGTGAGTCGATCCTCGGCGTGAAAGACGAGCCGGTGAAGGGAAAAGAGGTTCCTCTGGAATGGACTGAGACATATGGGGGACTCTTGGAAAGGTGGCACGACCCTGGAGTTCCTCTCGCCGTTCCTGTTGAGAGGGCCTCCTCTTGAGATGCGACGGGAACGCCGGGAACTCTTTCCCGACGAAGCAGGGAAAGGATCCCTCATCTCGAGCTACGAGGCGGAAACGGGGCTCCTCTGGATGTGGGCGGGACCCTCGTGATTCCTCTCGAGTGGAGACGGGTATGTCGGGGAACTTCTTGATTTGCAGCAAGGGTGTGAAGGAGCCTTTCGAAGATCCAGAGGTGAGGTGTGATCCGCCTCGTGACACCTCAGCGGAAATGGGCCTCATCTCGCCTGGAGGGGAGAACCTCCTGGATTTTCTCGAGTTGGGGCAGGTCTTCTCGTGTTACGACGGGGGACCTCAGGGACCCGCTCTGGTGGCCTCAGGAAAGGCCAGTCCCCATGCGAGTTGCTAGGGGACCTCTCGGGATTCCTCTCCCGTCCATGCCGGGGGCCTCAGTCCTTGTGTGGAGTCGGGGCCGGAACCTGAGGATTCCTCTCCAGTGTTGCCATGGATCTTGGGGTGCTTCTGAGTCTCCCCAGGGGAGTCAGGCCTCGTCTCGAGTGGGGGCATGCACGTGCGCTTTCCTCCCGAGCTGCAGCAGTAGTGTCACGCTTCCTGTCACGTGGATCAAGGGATCTGTGGCTTTCCCTCGATTCTGTCCCTCGAGGCTTTCCCACGAGGCTTTCCCACAGGGCTGTGCCACGTGCCACCTTGGTGTGAGTCGATCCTCGGCGTGAAAGACGAGCCGGTGAAGGGAAAAGAGGTTCCTCTGGAATGGACTGAGACATCTGGGGGACTCTTGGAAAGGTGGCACGACCCTGGAGTTCCTCTCGCCGTTCCTGTTGAGAGGGCCTCCTCTTGAGATGCGACGGGAAAGCCGGGAACTCTTTTCCCGAAGAAGCAGGGACAGGATCCCTCATCTCGAGCTACGAGGCGGAAGACGGGGCTCCTCTGGATGTGGGCGGGGACCCTCGTGATTCCTCTCGAGTGGAGACGGGTATGTCGGGGAACTTCTTGATTTGCACCAAGGGTGTGAAGGAGCCTTTCGAAGAGTTCCAGAGGTGAGGTGTGATCAGCCTCGAGACGCCTCAGCGGAAATGGGCCTCATCTCGCCTGGAGGGGAGAACCTCCTGTATTTTCTCGAGTTGCGGCAGGTCTTCTCGAGTTACGACGGGGACCTCAGGGACCCGCTCTGGTGGCCTCAGGAAAGGCCAGTCCCCATGCGAGTTGCTAGGGGACCTCTCGGGATTCCTCTCCCGTCCATGCCGGGGGCCTCAGTCCTTGTGTGGAGTCGTGGCCGGAAACCTGAGGATTCCTCTCCAGTGTTGCCATGGATCTTGGGGTGCTTCTGAGTCTCCCCAGGGGAGTCAGACCTCGTCTCGAGTGGGGGCATGCACGTGCGCTTTCCTCCCGAGCTGCAGCAGTAGTGTCACGCTTCCTGTCACGTGGATCAAGGGATCTGTGGCTTTCCCTCGAGGCTGTCCCTCGAGGCTTTCCCACGAGGCTTTCCCACAGGGCTGTGCCACGTGCCACCTTGGTGTGAGTCGATCCTCGGCGTGAAAGACGAGCCGGTGAAGGGAAAAGAGGTTCCTCTGGAATGGACTGAGACATCTGGGGGACTCTTGGAAAAGGTGGCACGACCCTGGAGTTCCTCTCGACGTTCCTGTTGAGAGGGCCTCCTCTTGAGATGCGACTGGAACGCCGGGAACTCTTTCCCAACGAAGCAGGGACAGGATCCCTCATCTCGAGCTACGAGGCCGGAAACGGGGCTCCTCTGGATGTGGGCGGGACCCTCGTGATTCCTCTCGAGTGGAGACGGGTATGTCGGGGAACTTCTTGATTTGCACAAGGGTGTGAAGGAGCCTTTCGAAGTTCCAGAGGTGAGGTGTGATCCGCCTCGTGACACCTCAGCACAAATGGGCCTCATCTCGCCTGGAGGGGAGAACCTCCTGGATTTTCTCGAGTTGAGGCAGGTCTTCTCGAGTTACGACGGGGGACCTCAGGGACCCGCTCTGGTGGCCTCAGGAAAGGCCAGTCCCCATGCGAGTTGCTAGGGGACCTCTCGGGATTCCTCTCCCGTCCATGCCGGGGCCTCAGTCCTTGTGTGGAGTCGGGGCCGAAACCTGAGGATTCCTCTCCAGTGTTGCCATGGATCTTGGGGTGCTTCTGAGTCTCCCCAGGGGAGTCAGGACCTCGTCTCGAGTGGGGGCATGCACGTGCGCTTTCCTCCCGAGCTGCAGCAGTAGTGTCACGCTTCCTGTCACGTGGATCAAGGGATCTGTGGCTTTCCCTCGAGGCTGTCCCTCGAGGCTTTCCCACGAGGCTTTCCCACAGGGCTGTGCCACGTGCCACCTTGGTGTGAGTCGATCCTCGGCGTGAAAGACGAGCCGGGTGAAGGGAAAAGAGGTTCCTCTGGAATGGACTGAGACATCTGGGGGACTCTTGGAAAGGTGGCACGACCCTGGAGTTCCTCTCGCCGTTCCTGTTGAGAGGGCCTCCTCTTGAGATGCGACGGGAACGCCGGGAACTCTTTCCCGACGAAGCAGGGACAGGATCCCTCATCTCGAGCTACGAGGCGGGGAAACGGGGCTCCTCTGGATGTGGAGCGGGACCCTCGTGATTCCTCTCCAATGGAGACGGGTATGTCGGGGAACTTCTTGATTTGCAGCAAGGGTTGTGAAGGAGCCTTTCGAAGTTCCAGAGGTGAGGTGTGATCAGCCTCGAGACGCCTCAGCGGAAATGGGCCTCATCTCGCCTGGAGGGGAGAACCTCCTGGATTTTCTCGAGTTGCGGCAGGTCTTCTCGAGTTTACGACGGGGACCTCAGGGACCCGCTCTGGTGGCCTCAGGAAAGGCCAGTCCCCATGCGAGTTGCTAGGGGACCTCTCGGGATTCCTCTCCCGTCCATGCCGGGGCCTCAGTCCTTGTGTGGAGTCGGGGGCCGGAACCTGAGGATTCCTCTCCAGTGTTGCCATGGATCTTGGGGTGCTTCTGAGTCTCCCCAGGGGAGTCAGACCTCGTCTCGAGTGGGGGCATGCACGTGCGCTTTCCTCCCGAGCTGCAGCAGTAGTGTCACGCTTCCTGTCACGTGGATCAAGGGATCTGTGGCTTTCCCTCGAGGCTGTCCCTCGAGGCTTTCCCACGAGGCTTTCCCACAGGGCTGTGCCACGTGCCACCTTGGTTGTGAGTCGATCCTCGGCGTGAAAGACGAGCCGGTGAAGGGAAAAGAGGTTCCTCTGGAATGGACTGAGACATCTGGGGGACTCTTGGAAAGGTGGCACGACCCTGGAGTTCCTCTCGCCGTTCCTGTTGAGAGGGCCTCCTCTTGAGATGCGACGGGAACGCCGGGAACTCTTTCCCGAAGAAGCAGGGACAGGATCCCTCATCTCGAGCTACGAGGCCGAAACGGGGCTCCTCTGGATGTGGGCGGGACCCTCGTGATTCCTCTCGAGTGGAGACGGGTATGTCGGGGAACTTCTTGATTTGCAGCAAGGGTGTGAAGGAGCCTTTCGAAGTACCAGAGGTGAGGTGTGATCCGCCTCGTGACACCTCAGCAGAAATGGGCCTCATCTCGCCTGGAGGGGAGAACCTCCTGGATTTTCTCGAGTTGCGGCAGGTCTTCTCGAGTTACGACGGGGACCTCAGGGACCCGCTCTGGTGGCCTCAGGAAAGGCCAGTCCCCATGCGAGTTGCTTAGGGGACCTCTCGGGATTCCTCTCCCGTCCATGCCGGGGCCTCAGTCCTTGTGTGGAGTCGGGGCCAGGAACCTGAGGATTCCTCTCCAGTGTTGCCATGGATCTTGGGGTGCTTCTGAGTCTCCCCAGGGGAGTCAGGCCTCGTCTCGAGTGGGGGCATGCACGTGCGCTTTCCTCCCGAGCTGCAGCAGTAGTGTCACGCTTCCTGTCACGTGGATCAAGGGATCTGTGGCTTTCACTCGATTCTGTCCCTCGAGGCTTTCCCACGAGGCTTTCCCACAGGGCTGTGCCACGTGCCACCTTGGTGTGAGTCGATCCTCGGCGTGAAAGACGAGCCGGTGAAGGGAAAAGAGGTTCCTCTGGAATGGACTGAGACATCTGGGGGACTCTTGGAAAGGTGGCACGACCCTGGAGTTCCTCTCGCCGTTCCTGTTGAGAGGGCCTCCTCTTGAGATGCGACGGGGAACGCCGGGAACTCTTTCCCGACGAAGCAGGGACAGGATCCCTCATCTCGAGCTACGAGGCGGAAACGGGGCTCCTCTGGATAGTGGGCGGGACCCTCGTGATTCCTCTCGAGTGGAGACGGGTATGTCGGGGAACTTCTTGATTTGCAGCAAGGGTGTGAAGGAGCCTTTCGAAGTTCCAGAGGTGAGGTGTGATCCGCCTCGTGACACCTCAGCAGAAATGGGCCTCATCTCGCCTGGAGGGGAGAACCTCCTGGATTTTCTCGAGTTGCGGCAGGTCTTCTCGAGTTACGACGGGGACCTCAGGGACCCGCTCTGGTGGCCTCAGGAAAGGCAAGTCCCCAATGCGAGTTGCTAGGGGACCTCTCGGGATTCCTCTCCCGTCCATGCCGGGGCCTCAGTCCTTGTGTGGAGTCGGGGCCGAAACCTGAGGATTCCTCTCCAGTGTTGCCATGGATCTTGGGGTGCTTCTGAGTCTCCCCAGGGGAGTCAGGCCTCGTCTCGAGTGGGGGCATGCACGTGCGCTTTCCTCCCGAGCTGCAGCAGTAGTGTCACGCTTCCTGTCACGTGGATCAAGGGATCTGTGGCTTTCCCTCGAGGCTGTCCCTCGAGGCTTTCCCACGAGGCTTTCCCACAGGGCTGTGCCACGTGCCACCTTGGTGTGAGTCGATCCTCGGCGTGAAAGACGAGCCGGTGAAGGGAAAAGAGGTTCCTCTGGAATGGACTGAGACATCTGGGGGACTCTTGAAAGGTGGCACGACCCCTGGAGTTCCTCTCGCCGTTCCTGTTGAGAGGGCCTCCTCTTGAGATGCGACGGGAACGCCGGGAACTCTTTCCCGACGAAGCAGGGACAGGATCCCTCATCTCGAGCTACGAGGCGGGAAACGGGGCTCCTCTGGATGTGGGCGGGACCATCGTGATTCCTCTCCAATGGAGACGGGTATGTCGGGGAACTTCTTGATTTGCACCAAGGGTGTGAAGGAGCCTTTCGAAGTTCCAGAGGTGAGGTGTGATCAGCCTCGAGACGCACTCAGCGGAAATGGGCCTCATCTTGCCTGGAGGGGAGAACCTCCTGGATTTTCTCGAGTTGCGGCAGGTCTTCTCGAGTTACGACGGGGACCTCAGGGACCCGCTCTGGTGGCCTCAGGAAAGGCCAGTCCCCATGCGAGTTGCTAGGGGACCTCTCGGGATTCCTCTCCCGTCCATGCCGGGGCCTCAGTCCTTGTGTGGAGTCGGGGGCCGGAACCTGAGGATTCCTCTCCAGTGTTGCCATGGATCTTGGGGTGCTTCTGAGTCACCCCAGGGGAGTCAGGCCTCAGTCTCGAGTATGGGGCATGCACGTGCGCTTTCCTCCCGAGCTGCAGCAGTAGTGTCACGCTTCCTGTCACGTGGGATCAAGGGATCTGTGGCTTTCCCTCGAGGCTGTCCCTCGAGGCTTTCCCACGAGGCTTTCCCACAGGGCTGTGCCACGTGCCACCTTGGTGTGAGTCGATCCTCGGCGTGAGAATGACGAGCCGGGTGAAGGGAAAAGAGGTTCCTCTGGAATGGACTGAGACATCTGGGGGACACTTGGAAAGGTGGCACGACCCTGGAGTTCCTCTCGCCGTTCCTGTTGAGAGGGCCTCCTCTTGAGATGCGACGGGAACGCCAGGGAACTCTTTCCCGACGAAGCAGGGAACAGGATCCCTCATCTCGAGCTACGAGGCGGAAACGGGGCTCCTCTGGATGTGGGCGGGACCCTCGTGATTCCTCTCGAGTGGAGACGGGTATGTCGGGGAACTTCTTGATTTGCAGCAAGGGTGTGAAGGAGCCTTTCGAAGTTCCAGAGGTGAGGTGTGATCCGCCTCGTGACACCTCAGCACAAATGGGCCTCATCTCGCCTGGAGGGGAGAACCTCCTGGATTTTCTCGAGTTGCGGCAGGTCTTCTCGAGTTACGACGGGGACCTCAGGGACCCGCTCTGGTGGCCTCAGGAAAGGCAAGACCCCATGCGTGTTGCTAGGGGACCTCTCGGGATTCCTCTCCCGTCCATGCCGGGGCCTCAGTCCTTGTGTGGAGGTCGGGGCCGAAACCTGAGGATTCCTCTCCAGTGTTGCCATGGATCTTGGGGTGCTTCTGAGTCTCCCCAGGGGAGTCAGGCCTCGTCTCGAGTGGGGGGCATGCACGTGCGCTTTCCTCCCGAGCTGCAGCAGTAGTGTCACGCTTCCTGTCACGTGGATCAAGGGATCTGTGGCTTTCCCTCGAGGCTGTCCCTCGAGGCTTTCCCACGAGGCTTTCCCACAGGGCTTGTGCCACGTGCCACCTTGGTGTGAGTCGATCCTCGGCGTGAAAGACGAGCCGGTGAAGGGAAAAGAGGTTCCTCTGGAATGGACTGAGACATATGGGGGACTCTTGGAAAGGTGGCACGACCCTGGAGTTCCTCTCGCCGTTCCTGTTGAGAGGGCCTCCTCTTGAGATGCGACGGGAACGCCGGGAACTCTTTCCCGACGAAGCAGGGACATCCCTCATCTCGAGCTACGAGGCGGGAAACGGGGCTCCTCTGGATGTGGGCGGGACCCTCGTGATTCCTCTCGAGTGGGAGACGGGTATGTCGGGGAACTTCTTGATTTGCAGCAAGGGTGTGAAGGAGCCTTTCGAAGTTCCAGAGGTGAGGTGTGATCAGCCTCGTGACACCTCAGCACAAATGGGCCACATCTCGCCTGGAGGGGGAGAACCTCCTGGATTTTCTCGAGTTGCGGCAGGTCTTCTCGAGTTACGACGGGGACCTCAGGGACCCGCTCTGGTGGCCTCAGGAAAGGCAAGTCCCCATGCGAGTTGCTAGGGGACCTCTCGGGATTCCTCTCCCGTCCATGCCGGGGCCTCAGTCCTTGTGTGGAGTCGGGGCCGGAAACCTGAGGATTCCTCTCCAGTGTTGCCATGGATCTTGGGGTGCTTCTGAGTCTCCCCAGGGGAGTCAGGCCTCGTCTCGAGTGGGGGCATGCACGTGCGCTTTCCTCCCGAGCTGCAGCAGTAGTGTCACGCTTCCCTGTCACGTGGATCAAGGGATCTGTGGCTTTCCCTCGAGGCTGTCCCTCGAGGCTTTCCCACGAGGCTTTCCCACAGGGCTGTGCCACGTGCCACCTTGGTGTGAGTCGATCCTCGGCGTGAAAGATGAGCCGGTGAAGGGAAAAGAGGTTCCTCTGGAATGGACTGAGACATCTGGGGGACTCTTGGAAAGGTGGCACGACCCTGGAGTTCCTCTCGCCGTTCCTGTTGAGAGGGCTCCTCTTGAGATGAGACGGGAACGCCGGGAACTCTTGCCCGACGAAGCAGGGACAGGATCCCTCAATCTCGAGCTACGAGGCGGAAACAGGGATCCTCTGGATGTGGGCGGGACCATCGTGATTCCTCTCCAATGGAGACGGGTATGTCGGGGAACTTCTTGATTTGCAGCAAGGGTGTGAAGGAGCCTTTCGAAGTTCCAGAGGTGAGGTGTGATCAGCCTCGAGACGCCCTCAGCGGAAAATGGGCCTCATCTTGCCTGGAGGGGAGAACCTCCTGGATTTTCTCGAGTTGCGGCAGGTCTTCTCGAGTTACGACGGGGACCTCAGGGACCCGCTCTGGTGGCCTCAGGAAAGGCCAGTCCCCATGCGAGTTGCTAGGGGTCCTCTCGGGATTCCTCTCCCGTCCATGCCGGGGCCTCAGTCCTTGTGTGGAGTCGGGGGCCGGAACCTGAGGATTCCTCTCCAGTGTTGCCATGGATCTTGGGGTGCTTCTGAGTCACCCCAGGGGAGTCAGGCCTCGTCTCGAGTAGATGGGCATGCACGTGCGCTTTCCTCCCGAGCTGCAGCAGTAGTGTCACGCTTCCTGTCACGTGGATCAAGGGATCTGTGGCTTTCCCCTCGAGGCTGTCCCTCGAGGCTTTCCCACGAGGCTTTCCCACAGGGCTGTGCCACGTGCCACCTTGGTGTGAGTCGATCCTCGGCGTGAAAGACGAGCCGGTTGAAGGGAAAAGAGGTTCCTCTGGAATGGACTGAGATATCTGGGGGACTCTTGGAAAGGTGGCACGACCCTGGAGTCCCTCTTGACGTTCCTGTTTAGAGGGCCTCCTCTTGAGATGCGACTGGAACGCCGGGAACTCTTTCCCAACGAAGCAGGGACAGAATCCCTCATCTCGAGCTACGAGGCCGAAACGGGGCTCCTCTGGATGTGGCGGGACCCTCGTGATTCCTCTCGAGTGGAGACGGGTATGTCGGGGAACTTCTTGATTTGCAACAAGGGTGTGAAGGAGCCTTTCGAAGTTCCAGAGGTGAGGTGTGATCCGCCTCGTGACACCTCAGCAGAAATGGGCCTCATCTCGCCTGGAGGGGAGAACTCCTCCTGGATTTTCTCGAGTGTGGGGGCAGGTCTTCTCGTGTTATGACGGGGACCTCAGGGACCCGCTCTGGTGGCCTCAGGAAAGGCCAGTCCCCATGCGAGTTGTTAGGGGACCTTCTCGGGATTCCTCTCCCGTCCATGCCGGGGGCCTCAGTCTTTGTGTGGAGTCGGGGCCGGAACCTGAGGATTCTCTCCAGTGTTGCCATGGATCTTGGGGTGCTTCTGAGTCTCCCCAGGGGAGTCAGGCCTCGTCTCGAGTGGCGGCATGCATGCGTGCGCTTTCCTCACCCGAGTGCTGCAGCAGTAGTGTCACGCTTCCTGTCACGTGGATCAAGGGATCTGTGGCTTTCCCCTCGAGGCTGTCCCTCGAGGCTTTCCCACGAGGCTTTCTCCACGAGGGCTGTGCCACGTGCCACCTTGGTGTGAGTCGATCCTCGGCGTGAAAGACGAGCCGGTGAAGGGATAAGAGGTTCCTCTGGAATGGACTGAGACATATGGGGGACTCTTGGAAAGGTGGCACGACCCTGGAGTTCCTCTCGCCGTTCCTGTTGAGAGGGCCTCCTCTTGAGATGCGACGGGAACGCCGGGAACTCTCTTTCCCCGACGAAGCAGGGGAAGGATCCCTCATCTCGAGCTACGAGGCGGGAAACGGGGCTCCTCTGGATGTGGCGGGACCCTCGTGATTCCTCATCGAGTGGAGACGGGTATGTCGGGGAACTTCTTGATTTGCAGCAAGGGTGTGAAGGAGCCTTTCGAAGTTCCAGAGAGTGAGGTGATGATCCGCCTGCGTGACACCTCAGCACAAATGGGCCTCATCTCGCCTGGAGGGGAGATACCTCCTGGATTTTCTCGAGTTGAGGCAGGTCTTCTCGAGTTACGACGGGGACCTCAGGGACCCGCTCTGGTGGCCTCAGGAAAGGCAAGTCCCCATGCGAGTTGCTAGGGGACCTCTCGGGATTCCTCTCCCGTCCATGCCGGGGCCTCAGTCCTTGTGTGGAGTAGTCGGGCCGAAACCTGAAGATTTCCTCTCCAGTGTTGCCATGGATCTTGGGGTGCTTCTGAGTCTCCCCAGGGGAGTCAGGCCTCGTCTCGAGTGGGGGCATGCACGTGCGCTTTCCTCCCGAGCTGCAGCAGTAGTGTCACGCTTCCTGTCACGTGGATCAAGGGATCTGTGGCTTTCCCTCGAGGCTGTCCCTCGAGGCTTTCCCACGAGGGCTTTCCCACAGGGCTGTTGCCACGTGGCCACTCTTGGTGTGAGTCGTATCCTCGGCGTGAAAGACGAGGCCGTGAGAAGGGAAAAGAGGTTCCTCTGGAATGGACTGTTAGACATCTTGGGGGACTCTTGGAAAGGTGGCACGACCCTGGAGTTCCTCTCGCCGTTCCTGTTGAGAGGGTCTCCTCTTGAGATGCGACGGGAACGCCAGGAACTCTTTCCCGACGAAGCAGGGAAATGATCCCTCATCTCGAGCTACGAGGCGGAACGGGGCTCCTCTGGATGTGGGCGGGACCCCTCGTGATTCCTCTCCAATGGAGACGGGTATGTCGGGGAACTTCTTGATTTGCACCAAGGAGTGTAGGAGGAGCCTTTCGAAGTTACCAGAGGTGAGGTGTGATCAGCCCTCGAGACGCCTCAGCGGAAATGGGCCTCATCTCGCCTGGAGGGGAGAACCTCCTGGATTTTTCTCCGAGTTGCGGGCAGGTCTTCTCGAGTTACGACGGGGACCTCAGAGGACCCCGCTCTGGTGGCCTCAGGAAAGGCCAGTCCCCATGCGAGTCGCTAGGGGACCTCTCGTGGATTCCTCTCCCTGTCCATGCGGGGGCCTCAGTCCTTTGTGTGGAGTCGGGGCGCGAACCTGAGGATTCCTCTCCAGTGTTGCCATGGATCTTGGGTGCTTCTGAGTCTCCCCAGGGGAGTCAGGCCTCGTCTGCGAGTGGGGGCATGCACGTTGCGGCTTTCCTCCCAGAGCTGCAGCAGTAGTGTCACGCTTCCTGTCACGTGGATCAAGGGATCTGTGGCTTATCCCTCGAGGCTGTCCCTCGAGGCTTTCCCCACGAGGCTTTCCCACAGAGGCTGTGCCACGTGCCACCTTGGTGTGAGTCGATCCTCGGCGTGTAAGACGAGCCGGTGATGAAGGGTAAAAGAGGTTCCTCTGGAATGGACTGAGACATATGGGGGACTCTTGGAAAGGTGGCACGACCCTGGAGTTCCTCTCGCCGTTCCTGTTGAGAGGGGCCTCCTCTTGAGATGCACGGAACGCCTGGGAACTCTTTCCCAGACGAAGCAGGGAAAGGATCCCTCATCTCGAGCTACGAGGCGGAAAACGGGGGCTCCTCTGGATGTGGGGCGGGACCCTCGTGATTCCTCTCGAGTGGAGACGGGTATGTCGGGGGAACTTCTTGATTTGCAGCAAGGGTGTGAAGGAGCCTTTCGAAGTTCCAGAGGGTGAGGTGTGATACCGCCTCGTGACACCTCAGCACAAAATGGGCCTCATCTCGCCTGGAGGGTGAGAACCTCCTGGATTTTCTCGAGTTGAGGCAGGTCTTCTCGAGTTACGACGGGGACCTCAGGGACCCGCTCTGGTGGGCCTCAGGAAAGGCAAGTCCCCATGCGAGTTGCTAGGGGACCTCTCGGGATTCCTCTCCCGTCCATGCCGGGGGCCTCAGTCCTTGTGTGGAGTCGGGGCCGAAACCTGAAGATTCCTCTCCAGTG